>NW_026782809.1:0-445244 GCF_031769215.1 Ylistrum balloti | reverse complement strand
AGAAAGCACTTGTCCAGTAGAAAATTTGGTAAAACATTTGGTAAGTGACTGTAAAATATTGAGTGATCTGTGATATACCAGGTACGTCTATCTTCGTGTGAAAATCAAGGGAAGCAATTCTTATATAACATATATAGAAAAAAATTTATATGATGCAAGAAATATTGTGTAACATTTATCATTAGCAAATAGGTTTTAGTGTGGCTAATTTAATGCTATTGTTCTGGTGACTAGAAAAAGCATGTCCTGCTAGAGCAATTACAAACAGGCGTGTCCTCGGTAAGTATGATCTTGTATCTGGTTGATGAATCTAGGTATTGATCTCTGCAGCCAAAGGCAATAATTGCTTGTTAGGCCATTGTGTTTGATCTATTGTCCTGTGCTGTCTGCTGTGCACCATGTGTAAACTTTCCATTCAAATGATTCCTTCTCATTAAGCAAAAGACCGAGGGTTCTTATATTTGGCCTGTAACATGTTGGGATAAAGGGCTGCTAAGTTTGTTAAAATTAATGAATGACTTTAACCAACATTAAAAGTCACACGAGCCAAATGTGTTGAAATCTTCAAACAACTTTCACAGTTACCAAAAGGCTCAGAGTGCTGATATTGGGTTTGTGGCATGCTGAGCTGAAGGGTTACCAATTGTATTCATGTGATTGACTTTGTCCGGTCTTAAAGGTCACAAGGGGTCAAGTAGAGTAAAAGAGTTAAACAACTTCTTCTCAATAACCAAATGGTCCAGGCTTTAGATATTGGATCTTTATCATACTTTAATCATGAACTTCCAAATTTGTTCAAATGATTGACCATGATCTACTTTCAAGATCTCTGGGGTGAAAGGGGTCGAGACCTTAATAATTTCTTCTTTTAACAAGCAATAGGTCCGTGGTCATGGTATCTGTGTAGCAGCATGTATATGGAAGAGGATTTTATGTTTACAGAAAATGTCTTTAAGAACCTACAATGTCCTCTTTGTAAGCTTTAGAGTAGTTGAGCAATTCAGGCCTATTTGGCCTTTTTCTTATAGATCTTTATACTCCGATGATTGTTAAGGCCTAGGGCCTCTTGTTATGTAATCTTCATATTACAAAGTCCTTGTATGTTCAAGGATGGTTAGATATTGTTTTTGCTATTTTCAGAAATTTTGGTGACCTAATTTTGAAAAATTCATATCCAGCATGTTCTGCTGAAGGCATATATAAAAGGTGAGTTTTGCATGTAATTAATTTTGGGAATATGTCCAAGCTGTATCACCTGCACTACTTGTCACTGGAATGTCATATTTGCTGAGATGTGTTGTATCAAAAACATGTCACTCTGCATACATTTGACATTTGACCTACATTTAAAAAAAGGTTGTCTGGGCTCTATCTCCTACACTACTAGTCACAGGAAACAGGAACTTCATACTTCTGGTATGAGTTCATGTTGTTGAGGCTGTGAATTTGTCGGAGACTATAACTGGCAAAGTTATCTTGTTATGACTGCTGAATGAGGTGACAACAATGCAATCAAGGATAAATTCTGGAATGTACTAGAATATACATATATAAATATCATTATTTCACCCAACCTTACATTGTTTGTGTACCTTTCATTAGCTCGCCATCTGATGATGGTGGGTTATTTAAATATCCTACTTTTGTGATCTGTCACCCATCCAACATCTGTCAATCGTCTGTGAACAGCTCTTGCTATCGCTATTTCTTGATCTTTCTCAAAATCATACGTAGGTTTTCCTTAATCACTTGTTGTGCCCTTTTGTCGTTTTATTTTGGGATTGATCAGAAAAAAACAAAATAGCTGTTAACAGCTGGTGGCCATCTTGAATTGTGACAATGAAAGTTGAAAAAAAACAAAGTGGGTGATAAATAGTCGTCTTGGATTTTTACTACGAAAAGTTATTTCTCTTTCTTGAGAATTGATTGATCTTCCTCAAATTCCATATGTAGGTTTTCTTTCTAGTTCCAGCTCCTAGTTTTGCCTTTTTATTTTGGAACTGGTCAGAGAGACAACATGGCTGACAGTCATCTTGGATGTCCCAGTAAAAGATTATTATTGCTATTTCTTAAAAGGATTATTCAGATTTCATATAAGAGCAAAAATACAGGAAACAAGAGAAAAGAAGGGAAAGATTTTAAAGAACAAATTAAAATCAAACAGTAGTGTACACCAATATACCTGTAGGGTCTTTCATTATTTTATGAGCGTGTAATTTTTTGTTACTTAAACCTCTACAAATATATATAACAAATTTATATAAAAAAAAATTGTGTTTCTTTTCAGATTCCTCTGATCTTCACCATGGCAACACCAATTGGTCAAACCGCTTTCCGTCCTAAAGGTCAGAAAACATGTATTCAACATAAAGAGAAACCGCTGGAAATTTATTGTGAGAAATGTGATCAAATTATCTGCCTTACATGTTTACTGTCCATTCACAAAGGTCATGATGTTTGTGAACTCAGTGCAATTACTCGTCAAAAGAAACAAAATATTAAAAGTTTTATTGACAAAACAGAACAAAATGACCTGAAACAAGTCAGGGAATATATATCTTCTGTGGATACACTCCTTAAAAACAACACCAGCAATTTTGAGGAATTATCACTCAAACTAAAATCTCAAACGGATAAAATAAAACAAGACCTTGATTTGCTTACAGCACGTACACTCTCTGTTTACAAAAAAATGGAAGAGGACAATGCCAGGCTGATTCTAAAGTACAAAAAAGACCTGGAGACATACAACAAACAACTAAAACAACAACTACAGGAATGTAAGGTGGCCCTCCAGCATGGTTCTGATCTGGAAATCTACGACACAGAGTGTGAAGTACATACGTCTATACATCTCCCAGTGAATCCTGTCCTGGGTACGGCCAGCTTCACACCTAACACAACTCCACAACATCATCTACAACTGGCCTTAGGGACAGTTACCACCTCAGGTCAAACATCAGCTGACCAGGATCGGTCAGTCTTAGCATCAGGTGACCAGGAACAATCCTCTAAACAACAACAAACAGGAGTAAAAGGGAAGAAAGCAGTGATAAGTAAAACACTACTGTCAGAGACCAAAGTGGTGAAGGAGTGGAAGTCTCCATGTAACATTACGTCTATATGTCCCACCACTGATGGTCAGGTGTGGACCAGTGATTACAGGAAAACATTAACTCTCCTTAACAGGGAAGGTAAAGTAGTACAGAAGGTCACACACACGGCTGTCATCACTGACATCAGTCTATCACCCACAACACACACACTGTGGGTCTGTGACGAGGACAACAACATCATGGAGCTTGTATCAGGACGACTTACAAACAAATTCAGAACCAAGGAGAGACCCTGGTGTATATGTGTTACAGCCAGTAACCATATCATTGTGGGGATGGACCAACACATCTGTAAATTTACTACACAAGGTCAAATGGTACTCACTACAATGGCTGTAGGGACTGGGAAACCATTAGTGTATACACCATTCGAGATGTCAGAGTGTCCAGTAACTCACAATGTCACAGTGATTGATATCAACATGGAACGTGACGGTGGTGATGGAAACAGACGTGTTGTTGTCATGGATACTGACTTCCAGCAAGTGTTTGTATATAGAGGTGACATCCCCAGTACATATAAACAAACACCACAAACAGGACGTGTAAGATTTAACCCCAGTGGTGTGGTGTATGACAGTGTGGGGAACCTCATCATAGGGGACAGGGACAACTGTAGGGTCCTACTCCTCAGTGGAGGTGGTGAGTTCCTCAGGATCATATACACAGACAGAGTGAGGACAGTGGCTGTAGGTATAGACAGGGACGATGTTCTGTGGGTAGTGTTTGGGGATTACAATGTAAAACTACTACAGTACAGTGTGTGACAGTACTACTACAGTACAGTGTGTGACAGTACTCCTACAGTACAGCAGAGTGTGACAGATATATGTTACTCTGGTCAGTAACCATGGTAACTAACATTGTAATTAACATTTACATATCACAAAAACAATACCATTTAAATGAATGATTAGCAAAATACAAAATATATTAGTGTCAAAATTCACGGTTTTGGACAAAAACTTTTTAGCAATTCACTAATAAGTTATCCTGTTAATGATCCTGATTAGACAGAACCTAGGACATCACAATGTCTATCTTCAGGTCCTCAGTAGAATACCACTCAGCTGAAACCTTCATTTCATTTCAGTAATAATTACCATAACTTTAGTATGCAAATACAGTACCTACACCCATCTTTGTATCCCAACAACAAAAGATTCAAAAGAAAAACAATCCCGCCCTCCCTACGATCCATGAGCCATCACGGCAGGAACGCAGAGTGATCTCCCTTCCTCTTACCTTTATGGCTGCCGACGAGTGCGGAGGTGTCTGAGCTAAGTGCTTTTCTTACTCCTTCTCTTCGTACTGCCATTGTCGTTTGAGTATATTGTTACTCTATTAGTAGTCTATAAACCCATCTCCCAACTTATATTGTGAAATTAAGTATTGTCATTTGTTTATTTTGACCGTATTTCCGGCCGTTTTTTCCTCCACGTATTCGAGTGCGTGACTACTTGTCTCGTTGCTCGGATTTGCGTGAAGTTGGAATTTGTTTTCTTGCTGCTTTGTCGGCCGTGTTGCACGGCCGTTTTATTTATGCAGTGCAATCTTGCTGCGTACGGTAGGCTTTGTGCTCTCTTTCGTAGTTTTTTTTGATTGTTCGAGAACTTCGTTTCCGGCCGTGTTTTTACTCCGCGTGTTCGAGTGAGTGACTACTTGTCTCGTCACTCGGATTTTCCTGAAGTTGAAATTGTTTTCTTGCTGCTTTGTCGGCCGTTTTGTACGACCGTTTTCTTTTTTTGCAGTACAATCTTGCTGCGTACGGTAGGTTTTATGATCTCGTTCGTAGTTTTTTGATTGTTAGAAACTTTTTTATCCTTGTTTTCATTGTTACAATTTTTTATTGTTTCGATGCTGGATAAAGGTGCCGGGTTTACGTCGGGGGTCAGCGCATGGATGTTCCTATTTCTATAGATAATGGGAACCCCATGATACCTGTCCCATTTGCCGACATTACAGCCAGACCTCACTATGTGAACTTTGTTTGCACATGGAGTCTGCTGCTTAGGCTCCCATGCCTTTCCAGCTAACTTTCCGCCGGAAGAGGGATTCGTCCTCTTCTTCCGGTAAGGGAAGTAAGCTTTTTAAGACTTCCCTCCTGAAGTTCTGAACCAGAGCGTTCCTGCTGGGGGTGCTCTCGTTCCACCGAGCTCCGCCCTTCAGCAGGGGGTGGCTCCCCTGTCCAGGTGCGTCCTGGAGTAGGGGGGGGGGGGGCAGCCCGACCCTGACTCGGCGCAGTCAAGGGTCGAATTGGCCGGTAGCTCTCGATAGGCGGCGGTGTTACCGTCGGAAAGGGACTTCCGGTCGAGGTCTCTGATTCCTTCAGGGACCTCGGCACGCCAGGTGGCGTCGTTGGTGGGGGCCGCTTTGACTCCGGAACTGTGCCTTCGGGTATAGGTTCAGGGGCCACAGACTTTTTGTCAGGATTGTCTGTGGCTACGGGGATTAGTGACACTTGAGTTCACTAATCCTGGTGTCAGCGCGGGGTCTGTTTTCCCACCCTCACAGGCTTCTGGCTCTGGGACTTCCGTCCCAATCCAGATTTCCCAGTGCAGGGTTTCCCAGGGGGTTTTCCTCCAAGGGTTTGGGGCTTCAGGCCAGGAGTCCGGTTTCCGGTCTCCCTTTCCCCCGGGCTCAGGGAGTAGGGGTGCCTGCGGGCACTTATTCCTGGGTCGCCCAGGCCAACCTGCGGATGGTTTTGGGTACCAACAGTTACTCAGCAGTTACGGGCTTAGCCTGTACATGTCTGGGTTTCCACCTGGTGGGAGTGGCGGTTCATCCTGGTCCTTTGGACAGGATGTCCAGCCCCAGACTCAGGCAGGCCATCTTGGCCAGTTCTGGGGTCACTCCCGGCCCGCTGGACCGTTCCCATTCCCTCAGGGGTTTGGGTTTTTACCCCATGGGTCTTCACTCGTGGAACCCATAGGGGTTGGTCTCTCCTCTAGGAGATGTTATAGCAGTGCGGAATCCCCCCAATGTTCTGCTACTTCGGGGGCCTTGTTGGCCGGTCCTATAAAGGTTTGCCAGACCTTAAGGACTTCCGCCTCCAGCGCGGACCCGTCGGTCTCCTGTTCCCAGGGGTCGGCTTCGGGTCTCCGACCCAAGCCTACAGCTACAGCTGTTGGTCGCGCTGCGTCCAAATGCCATAAAGAGGAGTTCCCCTCTGCGGAGATGGCTCCTCTGGCGGCCCCTGTTCCTCCCAAGGGGACTTCGGTCTCTATTGAGGAGGAGATGGACATCGAGGGTGCGGGCTCGGCAGAGGAAGACGATGTCATTCATCTTTCTCCTGGGCCAAGAGGGTTCACAAGGGGAAGATGGCCCTGAGACTGCTGAAGCTGAGGCTCAGCATGTGCTTTCTGGGATGCGGGTCCTCCGGGCCAACATCTCCCGGATTCTCAGGGCGGAGGTTTGCCCACCGCCTCAGCATCGTCGGCGCCTGAATCCACCATCCTTCTGGGTTCCCTGGTGGCTCCTCGGGCTTCCGTTCGCTCAGATCGGTCTCTGCCAGAAGGCAATATCATGTCTTCGGTTCTGGCCACGGCCCGGGCTCCGGTTTTAGAGAAGGACTCCTTCTCTACCCGTGCTCTCGGGTTTGTCGGTCTGCAGCTCAGTGTTGGTGAATTGTCGGAGGCTTCAGCTTCCGACTATGCCACACATGATGGGCAGCTGGCCTCTCAACCAGCACAGCTGGAGTTGAGACAGCTGGCTGCCTGGCCCGGCAAATCAGTGGACCAGGTGGTGCTCGATCCCAAAGAGCACCACAGGATGGAGAGAATGTTGCACCTCTCCATCCAAGTTCTGTCATACATAGACTTCCTGACAGTTTGTCTATACAGGGTATCCGATTTGCCTGAGTGTCGGTTATCCGAGACAGAACAGCCGACATACAGGACACGGCAGCCTTGCAGGTTCTCTGCTCGTCAATGCCGTGTTGGCTAGGCAGTTTTCAGTTCTGAAATTCCGCCCAGTCCAGTAACCCTACCGTTTCCGCTTGTTGAATGCCCCCTTCTAGGGCTCTACCCTGTTCAGGGGAGCTCTTCCTTGGGTTCAGAAGGATATGAAGGAGGACTCGGTCGCCTCAGCACTTCTGGTGAAGAGGTTTCAGGCTGAGAAGGCCAGTGCCTCGCAGGGGTCAGTGCCTCCTAAGAAGAAGGCGAAGTCTTCGGCTGCTCAGTTTTCTGCACAGCCCAAGTCCCAACCTCACTTCAACGGCAACAAGGGGAAGGGTAGGAAGGGTAAGAAACCTCCTGGGGGCAAGAAGAAGGGTTCCTGACTATTTCTGCTTCTTGGCCGCGAAAGGCGAAGGGTATGGCCGGGTGGACGGTGGTTCTCCTTTCCCGGGCTCATGTCCTTCTCCTGCAGGCTCAGGCTCCGGGTGGGCAGACGATTCTCTGGTCTGGCAGGGGCTCGATCTGCCCCATCCGGAACTCCCTGTGGGCGGACGTCTCTCTGCTTTCCTTTCCTAGTGGCAGGATATTACAGAGGACGCTTGGGCTTTTGTCGGTGGTCAGGGAGGGTCTAGGTATTCCCCTTCTTCAGGATTCGTCCCTCGCCTCCTGGCCGTTTTTGTTTCTTTCCTCCTCCCGGGGATTCAGAAAGGGCACGGGTGCTCCAGGAGGAAGTAGGGACCATGCTGCCAAGGCAGAGATGCCCTTGGGGCTCACGACAGCTCCTTTGGTGTTCACCAAGTTGCTGCTGGTGTTTCCTTCACTCCTGCAGAATAGACGTCCACATCTATTTCGACGACTCCCTCATGCCTCTTTTGGTGTGGGAATCGTTAGTGAAGGACACTCGTCTGGTCCTGAAACTCTTGCTCAGAGTCGGCTTCATTCCTTCCAGAGAGAAGTCAGAGGTTCCTTCATATTAGGACTTCTTCTTCCTGGGGAACCATTTTGACATGGTTCGGGGCTTAGCCCTTCCACCTCTGGAGAAGTTTGAGAAGGTCAGGGCTCTGGCTCTGACTTTCATCACTTGGTCACTTGTCCAGGTACATTGGTTCCTCAGTTTTCTGGGGTATCTCAACTCCTTGGCATATGTGGTCCCCCTAGGGAGGATTCACATCGGACCTCTCCAGATGTTCCTCCTGTCTGACTGGGTTCTGTCATCCAGGAGGCCTGGATCCCGCTTACCCAGTCGGTCAGGGAGTTCTCTTGCTGGTGGACCATTCAGGAGAACGTTTTCCACGGGGTACCTCTGACCAAGCCTATCCCCTCTATGATCCTGTTCATGGACGCGTTCATGACAGGAATGTGAGCTTACCTCGATGGGGGAGTGGTCTGGCGAATAACTCTCGGAGCACATCAGTGTACTCGAGATGAGACTGTTCATTTGGCTCTGCAGTCCTTTAGGGGTATCCTGCAGTCCAAAGTGTGGCTACCGACAACAGTTGTCGCGTATCTGGAGAGACAGGGGCCACCAGGTCTCATGTCCTGTGTGCCCTCTCCATCCACATCCATCTTCTCTGCCAGGACATGCAGTTGACCATAGCGGTCAAGCATCTTTCTGGCAGGCTGAGTGTGTTGGTGGCCACTCTCCAGGCGCCACCAGCCGGTGTTGACGGAATGGCAGCTGTGTCCCTTGATTTTCAAGGGGAATTGTCAGGCGTGGGACAGACCTATTATAGACCTGTTTGCCACTTCCCTGAACAACCAGCTGCTAACCTTCGTCTCCCCGGTCCCAGACCGTAAGGCGTGGGCTGTGGACGCCCTTTCTCTGGAATAGGAAGGGACGTATGCATATGCATTCCCTCCCTTCAACCTGGTGGGCAGGGTTCTACAGAAGTTCTGGGAGCATCACTGCTCCTTACTTCTGAGAGCCCCTCTGTGGCCGAGGCAAGCTTGGTTTCAGGAGCTCTTGTCGTTTCTGGTGGAGGAGCCCTTGGCTCTCCCCACCAGACCGAATCTCCTTCGCCAGCCTTGGCCCAGAACGACACACTCTTGACCAGAGATCCTCCACCTTCACGCGCTGAGGCTATCTCTGGAAGCCACGCCAAGGCAGGCTTTTCTCAAGAGGTGTCCGATTGCATTGAGCAATCAATCAGGGCTTCCTCTTCTGCCGTCTACCAGTCACGTTGGATGATCTTCTGTGATTGGTGTGTCGGCAAGGAAGCTTATTCATTCGAAGCCTCTGCATTTGATTGCGGAATTCCTAATCTCTCTGTTTAGGTACCGCTATCTGCCACCTGGCACTATTGCTGGCTATCGTACAGCTATTGCCAGAGTTCTTGCTTGTTATGGCAGGAAGGAGATCGGTTAGTCCTCCTCTCTTTCTGCCCTAATCAGAGGCTTTGCTATGAATAGAGTTGTTTTTAGCGAAGAATCAGGTTCCGGGGTTCTCGCACGATCCCATCAGGATCCTGGCTGTGACTAGCTCGGAGGAGCGAGATAGGTTGCTTTGTCCTTGTCGGGCTCTTAGGTTTTATCTTGATAAAACCAGGGGGGGGCGGGGCTCTCGATCCCGTCTGTTTTGCCCATTAAACAGGGGCAACGAGATATCTCCTCCCAGTCGGTTTCCAGGTGGGTTTGCCAGGTGATTTAGTATGCTTACGAGCATTTTGATGATCTGGCTCGGGCGAGAGTGAAAGCGCGGTCTCACGAGGTCAGGGCCCTTGCTTCATCCTGGGCCCTTCTCTCAATGAGTCCTCCTTTCAGGAGGTCATGTCTGCAGTATTCTGGCAGGGCAGGGATACCTTAACAGATTTTTATCTGTGATCCCTAGCTTCCCACTCAGAAGGCCTGTATCATTGGGACCTTTGGTGGTGGCATAGTCAGTGGCTGGGCCTCCTCGTTAGCCCCGGGCCATGTCTTTCCGTACCTCAAAATTATCAGTTTATCAACAATATTTTCTCTAGTTAAAGATATATACCCTATAAATTAAAAAGTCGTGAGATGCGTTACTACAATGACCTGTTATAATGGTATTAATGATGCTTATTTAGAATTCTTTCATCTTGCAACAGCTAAGATCATATCACATAAGACATGGTTAATGTATGATGGCGCTCCTAAAAACCTCTTTTATCAAGATAGTACATAAGGGAGATAAATATTGCTATTCCTATCACAAAGCATTGTCTCGAACATGTAACAGAGTTCTGGCTGGGGGTGTTTTAAACTTACTCAACATCACTTCAAACCATGATTTGCCAATCAGCCGTGGATTAAGATATCTTGTCCTGCAGGATCTTAACTTTTCTTGAATTATTTATGGAACACAGAAGCTTTAATTAAATGGAGTTGTTGAGGAATCAAGTCCTTATCACTGACAAGCATGCACTATGAATAACAGAAGTTTGATTAGCGACTGACAAATTGTTAAATGTCATCAAACGTTAATTAAAATCCTGTTATTGTCATCAGCTACTGACACGAATGAAACACTCGAAACCTCCAGGCAAACGTATCAAATTGAAAGCATCTTGGGAATTCTCATAAAATGTAATTGTCACTATATTTTCAAACGTCACTCGTAACACACAGCTACAGATCATAGTAATTGATGTAGTTGACTGTCAGATTCTGTAATGAAGTTATTCACTTTGTTAAATAATAGACTGTATATCATATGAATAGTCGCCATTCTTTCATGGCTATGGGGAGTTAATCAGCACCATATATAAATATTTCCCTTTTTTATAAAGTACATATGGTCAACACAAGCTTAAAATAAGGGGTGGGCTTATTGCAGATAAATGAAACATAACCTGTTGACCTTTTTAGTAAACTACAATTAACATGTATGTCCTTATAACCAGGTATGGTCCTGTCTGATATATAGAGAAGATCATCATGGATAAGGTATAAAAGCTGTGAATTTAAGATAATGAGGACAATCTGTGAATTTTAGAAATAATCCATAAGAGAGGATCCAGGTAGATATAGTGTAAACGCTGTGAATTTTAGATACTAAGTACAATTTGTGAATTTTGAAATAGAATCTAAAACATAGGATCCAGGTAGATATAGTGTAAAAGCTGTGAATTTTAGATACTAAGTACAATATGTGAATTTTGAAATAGAATCTAAAACATAGGATCCAGGTAGATATAGTGTAAAAGCTGTGAATTTTAGATACTAAGTACAATATGTGAATTTTGAAATAGAATCTAAAACATAGGATCCAGGTAGATATAGTGTAAAAGCTGTGAATTTTAGATACTAAGTACAATATGTGAATTTTGAAATAGAATCTAAAACATAGGATCCAGGTAGATATAGTGTAAACGCTGTGAATTTTAGATACTAAGTACAATATGTGAATTTTGAAATAGAATCTAAAACATAGGATCCAGGTAGATATAGTGTAAAAGCTGTGAATTTTATATACTAAGTACAATATGTGAATTTTGAAATAGAATCTAAAACACAGGATCCAGGTAGATATAGTGTAAAAGCTGTGAATTTTAGATACTAAGTACAATATGTGAATTTTGAACAATGAAAGCCAATCTAAAATTTTGTTGTCCTAAAACTTACATATAACGTTTTGCAATTATATGAGGACAATCTGTGAAGGGATTTGTTTCTGAAACAAAGTGAAGACTTTTTTCGTTGAGTGACAGACAATCTGTGAAAGAATTCGTTGCTGGGACAAACTGAACATTTTTTTATGGGGAAAATGTGAGAAAGTGGAAAACATTTCAATTTGATGGTAATCTGATATCATGTAGTGTTGTCAATAATTCTTTTGAAACTTTAAATAAAACACAAACAATGTTAACAATACTGGGAGAAGTGTTCCCTAATGACCACTGGCGACAAGCTGAATTTCACTTCGTTATTTCATCTTTGATGATTTCAGAAAGATGGCAACTATTTTTATATTTCCGTGTGATTATTAATTAAATCCCAGTGGAACTGGCTAATAGGATCCAATCAAACACCAATCAACTATAAACCCTCGGTACTTGTCTTATTCTATTACTGTCTACAACAAAACTGGAAAAATGTGTATCTTCCAAAACCATTCTGAATTGGGAATTGATATTTATTTTTCCAGAAAATCTGCACAAACATAATCTTTAGTGTCAATTCCTTTTTCTTACAACTGTGTCTAGAGAATAAAACACTATAAAGAAAAGGGAAAAGAGGTATCATTATTGAAGATATTTAGAAATCAGATATTTTCTCAAGCTGCATTTCGTGAAAAAAAATGATAAAATCCTGCAATCAGTCTATCATCAAAATTCTTAATATGGATTTTCAGGTTTTAGCTTCGTTTGGATCACAAAGGTGTCAGGACTAGCAATGATTTGGAAAATCTTACAGATGTATTTTACTCTTTCAACAACTAATACCACTTAACACTGTATCGACAAAGTTCAACGGTTCCCCCAAAAACTTAATTACCTGCATGGTCCTTTTATTTTAAAAGCTTAATTTGCTTTTATAGGAAAAACAATTCAAACGATTGAAGATTAAAGTGCAAAAGTTTATTTACAGATAGAGTTAAGTCTGCAGCAAGAGAATTGTAGCTTGAAATCAATATCATTACAAATTTTAGTTGACAGGAGATAAATTAAGGACACTAGGAAAAGACTGGAAAAACCCATTAGTGTTCAAGTTGCGATGCCTGTAAAACCATTCTTTGACATTAGTATCACCACTTGAAGCCTAGCATGTCGTTTTCTGATGCAATGGTTAAGCAGTTATGATGCTTCCTCTTGTTTAAGCCCTGGCTTATTATTATCTTCTCTCTCTGTTAACCAATGCTAATTCTTAATTATGAAGAAAAACAAGATTATGCACCGATTCCCAGAAATGTTCATCTCTTCCTACAAGTACAGGAATCCTATTAACGCTCCAAGATACAAAGTGGCTTGTGATATTTGATTGCAGTGTATAGCCATAGTGATCAGTTAGTGTATGGGTAATGGTGCAATGCCTACCCCGGTCATGCAGATAACTGCATTACGGAGATCAGTAATTCTCATTCAAGCAATGCCTTAAAGGCTCAAACACACCAAATGGATCCCGGATCCATGATTTGTGGCAAGTTACAGAAAGTTGTTTGGATTTTCTGAATCAACAATTCACAAACTGGTACTGCTATGTAACCTCTGTAGTGTATTAGAGATCCCAGAGAGATCTTAGCATCAACCATTGTTTGATTCCTATTTGTTGTAACTTTCCCTTAATTCATCCAGTTGTTTTTGTTCTTTATTATGTGAAATTTGAAAGTTCTTAAGAAAAGAACCTTTTACTGCCAAATCCATGATTGTCAAATATTGGCTATATTGTTTTTCTGATCAGTCCCAAAGTCAACATTTCACAACTAGGGACTAAGTGGAACCTTCACTTGAAATTTTAGAAAGATTCCTCAAGCTATCGTGTTATAATCTTCTTCTCATGATAAACTACTACATTTCAAGTATATAATCCCACCACTTGCTTTTATAAAATATAATTCATATAAAATATTTAATCCAGTTTTCCTATAAACTGTCATCTTCTACCAAGTGAATAATCCAGCTACTTTCTACCTATATAAATAATCTAACTATTTAGATTGTTCCAGCAGTTAAAAGGACAAATCTTCTATCCCATAAGCCTGTTGATATAATTAATCCTGTATCCCAGTAGTTAACCCAACCCTCCTTCTGATCTTGTAAATATCCGTCAATCTTGATTCTCAATATAAAAACAAGCTATAATCAATATCAGTAGATTATCTAGTCACCTTTATTCTCAGTAGATTATCTAGTCACCTTTATTCTCAGTAGATAATCCTGTTATTATCACCATCAGTAGATTATCTAGTCACCTTTATTCTCAGTAGATAATCCTGTTATTAATACCATCAGTAGATTATCTAGTCACCTTTATTCTCAGTAGATAATCCTGTTATAATCATTATCAGTAGATTATCTAGTCACCTTTATTCTCAGTAGATAATCCTGTTATAATCAATATCAGTAGATTATAGATAATCCTGTTAGTCACCTTTTATTCTCAGTAGATAATCCTGTTATAATCACCATCAGTAGATTATCTAGTCACCTTTATTCTCAGTAGATAATCCTGTTATAATCACCATCAGTAGATTATCATCAGTAGATTATCTAGTCACCTTTATTCTCAGTAGATAATCCTGTCAGATTATCCACCTTTATTCTCAGTAGATAATCCTGTTATAATCACCATCAGTCACACCTTTATTCTCAGTAGATTATCTAGTCACCTAGATTATCTAGTCACCTTTATTCTCAGTAGATAATCCTGTTATAATCATTATCAGTAGATTATCTTTATTCACCTTTATTCTCAGTAGATAATCATTATCATTTATTCTCAGTAGATAATCCTGTTATAATCATTATCAGTAGATTATCTAGTCACCTTTATTCTCAGTAGATAATCCTGTTATAATCATTATCAGTAGATTATCTAGTCAGAGATTATCTAGTCACCTTTAATCCTGTTATAATCACCATCAGTATTATCTAGTCACCTTTATTCTCAGTAGATAATCCTGTCAGTAGATTATCTAGTCACCTTTATTCTCAGTAGATAATCCTGTTATAATCACCATCAGTAGATTATCTAGTCACCTTTATAATCATTATCAGTAGATTATCAGTCACCTTTATTCTCAGATAATCCTGTTATAATCACCATCAGTAGATTATCTAGTCACCTTTATTCTCAATAGATAATCCTGTTATAATCACTATCAGTAGATTATCTAGTCACCTTTATTCTCAGTAGATTATCTAGTCACCTTTATTCTCAATAGATAATCCTGTTATAATCACTATCAGTAGATTATCTAGTCACCTTTATTCTCAGTAGATTATCTAGTCACCTTTATTCTCAGTAGATAATCCTGTTATAATCATTATCAGTAGATTATCTAGTCACCTTTATTCTCAGTAGATAATCCTGTTATTAATACCATCAGTAGATTATCTAGTCACCTTTATTCTCAGTAGATTATCTAGTCACCTTTATTCTCAGTAGATAATCCTGTTATAATCACCATCAGTAGATTATCTAGTCACCTTTATTCTCAGTAGATAATCCTGTTATCTAGTCACCTTTATTCTCAGTAGATAATCCTGTTATAATCAATATCAGTAGATTATCTAGTCACCTTTATTCTCGGTAGATAATCCTGTTATTATCACCATCAGTAGATTATCTAGTCACCTTTATTCTCAGTAGATAATCCTGTTATTTATCACCTTTATTCTCAGTAGATTATCACCATTAGATAATCACCATCAGTAGATTATCTAGTCACCTTTATTCTCAGTAGATAATCCTGTTATCACCATCAGTAGACCTTTATTCTCAGTAGATAATCCTTTATTCTCAGTAGATTATCTAGTAGTAGATAATCCTGTTATTATCACCATCAGTAGATTATCTAGTCACCTTTATTCTCAGTAGATAATCCTGTTATAATCATTATCAGTAGATTATCTAGTCACCTTTATTCTCAGTAGATAATCCTGTTATAATCACCATCAGTAGATTATCTAGTCACCTTTATTCTCAGTAGATAATCCTGTTATTATCACCATCAGTAGATTATCTAGTCACCTTTATTCTCAGTAGATAATCCTGTTATAATCACCATCAGTAGATTATCTAGTCACCTTTATTCTCAGTAGATAATCTCAGTAGATTATCTAGTCACCTGTAGATAATCCTGTTATTATCATCAGTATCAGTCACCTTTATTCTCAGTAGATTATTTTATCTAGTCACCTTTATTCTCAGTAGATAATCCTGTTATAATCACCATCAGTAGATTATCTAGTCACCTTTATTCTCAGTAGATATCCTGTTATTTATCACTAGTAGATATCTAGTCACCTTTTTCTCAGTAGATTGTCCTGTTGGTTTCAATACATACATCAGTAGATTATTAATCCAATAGATGCTGGTTTCCAAACACAACATCAATGATAGGATCATATCATGTTTGACAGCACTGCAAACTCTGCAGACACATGAGATATAAACTAGTTAGTGGTGTCTGACCTACACAATATTATAACTAGGCTAAAGGTTTTCAGCACATTTTATAATTTGCTTGTCTTTCTGGCTAGGGGTCAAAATCTGTAAGACACTGGCATTTATTCATTTCTTTAATATACTTGAAAATTTAAAAAATGAAATGATTTCCTACCCACAGTGATATCTCAGACATTTGGTTTATATCCATTCAAGCATTAAGGAAGAGTAGCACTCTGCAGCAAAGTATGAAATATTGACTTCCCAACCCCTAAGTCCCTAGGGGTCAAATAAACTTTCTGAATAATTAATTGTCCACCTCTACAGCTGTTTCAGACAAAACTTGAATGAAATTCATTCAAGCATTATTGAAGAGTAGCATTTTAAAGCAAAGTATTGTCTTACTACCCTTTAGGGGCACCATCCCCAGGTCCCTAGGGGTTGAATCAACTTTCTGAATATAAGAAATAATTCCCCACCTCAAATGATATTTCAGACCACATTTGGTTGAAATCCGCCCCGGCGTTAAGCAGGAATAGTGTTTTAAAGGAAAAGTTTACAGACAGCGGGAGGTGGACGATGGATGATGGATGACAACGGACATTGCATGTGTACGGGGTCAGATGACCTAAAATTGTTTCTCGATTTTTCTACATATTGACTATCAATTTATTAACTATGCCATCTTCTCCTTACACAATCAATTTGATTTTCTCTGATATCATGGTTAAAGTACACACTAACCTAAGATCTTATTTCAGATTCCTGACCCTGGACTTAAACCATATACTCGTCAAGTTGCTAGGAAACATGTTATGTATATATACTAATAAGCATCCTGCACCTGTTTATTCCTTCTGTTACTTTACTCCACATGTGAATTAAGACTTCCGTTTTAAAAGCAAAGCGATCTAGATATTGCAAAAATCCAAATTCAAACTTAATCTAAAAGTAAAAAATCCCTCACATAGATAAATAATTTGTACTGTTACACTTGTGTTTTATGGTTTGTTTATAAACACAGTGCGAAGAGGAAGAGTCTTAAAAACTTTAAAAGGTTTTGTAAAAATCAGAAGTAGTATCCTTCAGTTTTAAGAGCATTTATAAGAAATGTAATGGCTCATCACCACTCCTGTTTTCCTTTCACTTAAAACCTCACATGTTCATAATTTGAATTTTTAAAATATTTATACAGCAAGTCTTGTTGAAATCATTAAAAGAAGAATGCGCGTTATTTTAAATTAAAACGTTTCCATGTTTCCCTAATCTATATGTCATGTTAACATGATTATGAAGCAAATTATGCTTACCCTTCTTGACCACCTGGTCTCATTCTAATTTTTTTTTTTAAGAAATCTGATCCTCCTCAAGCCAACATTAGACATTCCTGTGTTATACAAATATTATGTAAATAGAGTTAAGCAAGAGTGGCTTCACTTTTGTGCATGTGACCACTCCTCTTTATTGGTGGAATAAGACTGTCCTCTCAAGTCAACTCTAGTTCTAATAGCTATCATTCTAACAGTGGTCTCCCAAGACGACAAGTAATAGCCTTTCATAGACATCACAAATTTCCCAATCACTTTTCATATTAACACTGGGTGATGGTAATGGGATCTCCTGTTAAATCAGTTTCATTGCAAATTGAACAGATATATATCACTCAACAGCAAGACACTCTCTTTACCAGTGCAAGAGTATGAGGTCTGTGTTTACCTATAGTGATGGATTTTAAAATCTACAGTATCTGGATAGCTCAGCTCCTCTTTAAAGTACATTATTTCAATTATACCATCTGGTGCCTGCCCAGGGATCACTAGATTGATCAGGACTTACACCACACAAAGCTAATCAACACTGCAGTACAAAAGTTAAATCATTATAGTAGGAGTGGGTTAGGTGATTTCAGTAACCAGGTGGCTCAGTTCAAATCCTGGTATGACACCACTACATATACATTAACCTTTCCTACTATGGCAGTGCAAGTGCCTCACTGCTGAATAGGACTAACCACAGAGTGTGTGACTAACTTCTGAGTGTGTCACTCACTGCTGAGTGTGTGACTAACCGCTGAGTGTGTGACTAACTGCTGAGTGTGTACTATCTGCTGAGTGTGACTAACTGCTAACTGTGTGACTAACTGTTGAGTGTGTGACTAACTGCTGACTTTGTGACTAACCATGGCATGTGTAACTAACCATTAAGTGTGTGACTAACTGCTGAAAGTGTAACTCACCGCTGAGCATGAGACTCACTGCTGAGTGTGTGACTAACTGCTAACTGTGTTACTAACCGCTGAGTGTGTGACTAACCGCTGAGTGTGTGACTAACTGCTGAGTGTGTGACTAACTGCTGAGTGTGTGACTAACAGCTGAGTGTGTGACTAACCGCTGTGACTAACTGCTGAGTGTGTGACTAACCGCTGAGTGTGTTACTAACCACTGAGTGTGTGACTAACCGCTGAGTTTGTGACTAACCGCTGAGTGTGTGACTAACCGCTGAGTGTGTTACTAACCGCTGAGTGTGTGACTAACCGCTGAGTTTGTGACTAACCGCTGAGTGTGTGACTAACCGCTGAGTTTGTGACTAACTGCTGAGTGTGTTACTAACCGCTGAGTGTGTTACAAACTGCTGAGTGTGTGACTAACTTCTGAGTGTGTCACTCACTGCTGAGTGTGTGACTAACCGCTGAGTGTGTGACTAACTGCTGAGTGTGTTACTAACTGCTGAGTGTGTTATTAACCGCTGAGTGTGTGACTAACTGCTGAGTGTGTTACTAACTGCTGAGTGTGTTACTAACCGCTGAGTTTGTGACTAACCACTGAGTGTGTGACTAACCGCTGAGTTTGTGACTAACCGCTGAGTGTGTTACTAACCGCTGAGTGTGTTACTAACTGCTGAGTGTGTGACTAACTGCTGAGTGTGTGACTAACTGCTGAGTGTGGTGTGCACACTTTGTGAGGAATTGAAGACCTGAACTAAATCTAAGTTTCAAAAAGAAATGCAGAGGAAACATAATGAATAACCTCTTTGTAATGTAAACAGATATATCTAAAACCAAAGTTGAGTTTACCTAATGTTTAAACTTTAACTTTGGGTTAAGATATTCTTATATCACACAGATGTTTTTTTTCTACCACACTTTCCGTTTGTTAAATAATACAAGATATTGTGATCTGGATACATAGTGTCATTATAAATGACCATGAGAGTCAAAATTGATGACTTTTCCCAATAGTGACATGCTTATACTACCTAAAGACACAAACACTGTTGTGTAAGCTGTCCTATCCCAAAGGAAATTCGGATTGATCTTTCCCAAACAAAATAGGAAAGCACCTGTAAGGTATGTCAATGAAGGCAAACACTTATAATGTCAGGGAAAAATCAATGTCTGTAAAATGTTTTGATAGGTGAGAGTCTGTCTTTAGAGAACTCAGAGGGTTTTTAAATATTTGGATCTTTATTGAAATGCGTAATTCCACAAACCATCTCCCACAACAAAAACTGATTATAAATCATACGACAAAAAATATTCCATCGAAAATAACTAGATTCACATATGGAAATGATCACTGCAGTAAAACAGTTCAAGGAAAGACCTTTTGGATTTGTTTTTAGTATTCAAATCTAAATAAAAGTTGCCCTTTTCCTCTAACAACAAATTAGGTGTAACATAAAAGTGAACCAAGACATATAAAAAAAAATTGACATCTGTTGGCATTCTCAAAACCAATAACGCTACGTATATATAGATTCTGGGTAATGATGACATCTAGAATGGCAACATAGCAAGGTAATTTCTGTCCTTTAGCCTACAGGGATGATATACGATAACATTCTACAGCTATAAATAGGTCGAAGACATCCATCAGAATGTACCGCTAGATATCTTCATTACAAACACAATAATAAGATGCTAAAATTGGACTTCAATTCTATTTCTGAAATTGTTATTTTGAAATGAGAATAATAAACATGTAACAGTCATATGAGTTATCAATCAATATGATATTCTCTGATTTTGATAAATCTTTACCTGAGATTTACGAGGAAGACATGGAACTACACATAACAAGGAGAGTTAACATTGAAAACATGAGGAATCTATTACAGGACCCAACCTGACCCGAAACCAGTCTTGATAGAACCTTAACTACACCACTGGTAATCAAATCCTGCTTAATATCACTAACATTAATTCTCATGTAATTCTGCCAGCTTCATCAGTCCACAGGGCAGCCCTGGTTGTCCACGTGGAACGGTCAGTGCCCCAAAAGACTGATGACAAATGCAACCATCACAAAATAGAAATGATTAATTTGGCATCACAAGCAGATACAGGATATCAGATTTGTCATGTTGGCCTGTTTTAGAAGATTTCTTCCGTTAAAGCACACTTCCAAAATTAATTCTAGATGATAAACAAACTTGGTGATCACCTATTCCATCTTTTTCACGGATAGCTTTATCAGCATTTTCATAGATCTGTTTAAAGGCTAGACACTCAAAATTAAGGTAGGTTTAAATTAAGGGAATTAAACTTTATTTTTAATCCATAGACCATTCAAAACTGATTGAACATTTTCTGGACTATAGTAATAATGCATTCCCCTGTTCATCAGACCAAAGTTAGTATATTTATACCCATCCACCCAAATAAGAGCTTACATATGTCAATATATGTTAAAAAGTTTCCTTGACATGATACTATGCAAAAGAGCCTGTGCATTATACCCGAGTGCGCACTATACCTGCAAATTTACGGTATTTAAAATTGGGTTGTGCAATTTGCCACATGTTGCACTATTGGCAGTATGCTGAGATATTGATCACTAAGATCATTGGGTTCAGAATTCACACACAAATTAACAAGCTCTCTTTAAATCCTTGTTGACTTTTACCTTCGTTGCTGAAACTGTACACATAGTTATTAGGTGCATCCAAATTTCCCTCTAGAAAAACTTAAGTGGTACTACACTATACAGTCAACCCTACCTTAATGGACTCCGAGTATAATACAAAGTCTTTATAGACAGGGCATATATTTACACTGAAAATAATGTTTTAAGGTACATCTTGATACTCAGAATAAATATACAGATCTTCAGGTTGCCAGCATAAAAACTGCAAATCACTAGTTCATTCTCCTTGTTATATCACTGCATGTCCCTCCCTGACCCCACCTCCCCCAGTTCATTCTCCTTGTTACATCACTGCATGTCCCTCCCTGACCCCACCTCCCCCAGTTCATTCTCCTTGTTATATCACTGCATGTCCCTCCCTGACCCCACCTCCCCCAGTTCATTCTCCTTGTTATATCACTGCATGTCCCTCCCTGACCCCACCTCCCCGAGTTCATTCTCCTTGTTATATCACTGCATGTCCCTCCCTGACCCCACCTCCCCCAGTTCATTCTCCTTGTTATATCACTGCATGTCCCTCCCTGACCCCACCTCCCCGAGTTCATTCTCCTTGTTACATCACTGTTACCGTTTTGTCTGTCATGATCTGGTGTCTTTGCATTCTTAATATCAAATTCATAATTTTTCTACTTACTTTTGCTTGTACTTTTAACAGATAAGTTCAATTTCTAAGGAAAAATTTAGATTAAAAATAAGAACAAACCTACAATATATTAGTTTAACAAGAAAATATGCTATTGCCAAAGTGCGAGCCAATTTCCAGCCACATATATTTTTGAGGAGTTTTATACTACTGAAACATACAAGATTAGACCATCACAATGTATATTGTGAGAACAACACACACCTATAAAGGGTCATTGTATGTAGCATATGTATTTACTTTGTAGTAGAAGCAAAACTATCTATAGTTGATAGATACCTTTTCAAGAGAGATTGCAACTCCCTGTTAAGTCAGAGGGACAGTGATTGTTATGTAAAGTCAAAGACTGATGAAAGCTGTACAAAGCTAATCCAGCCTTTTATCACTATAAAGGACGACAAGGTCCTTGTAGATCTAAATCTAGACATCAGACTGTACAAAGTCTGCTGGTTTCAAAATTTTGATATTCATCTGGCATGTCTTAAATTGGGATAATAGAAAGCAGCAACACACTGCAATACTATTCATGAGCTTGAATTTCATCCTTATCAGATTTATACTTCTCTCTATTCCTGTAACAGATTGTGCCTCTGAAGGACACACATGTTACCAATCATATGTTTAACAATTGTAATTAAATGTGCACATTGGAATGTACCTTTTTGATGTCCAAAAAAAAATAAACATTTATCTTTCTGTAATAATTATAGCACTTCCCATCACAATTACATTTACACATACTTTTCCTTTCTCATATAATACTTTTCTTTCATTATAGAAAATTACAAATATTTATCAACATGCCATGTTTTAAATCTATATAACTGTGGGGAAGTTACATACACTCTAGCAAACAATAGGCCTCATAAAGAATCGTGCAACATGTCTTTGAGATACTGTTTTGACCGATTACCATACTCAAAAACTAGGGGAAAAAAAAAAGAAAAAAACTTAATCTCGGAGTAAATATTAAATGAAAACCAAATAAGCTTTCATCACAAGTCTTTTGCTCAATTTTGGAATAAGTACCATTTTTCACGAAACTTTGTCCATAAAATAAAAATTATAAAAATTACTTTCAGCAATTAACATGCCACTGACTCTGTCCAGACAGCTAAAACAATATAGGCACACATTATCAAAGGTTTAGCGGTATGATGCTATTTAATTCATTATTTGATCTCTACTGTATCAATTTCTAATTTTTGTGTCTTTTGAACAATTTTCTACCCCACAATGACATTTGATATTACAATACATAACATCTTTTCAAATCAGCTGATTTTTTTTTCAAAATTATTCCCAAAAGTGATTAAAACTTCATTATATGAGATAAATTTTCAAATCAGCTGACTTCTTTTCCCCAAATTATTACCAAAAGTGATTTAAACTTAATTTTATGAGATAAATTTTCAAATCAGCTCATTTTTATTCTTCAAATTTATTACCAAAAGTGATATAAACTTAAAATTACAGAAACAGCTGTGTTTATATATATATATATATATATATATTTAAGACAACATTACTGTTACCTCGAAACCTTTATTGAATCAACAGAAATGTCCACTTCACTACACTGAGTTACTGGGGTGGGATGGCGAGATACCGCCATAATAACAAGCTTGTTCCCCCCTCCTCCCCATGTGTCTATCAATCGGATAGCTATAGGCCTATATCTGTTTAGTACACAGCACACAATAATTGGGGTATTGATTTCGACATTGCCATATTGTAATGTACTATAGACATTTTCTTTCACAGATTTGTGTGTCATTTATATCTGCATAACAGCTGCTGTCTTAACCCTTTACAAATTTTTTATCTGCAGAATTTTGTCCAACTAATTTTTTTTTTTCGCAGATTACGTTACAATGTAGATACATCAAGCTTAGAGTGTTTGTTTGTATGTTACAGACCTATATAGACAGACAACTGACGGTCATCTGCCAATCTGGTTTGCTCTGTCCTCGGTAGCCATGAACACACCGTCTCTGAGCCAGAAAATTCCTGAAGATTAATTGGAAGAGCTGGTTTGCAGTTGATGCCAAAACCTTGTGATGTCCTGTGGATTAAGCTGTCAGTGACTTGGCCACCTATTTGACAGATATCAATACAGACAGTATCATATTGTCATTCCACATTCATCCGCCCATCAATAAATGGATTTTGTTCTGTGATTTCTACACCAATTTTTTCCAGTCAAATAATTTTTATTCAAATGTCAACACACCTGATCGGGGACAGTCAAAGGCTAACACTTGAAAGTGTTACTTTTCACCTCGACTGTTGATACGTAAAGGGTTTATATCTACAGAAAATCCATGCTTCTTTAATAAGTGATCAGTCCTTGTCTGGACTCATTGGTGAAGACAATTCCATGGATGTTCCTATATTATACAACTTCACAAAAACCACAATGAACAACCTTGCAGATACCAATACAACTAATCTGACAGATGTTGGGCCTGTTGGTCCCTCCCAGACAGCTCTTCACATTGGAGGTATAATAATGCTCCTAGCTCTTCTCTCAGGACTGTTTGGGAACTTTTTAGTCATGATCATAATATTCACCAAGCGAGATCTTAGCAACATAATCAACATTTTCATCATCAGTCTTTGCATCAATGACATCATCAACCTCGGGTTAAACAACAACATGGTTCTCCTTTCCTACTTCTTAGGAAAGTTTCCTACAGGAATGCTGGGTTGTGAACTAGCCACCCATTTCAGTGTGTTACTAATGGGATCATCTCTTTGGCATACTGGACTCATTGCCATTCATCGTCTCATTGTAGTGGTGTTCAACAATTTTTACAAAATCATTTCCAAAAAAGCCTATACGATATTTGTGCTGGTGTTTGCTCGTGTTGTACCGCTACTGTTTCTCTGTCAACCATCACTAGGCAACATGGCCTATTATGAGCCGAAACTTCTCCGATGCATCGTCAAGAAAAATTATGGACCATTCACACTGCTGGTTAGTGTGTTTCTGATGATGCTCCCATCTGTCATTCTTATCGTTTGTTATATTGCTATTTTCATCAAAGTTCATCAGTCTTCAAGAGCATCAAGAGTGTCACGGCAACGTGAATGGCTCAAACGGGAAATCAAAATCACCAAAATGTTTGGAATGGTGTTCCTACTTATCCTGATTGGTTATCTCCCTTATGGTATCGTGAGAGCTATGGATAAGCGTTTAGAATGGCATGCAGACTTTTATGTGGCAATTACAGTGTTCTTTGCCATTGCAAACAGCAGTAATCCCATAGTGTATGGAATAATGGATAAACAAATACGACAACAATGTCTTCAGGCATTGCACATCAAAACGTCAAAGGAGGATTCTAAAAATGGTAACATCACATCAAGTTCACGGATGTCCCATAATGGTTACAAGGATAAAGAGGAGGTAAATGAGGTTGTCCCCCTCAACAACTCAAAGACAGATGTTGTCCCACTCAACAACTCAAAGCCAGAGGTTATCCCCCTCAACAACACAAAGACAGATTCAGAAAAGGAGGTGAAGTCCTAGACAACACTTTTGGAATTATTTCTCTCTATATATACAAAAGAAAATTAATTTCCTGATAATTTCCTTATCCAAATCAAGTTCATATGTCCAATATGATTGTTGCCATTTATCATAGCACTGCCTTGGTACATTTGTTTTTATGGTTACCTTGTTCCTACAAGAACTTCATGCCTCAGTGATTCCCAGGTCATCATGTTTTGTTATCCTCAGTATTTCAATGTCCATGGTAACAAATTTTATCATTATGCCTTCGTGACATGTGTTCCTATAGTAAAAATACATTGATGACATTTTAAAGAATGTTGCCTCGGTAAGACTTGTTTCCATGGTTACTATGTTTTGAAATGTTGCCATGCACATGTATAATCAAATTTAAGAACACCCAAATAACTCTGCTTTATTAAAGTCAGTTTCCATGGTAATCATATTCATCCAATGACTACTAGTGTTTCTAAAGTAACCAAACTTACTGACACCTAAAAATAGCATTTCTTTTGTAAAGTGTGCTTATGTACTCTGACCAAACTTTTTATTTACTTATTAATAAATGAACTAATTAATGCATTTTACTCAGTAAAATGCAGTTCTTTGTTTGGGAACTTTGTGTGATGTCATTCTTGAAGACAATATTTGTTCTACAAAACACATTTCCAAAATAACCTTCTTAGTTTATCCTCGAAAAACATAGCTTCAATCAAATAAATACATTTCCATGGTAACAATGTTTGATAATCCTTTCAGACCAATGCCTTGGTTAAATTTATTTTTTCTTGTTGTATTAACCATTACTCTTTGGAAAATTCAATGACAATCAAAAACTAGTTTAACCCTTTAAAAAATAAAATGAACAACTTTTTTCTAATAAATGCTAAAACTATTCTAAAATTTGTTCTTTGAAATTTCTCAGTTCAGTGAATGCTGTAGAAGCCTGCATTTATGCTGAATCACAAAGACAACAAATACAATAAAACAAAGAACTTATAAAATGTTACAATGTATGGCCATTGTTAAATTTTACTCATTCAACTGTCTTTAAACACGAAGAAATAGTCCCGAACAAATAAATAATGGATCTTTATTCAATAAACCAAAAATAATATTGATTTTTGTATGGATAATTAAACCAACTTTTAATTTTGATCGCAACAAAATGTTTTGTACAGGGATTAAACTATCAATTTTCTTGAATTATATCACCAGCGTGGAAATATTTATTAATGGATTAAGATTTTAAAACTGCCTGAATAATATCAAATAATGCCTGACAAGAATTTGTCTGCATGGACTTAAGTTTCATTTCTATTTTCAGGGATCCATTCCGGACAAAAAATGCATGGAGCACATTAAAAATATTTTCTAACAATTTCTAAAAATTTGAAATTCACAATCAAAAGACAACCTAAATTAAAGCTTGTAAACTTGACAAGACAGAATGAAATGACACGTCAGGCTTTAATTAGGATCTGTGATCAAGCTTTCTCCTTGTGACAGATATCAAAACCATTATCGTCTTTGGCTGATGAATAGAAGTTATCAACCTGAAGACTGCGATAAGATGACCAATGTGAAGCAGAACTGAATAATTTCACATAAATTTTACACAAAAAATAAAGACAATTAACATTTCTGATTTTATTTAACATCATCAACAGGAGAACTGCATGATTTTACAAAGATGAATTACAGTATCACAAAATAATTAATTGCAGACACAAAATGGACTCTTTCAATCACATATGCAAATTTAGACCAATGAGAGGAAAAATTAATATCTAATGAAAGATAAACAAGAAATGTTGTATTTTCTATCAATAATATGACAGAAAGCATGAAAAGAAAGTCGGTGGCATTTCAAAGCAAGAATTTATATGTATTTATTACCTTGAAATGAAACAAGGGAGATAAATGTCATTGGTGGATAAAGCAGATAAAATCAGGAAAGCCAGATAAATGTCATTGGTGGATAAAGCAGATAAAATCAGGAAAGCCTGATAAATGCCATTGGTGGATAAAGCAGATAAAATCAGGAAAGCCTGATAAATGTCATTGGTGGATAAAGCAGATAAAATCAGCAAAGCCTGATAAATGTCATTGGTGGATAAAGCAGATAAAATCAGGAAAGCCAGATAAATGTCATTGGTGGATAAAGCAGGTAAAAATCAGGAAAGCCTGATAAATGCCATTGGTGGATAAAGCAGATAAAATTAGGAAAGCCTGATCAAACACCATGCTACTACTCCTTAGTAGTTACAACATATATTTCCTGAAGTTAAAAATTGAAACATGATGTAAATTATCATGACACTTAACAAGCACGACTAACTCCCTAGTACAATATCCTATTCAGTAAAGTATCTGTCTTCACAATATGGTCAGAATTTCACAAGGGATATATTTTGCTTTGTATGATGTCACCATCAAAGTGCTTTGCATGAGCTTTTGGTAATACCAAAGAGCTATGCAATTAACAATATCTAAATGAATGTCATATTTGCCCTTTTATGTTACATTCCCATCCCTAAAGTGTCCCACCACAACTGTAAAATCTTTAAAAAAATTATTTCTTGTTTTTTTCCACAAAGAAAGGTCATCATTTACATCAACACGTAACACTTTCACTCCACCAGGTCCCTAGAATTCCGGTGTGCCCTGTAAAATGCCAATCATGCGCTATATAAATCAACCAGTCTGAACAATATAAAGAAGATTCAAAACCAATAAAGGAACTTAATGATTTTTGAACCAAATGTAGCAGCATAATTCACAATTCTGTTTTATTTTTTAACAATTTTGTCTTGTGAGTGAGAAAAAATCTCTCCCTATCCCCACCAGTTCAGACAACTGTTACATCATTATTTCTACATGCCAGGAATGGAAATCTGAAACCTCAGAGCCAAGAATCTGAGGAATCAAATGTCTGAAGAAAAAGAAATAATTGTGTAGCTTTAAATCAAATTTCATCAGACACTCTTAATAATTACCAATAAAATTTCATTTAAAATAAAAAAAAGAAGCTGACTCTCTTTTTGCCTGAGATTGTCTCAAACATAATTGGGTGAAAAATTGCGTCATTAAAGTGGCAACATTACAGAATCCACGTGTACATTCTCTCATTTCTCTTAAGACTGATGGCCACAGACCAGTTTTCTGAAGTTAATATATCTCTCTTACACCATCACTCATTTCAGGTTGATGGTCTGAAGTGGTCTGATATTGTTAAATCAGGCTTATTTTCCCTAATCTCCATTCTTTTTTACTTGTCCCCTTCCCTCCCTCCCTTTCTCACATTAAAATCCTTTTCCCTGCACTCCTTTCATGTTAAAACCCAAAACTCCTCAATCCCTTTTCCACTTACATATTCTTGCTCCTTCTTCTTTATTTGACAACACTATCAGGGTCCAACTCCTTTTCCTAAATTCTTCCATCCTTCTCCATTTCTATCAATATATCTCTAGATCCCTGTTAATTTTCCATCAATATATCTCTAGATCCCTGTTAATTTTCTATCAATATATCTCTAGATCCCTGTTAATTTTCCATCAATATATCTCTAGATCCCTGTTAATTTTCTATCAATATATCTCTAGATCCCTGTTAATTTTCTATCAATATATCTCTAGATCCCTGTTAATTTTCCTTCAATATATCTCTAGATCCCTGTTAATTTTCTATCAATATATCTCTAGATCCCTGTTAATTTTCTATCAATATATCTCTAGATCCCTGTTAATTTTTTTATATCCTTGCATCATCTTCTTTTTTCCTTTCTGTCTCTGTCTCTCTCTCTCCAGTTTCCATATTCTTGCTGTCCTCTTTCTGCATTCGCCCCTCTTCTATTTTCTGCCTCCTTTTGCTTTAAACAAATGAACTTTCCCTTATCATCTTCTTTCTATCCCTTCTTTCTCAACCCTTCTTCTGTCATCTATCCTTTTCCTCCTTCCAACATTATTTCTGTCCTGCTTCCCTTTATTCCTCCTCCAGTAACTACTTCTTTTCCCATCTTTCTCTCTTATTTTTCCTCCTATCTCTTCCTGTCCATTTCCTCTTTAACAATCCTTTCCACTAAGCTTTCTCTTCTTTTTCTCTTCAGCTTATAACTCTTTCTTTCCATTTTTGTTTAACCTTTCCTTTCTCTTTTCTAGCATCCTTTAATTCTCCTTTTTCTTTTCCTTCTTTTCCCTCCTTCCATTTCAAGTCATAAAATGAACCAGTATAAAATTACTAAATCAGTATTCATCCTGAACAAGCACTTGAATTACTATCAGTAGAACACCATATATGGTAATGCTTCAATTACCAACAGCTGAAGCTCAAATAAGTTAGTTCTTCAATTAGTAAAAGAATAATTACATTTCATCATCTGTGCAAAGTTGATCCTACTTCTTGACATGAGTGGTCAATTTCCAGTCCACCATGACATACATCTATATATCATACTTAGAAATGGACACTTGAATTGGTTACTGGCAGTTCTGGACTGACCAATTACGGCCGTAATTTACTCCACAAACAGCATGGTTGACACATCTATACTGAAACCACACCACAGTTTTGCTGCCAACACACTTGGGATTCTTCATGAATACATTCACAGAAGACAAATTGACAATGCCTTATGTTAACATTCACATGCTTTTCCCACAAAAAAGATATATAGAAAATTACCAACTCATTGTCAATACTGTGGCAATACCCTTAATTCTGATTTTATTTATCAAAGGAATAATACCATACATATACCCTTCATTGGAAGAATTCAAAATAGCTTTAGTGGCTGAAATCAAGATACAACTGATCAATTCCAGGACCTTAAGCTTTTAAGAATGGAAGTGATCCAGTTTCAACCTAACATGAAATAACTGCACATGTGTCTTTTTGCTATCATAAAGAAAAAAAACCCTGATGTCCTATTTCAATTCAAGGTGACAATGACCTTCTGAATAAGAGACCAAAGGGCCTCAACAGTCAATCATCTGAGTTGGTGATAGCTGTCATTTTGGTTGTTGTCACAGATGTTATAGAAATAATCTTGTTCAACTTTAGTAAAATGTAAATAGTAAAATGAGGAAATGTGAGACCCTGGGGTCATGAAATTCACAATTCTGGTCAAGCATTGAAAGACCCTTTTATCCACAAGGAGAACTTGATCCTAACATGTCTGAGTCTTTAATGAGCAGACGATTTTTGAAATCGGAGTCAATTGAATCCTTTTTGCAACCTAATTTCCCTGTGTCAACCAGATATTTAGACTGTCCTGAGTGACTTACCTGTGTGACCCATAGCATTATCAAATAACCTGTGTTAATCATTCTAGATGACTGGCATAAGAACACCTCTAGATTTACAGATATTAAATCCAAATCACTCGGACATCAGTACTCTCGTTTGACTCTTGTTGTCTGTACACCTACACATACATGATCTGATTAAGTGAGACAATGAGATTACACAAGACATGGTGTAATGGAGCGGTTTGGAGGGGAGGGAGCAGAGACTTTTCTTGCATAAAAGATAGGTTGGAGAGTTCCATCTGTGGAATTATATAATTTATTTAGAAGATTTAGATAATCCCATCCTAAGCAATTGCTAAAAAAGACAGCTGAATTTGGCAACCCAAAAGAGGCAAGATATTTTCAAGTTCAGGTAAAAAATATATTTGAAATCAAAATTTATCTAGTCCATGGATGCCTTTATCACACTAGATAAAGATGTATGAAACTGTGCATCAATAAATACTTTATCAAATTGTTGCTAACGATGTTCTTGTGAGAAATCAGCAATCAATGTACCTTTATACCCTAATCACTGAATCAAGACAAAGACATCACCTCATCACTGAATCTAGACAAAGACATCACCTCATCACTGAATCTAGACAAAGACATCACCTCGTCACTGAATCCAGACAAAGACATCACCTCGTCACTGAATCTAGACAAAGACATCACCTCATCACTGAATCTAGACAAAGACATCACCTCATCACTGACTCTAGACAGAGACATCACCTCATCACTGAATCTAGACAAAGACATCACCTCATCACTGAATCTAGACAAAGACATCACCTCATCACTGAATCCAGACAAAGACATCACCTCGTCACTGAATCCAGACAAAGACATCACCTCGTCACTGAATCCAGACAAAGACATCACCTCGTCACTGAATCCAGACAGAGACATCACCTCGTCACTGAATCTAGACAGAGACATCACCTCATCACTGACTCTAGACAGAGACATCACCTCATCACTGAATCTAGACAGAGACATCACCTCATCACTGAATCTAGACAGAGACATCACCTCATCACTGACTCTAGACAGAGACATCACCTCATCACTGAATCTAGACAAAGACATCACCTCATCACTGAATCTAGACAAAGACATCACCTCGTCACTGACTCTAGACAAAGACATCACCTCATCACTGAATCTAGACAGAGACATCACCTCATCACTGAATCCAGACAAAGACATCACCTCATCACTGAATCTAGACAAAGACATCACCTCGTCACTGAATCCAGACAAAGACATCACCTCATCACTGAATCTAGACAAAGACATCACCTCATCACTGAATCTAGACAAAGACATCACCTCGTCACTGAATCCAGACAAAGACATCACCTCATCACTGAATCTAGACAGAGACATCACCTCATCACTGAATCCAGACAAAGACATCACCTCATCACTGACTCTAGACAGAGACATCACCTCATCACTGAATCTAGACAGAGACATCACCTCATCACTGACTCTAGACAAAGACATCACCTCATCACTGACTCTAGACAGAGACATCACCTCGTCACTGACTCTAGACAAAGACATCACCTCATCACTGAATCTAGACAAAGACATCACCTCGTCACTGACTCTAGACAAAGACATCACCTCATCACTGAATCCAGACAAAGACATCACCTCATCACTGAATCTAGACAAAGACATCACCTCATCACTGAATCCAGACAGAGACATCACCTCATCACTGAATCCAGACAAAGACATCACCTCATCACTGAATCTAGACAAAGACATCACCTCATCACTGAATCTAGACAAAGACATCACCTCATCACTGAATCCAGACAGAGACATCACCTCATCACTGAATCCAGACAAAGACATCACCTCATCACTGAATGTAGACAGAGACATCACCTCATCACTGAATCTAGACAAAGACATCACCTCATCACTGAATCCAGACAGAGACATCACCTCACCACTGACTCTAGACAGAGACATCACCTCATCACTGACTCTAGACAGAGACATCACCTCATCACTGAATCCAGACAAAGACATCACCTCATCACTGAATCTAGACAAAGACATCACCTCATCACTGAATCCAGACAGAGACATCACCTCACCACTGACTCTAGACAGAGACATCACCTCATCACTGACTCTAGACAGAGACATCACCTCGTCACTGAATCTAGACAGAGACATCACCTCATCACTGAATCTAGACAGAGACATCACCTCATCACTGAATCTAGACAGAGACATCACCTCATCACTGACTCTAGACAGAGACATCACCTCATCACTGAATCTAGACAGAGACATCACCTCATCACTGACTCTAGACAAAGACATCACCTCATCACTGAATCTAGACAGAGACATCACCTCATCACTGAATCTAGACAGAGACATCACCTCATCACTGAATCTAGACAAAGACATCACCTCATCACTGACTCTAGACAAAGACATCACCTCATCACTGACTCTAGACAAAGACATCACCTCATCACTGAATCTAGACAGAGACATCACCTCATCACTGACTCTAGACAGAGACATCACCTCATCACTGACTCTAGACAGAGACATCACCTCATCACTGACTCTAGACAGAGACATCACCTCATCACTGAATCTAGACAAAGACATCACCTCATCACTGACTCTAGACAGAGACATCACCTCATCACTGAATCTAGACAAAGACATCACCTCATCACTGACTCTAGACAGAGACATCACCTCATCACTGACTCTAGACAGAGACATCACCTCATCACTGACTCTAGACAGAGACATCACCTCATCACTGAATCTAGACAAAGACAGACTAGAAAACAAATGTGCTACTTTTGATAAGTTTCTTTCAATATATAGCTATAATAGTCTCAGGTTTCTCTAACTTCTTAAAAAAACATTACACAACACCACTATTTGTTAAGAGAAAGATACATATACTAGAAATTTAGGAAGGGATGCTTAGAGATTGTAACCAGACAGTGACAATAATGCCTGGGATAATTTAGTGTTACTAGTAGCCACAGATGCCAGTCACAACTAAAACAATTATGTAGAGGTATAATAAAGATGTAATGCATCAAGTATTGTTTATAATTACTTATATAAAGTGGTTGATTTATTTGTGTATATGTTTTAACAAATAACAAATATAGAAAAAGATGCTTGAAAGAGGTTGTTAAGCACATGACCTTTGTTTTGACAATTCCATCCTTGTTTAATAGCTGGACGTGACCCGATATTTCACCCTCAGAGGTTGGCTATACTGTTTGCGCATGGTAGGTTTCTGCATAATTTCATCAAAATTGGTTAAGGAGTTTTTAAGAATAAGTTGAAATTGTCAATTTTTGATGGACAAATGACACACAACAGCTGACAAAAGATGATCTGTAATGGATCACATGAGATTTTGTCTCAGGTAACCATGATCGGACACTGATAGAAACAGTTGTGCCTATGATGACCATGAAATTACTTTACTGATTTCATAAGTAATTTTACGATACTTCAGTTTTAGAATGAAAATGTTATATAGGAGCATTATAGTTTTCAGTATAAAGATGCTGAAGTTACAAACAAGTTAATAATTCCACACAATGACACATACACTGTACTGACACTATCAGAAAATTGAAATAAAACAACAGCAAGAAATTAAATATTACCATAAAAGATGAAACAACATCTAAATCTTCAGGCAGAAATTGACCTTGGTATGGCCCCAGCTTTAGTAGCAAATTGAGTATGACAGGGAAATTCCTTTCTATAATGTCCACTGATCATGTCCACTTAGCCTGATTTACATAATATGTTTTTGTGAAGACAAATCAATAAGCAAAGAATCTTGGAATAAGATTTTTCATCAGCAGAGAGGTTAATCCCCTTCATAGAGACTCTGTCAACAGTCACCAAAGGATCAATACATTCCTAAAATTCTCACAATATCTGTCCTATCAGCCCGTGGATCTCATAATTCCCATCCACTAAGACCTAGGTCCACATGATGTCCATCCACCCTAACCATGTTCCACCTGACTGTGTTCAACATAATGTTTGTCCATCCAAACCTTCAGCACACAATGCTTGCTCACTCACTCTGGCCCTGACCTGTATAATGTCTGTCCATTCAGACCTTGGTCACATAATGCCCACTCTAACTGTTTTCTACAGGTCTGTCCATTCAGACCTTAGCCATATAATGCCCACTCTAACTGTTTTCTACAGGTCTGTCCATTCAGACCTTGGTCACATAATGCCCACTCTAACTGTTTTCTACAGGTCTGTCCATTCAGACCTTAGCCATATAATGCCCACTCTAACTGTTTTCTACAGGTCTGTCCATTCAGACCTTGGCCATATCATGCCCACTCTAACTCTATTTCACAAGTCTGTCCATTCAGACCTTGGCCATATAACGCCCACTCTAACTGTATTCTACATGTCTGTCCATTCAGACCTTGGCCACATAATGCCCACTCACTCACACTAACAGTGTTCTGTATAACATCCATCCATTCACACCTTGGCCACATAATGCCCACTCACTCACTCTAACAGTGTTCTGTATAACATCCATCCATTCACACCTTGGCCACATAATGCCCAATCTCTGACTGTGTCCCTCATAATGTCTACATTTCCAATCAGACCTAGGATCTCCTAATGTCTGTCCACTCAGACATTTGCTATATATAGCCCATCCTCTCTCACCATGTCCCAAATAAATTATGTGACTTCCTACATCTCAATTAGTCCCAGCTGAGCTGACAAATTATTTGATGAGTATGTGACCTACAACACTACAGTTTGGCCAAGATGAGCTGACAGAAGATTTAAAGAGTGACCAGAACACCACATGGATCCAGGTGATCGGACAGTAGAAACGAAAGAGATGGGCAATTTTTTCAGTCGGTTTTAGTTACCATGGTAGCTAACAACCAGGAAATGGTGTTGTCAGTATCAAATTAACTTGGATTTCATGCCACAACAGGTCTACCAAGGACGTGTAAATCATATCAAGTATGGATGTTTCAGAGAAACTCTATGTTTGAATCCAAACATCCCATTTATTAGGATATTGTTTGCCATCAATGTGAAATGTGACATTTTTATCAGTCAAGCAAAAAGAGGTATATATCTTTATTTCATTAAGTTAATGAAATAATGGACTTCCAATCTAGCTTCATGATATGCTTACGTTTCAATCTGATTAGTGGTCATTCCAAGAAAAAAATATAATGACCTTGACCCCTGCAACAGAATCAATCTCAAGCACATGCTTTAATCTGATTCAATCATAACCAAGTGTTTACCGCTAAATCAATTCAATCACGCCGCAGGTCTAACTACAGGGTGTTATTGGTACCACAACTTCACCAGACACATAACATCTACATTTGAGGATAACGAACAGCAACAGAAAGCATTTTAAACCCAGACAGTTGAGACACGAAATTGCATTTTTCCAAATGAATTGACCAGTGTTTGATACATCAAACTGATCCCTGGTCCAATATCACTGTGTGACAATTTGCTGTACAGATTGACCCTAGGGCTGTATCTATTATACCCAGCATGAGAGAAACATGGATAGGCCCAAATTCACAAATAAATCAACCATGACCTTGCCATGTCTAACACACACAATATCCAATGTAGTTGTATTGACCAGCAGGGTTCACTTCATTTGACCGTTCCAAAGAGAATACATCGTTGGCTCAATTGCAGGGACTTCATTGTGGCCCAGTTCTTAAATGTATAACTGGAAATTCTAGTCGTGAAATTACGATATCCATCATCGACAGTTGCAGCACCGATAGTGCCAAAGAAATAAAATATCTGTTTTGATGGACAACCATTTATACTATAGTAATTAAAGATATATTCTGAAAGCAGGATATATCGCCAGTGAACAAATATATGCTAGCAGCCAAATATGTGCTAATGCCTGATGGATAGAAATGTTGGCGGTCATATCAACCGTGATTGCAGTATGTATGTATATATCATCACAGCCAAATGAATTCTTGATGTAAAAACATTCACTGGTGGCAGGATGTGCCTAATAATTAGGGTACCACAAGCAAGCAGTAGTGGCTTATAATTTTGGATGGTTTGATTGCATCATCTGCTGATATGTGTGGAATACTGATACAGGCTGGTAACTGGATGTATATCGATGACAGCATCCACTAGATATGTAAGCTGGTGGCCAACATGAATAGATGATATTTGCAAGATATTTGTAGAATCCTGAGATACAATTTTTCAGTATCATGAATCCTTATTACCTTGTTTAGCCATCCAACATGTTCTTGTCTGGAACAAAATAAAATTACAAAGCATGGCTACAAAAGTCAGACAGAAATAACGACATACCCTGATATGGTCATTGCTTTTCTGAACAGGACACGCAACCACTTAACACATCAGTCTTGTTAAGTAACAAAGACAGAGCACTGACATATTTAATTCAACAATCCTATTGTTAAGGCACAATGCATGGCACCATTTACCAGGATACAATCTCCATTTAGTCACCAATGAGAGTAATTTAATTCTTTATTTCATACAAGAACCATATCAGCATATATCTCATTCTATTATCCTACTACATGCTTTTTCAAATCTAAATTTCATTAGCAGACCTTACTCCCTTGAAATCAGACTCTTCTAAGTTGTGTTTCATTCAACTGCCATGCTATGCAGGACTAACATACAAGGCATTAGAAAGCAAAATGCAAAACAGGTTCCAGGTAATCTTCCTGATCATACAACTCATCTTCCTTATATGAAACTTATCTTTAGTATAATTCATTTACGAAGCCAGATTAATTTCCCTGCCAATTGATATCTACTGCCTTTGTCATACTTTTTCCCTTTCCCACCAATTCCATGTCAAAATTACTTCCCCATCCTCTGTCTTTAAGATGTATCTGTTTTAAACAATGAGAGGAGACATTATTCAAGTTGTAAATATTCAACATAAAAATATTTTCCACAGTTATCCTTGCTTGCTTAAAATCAATGTTTTTTTTTAAAAAATATCACCTTGACAATCCTACTTCAAATGTTCTATCTACAAGTTTTATATTGCCATCAAAACTAACTTCATAACCAAGCATTCATTTGGTGAATTAAGCAGCAGTAGACAACATCTGACAAGATACCTGGTACACCTTGTACTTCTCCTTTCTCAAGTGGTAAACAAATAATTAATTGTTAATCAATCATGATAACTTTTTGGTAAATATGAATGCTTGAGAGATGACAAAAAAGTTCTACCATTAATTGCAAAATTAGAATATATAGAAGACCCTAACCATCACCTCAGATACAATAAATAAACGGCAACTCATCGGGTTATACTTGATTGAATACTGACAAAGAAGGAAAAAAACAAAGGGCAACAACCATTGACATCCACAGTACAAGAGGTAGAGTAATGAAGTACACAATACCCTTTCCTCTCCCACAAAGATGTATAAGTAGTCAAATAACAGTTACTGCAAGAACAAGAAAAGATGAGAAAAAATCCAAGGGCAATAACTCTGGAAAATAAGGTCTTGAGAAAAATGTGGTTTTAGCATGCCACATTCACCTATTCTTTGCTGCATGTACACTGACTCTTATGACTGAAGGTCAAGAATTGAAGGACTTACGGTTTCGACAGGCAACAGTTAGCATTTAAATACAAGCTGACAAACAAGTGGAAAAAAAATAGATTAATAGACAAATTCATACCATAATGAGTCATATCATAGAACAAAGGTGCATGATAATGATGACCTACGAGTATATTTCATAAGTCTACCTGATACCTTTCCAGGAGCACTCTTATATGATAAATTGTTTGGTTAATCTACTGAATATTTCTAATTTGGAAATATACATTATCAGACTGTCAATCAAATAATTTCAGAATGAATGCCTGTTTGAAATTAACATGTCTGCCGCATGTGATAGGAAAGCACAAGTCTGAAGAGTTCCTTAATATGTCAATGTACATCATGATAGGGTTAGAGAATCATGTGACCTGAGAATATGTCCAATCAATATGTCTGGCATTGTTTGATTACTGATATTAGTGAAAGAATCAGAATACCAACAATTCTGTTAAACTATACAGGAAATGTAACCCTATTATGTTGGTATTGTACTACTGCAGTGGACTACCTTCAACTCAGCAAATTCTAAATAAGTTTATCAAAGAGGCATCATTTCCAACTTATCAAATATTCATTTTGAATGTTTTAACTGCTTTTGTGTCTAAAGAGGAGATTGCCATTTTGTTACAATGAATTCCCCGAACAGAATTTGCTATTTATGAATGTTGAAATTTCAAAAACGAAAACAAATCATTGCAGATCTATGTGAATAATTCATTGTTTCACATGATGACAGACACATTTTTGACACATAGAGACAAAACCAGTTTAGTCCATTATATTCCAGTAATAGCTCAGATAGTCATCGACAAACCACATAATTTTAGTTTTCATCAGATAGTATGCGGCATTACTGGCTTTGGACAATGTAGAGTTTTCATGTAAAACCTGAAATGAATACAGCAGATATGACCAGATTGTAAATCAAGACTATCCCATAGAATGACACAAGACTACCTTTCCTGATCAGTGTTTTGTCTATAAATTTGTTGTGGCTTAAAAAATGATAAATTCAGATGAAACAAAAATGATGTTTTTATCCCGTACCTATGTACATAATACAGCCAAGTTAAATGCGCTTAACAGAACTCGATCAATTGTGCAAAAATCAATTTTCTATTTATAGTACCAGTGACCTTAACCTTTGACCTCTGGAGCTGAAAAGCAATCACTTTCTTCAAGTACAAAAAAATCTGAAGACTATCCCAAAGATACACATTACATAACATGTTCCTGATACGCCCTAAATATACTTAGAGATAAATACTTTATTTATCACAATAACACATTCTATGGCTTATATTCAAGACTATCTCAATTTTAAGTTGTTGTTTTCTTTTTGTTTTTTTTTTTAAAGGAGAAACTGATAAAACAAAGCAAGGAAATTATTTGGAAATTATTCTCGATGTATTGAGATTTTCCATGCCAAACTTTTCACTCTTTCTTGCAATAAAAAAAAAAATGAGACTGGCTTATTTTCAAAACTATTTAAATTTTTAAGATGCTTTTCCTTGCAAGAAATCTATGGCTTCTTATTTCAGACACACAAGAGCAATACAACCAAACAACAAAAGTGAGACAATTACAAACAGGATGACGATGGTTGTGTGATTCTCGGACAAATCTAGACAAAAAGGGAGAACACTCCCTCAATAAGCTAGCAGCAGAAGATAGCGCAGCAAATAGGTACTGAGTAACCCCAATGCAGACTTGTTTAATGTTCATAGGTATAATATATAAAGGATTCCAGAGGATGAGACACACTTGGGGTGAAAGATTCCACATAAAGGTCAATTTGTTAAATTAGTGTGTGTGAAATATGACTAGAATCCATCACATCAGATATTATCTAATGATTTATCATACTGAGCACTCTGAAATATTTTTTGTGTCACCTAAAGCACATTTTTGGCAGTGTCCAGTAACCAGAAACTCTCCTATAAAAAGTTCTGGTATATGGATAACAAAGTAAGGTAAAATATAGGTTCATTTCTTTATAGAATTAGTGTCAGCAATAGTTAAACTGATACTCAACATTATTGATCGTACTTCAGCCGTGTTTCATGTCTGCTCTCTCTGATACCTTGTTTTCTATTCAATGCTGCGCCATCACAAACACTCATTACCAGAAACCATATTCCGATCGACAGCATTCCATGTGATAGCTAAACAATATAATGGAAGCTCTCCAAGTACTTCTTATTCATCTTTCAGTACTTTTCATATTATTTTTATCATCCATCCTCATTATGACCTTAAAGCTGACAGGGCAAGTTAAAAAACTTACATGTTTAGATAAAATTTATACTTTTTAGAATGTTTCTGAGATATATTGCCTCAAAGCTAACAATGTCTTCCAGTCACCATCGTATCTTAAGGAAAAGCAGACATTTTAGTCCAAGCCTTGCTAGGAAACATGAATGGACGTCTCATGGTATGTAAGGTCTGCAACCTGTCAAACGGGTTATCATTGTTTCAATGGCGGCACATAGCGTGGGACTCATCTATATACATGCATATATTGCTTTCATTTCTTATCTTACAAGAAGAGGAAGGACCTGGAAATGGACATAAAACACATATCTACGAGAAAAAGATACAATATCAGTCAAGTAACAGAAATTCGCGTTTATTTATGTGACAACTTACACATCTAAAATGAGCTGTGTGCTTTGGAGGAAAAAGCACATAACATATCAAAAAATTACAACAAGGAAAACGGCACCTTGCTCCTCCAGAGTACAGAATTAAATTTCTGTGTTATAAGCTTTACATTTATCGAGTTATTTCCAAAAAAAAAAAAAAAAGTTCCCCAGGACAAATTTACACAAACAAGACAAGACATCACTTTGCACATGTTCCTAGTTAAACATTTAGTGACCAAGATTGAGAATACATAAATAAATACTTGTATGTTATACAGTATTTTTCAAGCACTTCAGTGACAATAGTAGAATTGGTCGAGTCTAGAGTTTAAGTACAAATGCATGTGTTTCGGAAATTATGTGACAGACTGTAAGAACTTTTCTGTGTTTTATTTTTATTATTTTTATCTTATGTTTTTGACGTAACTTTGGACAGCTGAGAAGCACTGACAATGTTCATGCCACTCCAAAGATCCACAGATGAGTGCATTCTTTTATTCTTTTAAGGTCACACATACGTGTGTTATGATAATATACAGGTGATTTTCACTTCCGATGGTCAATGTCGAAATGGTTTGACAGTTTGTAAGCCTGTTATACTCTAGAATGTCTCTACTTGTTTCCAAGCAAGACATGGACTAAAATGTCTGCCATTTCCTTAGATACACTGGCCGGAAGATATCGTTATCATAGGGCATCTCCAAAGCATTTGAAAACAGAATTCTTTTTTTTTTTTTTTTTTATAAAAATAAAGTAATCTTTTTCTCTTGCATTTTCAGCTTTAATCTAAAATATTGTTCATAAACATTGTATTCCAAGTTCAAATGAACTTATAGAAAACCATTTGTAATCATTACATCTTGTTTAGTATGTTCAAGATATCTGATCTAATATATACAACAGATACAACCAGACCTATAAGTCAATAACAACGATGACACTTCCTGCTTTCACATGAAAAGAATATTAAAAAAAGAAAATTAAAGTGCGAAATCAACAATCTCCCTTTACAGTAACAATTAATCAACCACACATGCTTTATTTTCCAAATATTTGTATCCACCTAGAAAGTAATCAAAATTACTTACTAAAACATCTAAGGATAAAAAGAATGGGACACAACTCCTGAAGTATAAGCTATTGAGAGACAAATTGTAATTAAGTGACAATGTCCTTGAGAATCAGTTACATATACTTAATTTTCCAGATATATCAGTCAAAGCAAAGCAGTACAAAATTTGACAACATTTAAGTGAGGAGTCTTAATGATTAACTCTCTATCACAATACACAAAATAATAAGAAATCCTTGGTGCCCTCCATTATTTGATCTATATTTGTTCTTTTCTCTGATTTTACTCCGAATTAAATGAAATTTGAAAATTCCTGTCAAGAAATATTGACAACAATCTTTACCTGTCAAATCAAAGGTGACAGTCTTTTGTTTTTCAATTCAGTCCCAAAATCAAAAGGTCACAACTAGGAACCAAGGCGAACCTACATGTGAAATTTGAAAAAGATTTCTGCAGTACCAGGTACTCATCACGAGATAGCGATAAACAATTTTCATTGTCAAAATCAAAGATGGCTGCTTGTCAGCCATTTTGCTTTTCTGATCATCCCCAAAATCCAAAGGACACAAATAAGAAGCAAGAGGAACCTAGATATGAAGTTTGAGAAAGAGTAAATCCTGTCCTTCCCAAGAAACAGCCATAGCAATAAGAATAGAAGTTCTTATAACACAACCAGTTGAAGGTTAGAGTATGACATTTCAATGACTACACCTTGCTCAACACTTGGTCATACATAGATTACCATCTTGTCACACTATTTTCGACCTTAGTGTACATAGGATTACAGTACAGTCGAAAAAAGGTGGTCACTTCCTTACCATTGCGTACACTATGTATGACAGTGCTAGTACATTCCACTGTGGTCAGTTGTCTGATGAAGGTGACCATGTAGCCATCAAAGCGTCACACTCTAATCTTCTGCTGGTTTTTGTAATAACTTCTATTCTATTGACACTACTAACCTGAAGAAAATCTTTCCAAATATAAATAATAATAACAATAAACTTTCATTGATGAAATCCAAGATGGATGCACGTCAGCCATTATGTTCTTCTGACAATTCTCAAAATCAAGAGAGCACATCTATAGACCAAAGGAAATTTGAGAGAACAATCCATTCAATATTTTTCAAGAAATAGTGATAACGTTGAACTGTTTGAGAACTGACAACAGACAGACAAATAGATGAATGCACTAATGAATGGAAGGACCATGAATAAAGGGCGATTTAAACAGCCCACCATCTAATGAGGGTAGGGTGAAAAAATCAGAGGAAGTTGTGAACCGAAGTGCTATCCATACATATTTTCAAAAAACAGTCTGGGTAAGACTGGATCAACCCAGAAAATCTGTAATTATACAGCTAAAGTTCTGGTTTTAAATACATTCCTTATGGTTTGACATTTTATTTTGTGCCTTACATAACTGATGTTGTATATTTTTTCAAATCTAGTGAAGAAGGTCAATTTGATCTGTATTGTAACATACATTTGACTGCACAAAAAACGAAATACTGATAATATGTTCAATATCGTATACGTCTGGTGGCAATAAAAGTTTCACCTTCATTTCTTTATTAAGTTTGATTGTCAAAATATAGATGTTAAAATTACAAGTAACATTATAGGGGGTCATATGAACTCAAAGCTCTTATCTGGAAACTTTCACACTGTCTGATAAATGTGCCTATGTGAACATCATCAAAACCTCCTATAAATTTTCATTGAATCGGTCCATTATCATCCGTGAAATTCTAGACAGTCTAATTCTAACCTCAGAAGACAAATCTAAAGACAGCCATTGACCTTGGACACATTAAGAAACTGTGGGTTAAACAACATAATTCACTGTGTGTAATCTTAAGTAGTGCACCATTTCCTGCCAACAATGGCAGACCTGTAGTATGTGGAAGAAAGGTCTCCTCAATCACACAGACAAAACATTTTTTATCCCCGATGAACAAAGCAATAGCTCAGTCTGTTAAGCAGTACGACTTTGCACCCACATGTGAAGATCCAAATGTGTAATTCCTTTTTAGGGTATTTTGGGTTTCTTAAAGAACCTGACAGCCAGACGTTGCTGTATTGTTTTGGTTGTGTTCTTAGAAAAGACATTTCATCATTGCTTTGAATGTCATGCCAAGGGCCTCCTAGGAAATCGAACAACAACATGATTCATAAAACATTGAAATGGTATTGATAAATAAAGCTCCAAACATCACAAAGATCTTTTCTCATTTCAAACAAATTTGACATATGAACATATACAGACATGTCATCAACCTCTTATCCCTACATAAATTGATGAAAATTTATGGCCCTAACTCTGTATATCTCTACTAAATGTTATTGCCGAAGATTTAACGGAGAATGCAATATGATTACACCATGTCAGGATCAACAATATCATCAATGGTTTCTACAAAAGCAGCGTAATTGAGAATTGAAGCTTTTTGTAACTGATTAAAAGAGTTATTTTACCAACTTCTTGGCTAGAAAATTAGAAGACAATGATCGACCTTCACCCTGTCTACAGCACCACCATTTGTCTGAGACACGACCTTGTCAGAGTGAATTAGAAGGGTCTACATGACATAAACACTTACAGACAGTTGGTTCTGACAACAAAGCAGCTATTCTATGCGACAACCTAACTGATCTCTGTCACCAGCAAATTTTCCACAAGAAAACATCTTATATTGAGAAACTATGGAGGCTCTGACCAGACTCATGTTGATGCCATCAATTTAATCATTATACTTGAAGAAATAGATAGCAACTATATATAACATGTAACACATTTTTCCATTAAATAATTTTTCATAACCTGATCTCCGATATACTTATAATGGCCATACTCATATGGTGCCCATCTTTCCAATAGATGCAGGTGATCAACCTCAATATAGGAGAAAGGAATGAAAATGACCTGTTCAAATGACATATCATCAAAATGTGGTGGGGGGCACAATGATGATAATCTTAGCGATGGATTTTTATTCACTTCTCTCCAGTTCAAAGGAGTAACGTCAAAATGTTGATAAATACGACAAGTTACAGTTAGTAATATTCTCAATACAAGTATCAGTTCAAACTTGTATCACAGCCAAATGAAAGTTTATGCCAAATTTTCTCCCACCTTTAAAATCTTATACATAAATCCACATTTCCATTTGTAAAAAAAGTGCCAAGAACTGCAAATGTGTCTCCCTTCACTGTTGAAGCCTCTCCATGGTTTCTCTTTGTTTTATCAATCTACGTTTATGAACAAACACCTTTGCCAATCAGAGATAGGCTGGACAAATTTTGAGTTAATACAGTGCACACTAGGAATCAAACAACAATTAAGACAGATCACCCCAGCAAAGAAACATTTAAAGCCTTTTCATATCTGATCTACATCCTGACCAGAATCTACTGACACCTTGACTTGAAAGTGGGCAGAACTTCTAACTTGTCAATGACTGTAAGGCATGTTTTGATTGGCTGAGAACATAATTGTGGAACTATTTCAAACAAAATACTGCAGGTCTATTGAATTTGGTTGACATTGAGACAATTACATCACTTTCAGGTTTATTTTTTTTTAGAATGGGGATAGTATGGTGGTTTTTATGAATACTGTAAAAAGCTATATAATGTGGTGCACACCTACGTAACATGACCTTGAATATAGGTCAATGTCATTTCTTTTCACAAACTTTGTCAGGCTTAATCATAGGAACATACCAACCAAATATCCTGCCTCTATGCCTTTAAGTTTATGAAAAGAAGTCATTTACAGGTTTTAACAAATCTGACTCCCGTGACCTTGAATATAAGTAAAGTCATTTCTTTTTCTTTTTCAAGCTTCACCCTAGGAACATACCACCCAAATATCAAATCATTTGGTTCATTGGTTATTGAGAAGAAGTTTTTTAATGAGAAAAGTTGACGTTGGACGATGGGCGATGGACAATGGACAATGCAGGATGGACGGACGACAGATGAAGGACACCAAGACACAGCTCAACCTCACTTGACCCTTTGGGTTTTTACAGTATACTGGGTATTATAGATTTTGAATTCTGTCATATGAACTTGAGACAAAATCAAAAAGTCATTATCTTATCTCCAGTTCATGCATTAAAATAAGCATACCAGTACTATCCCTCACTGACAGTCTGCATAAGTGATCTAAACTGAGAGCCCTGGCTCCAGGTCACAATTAAGATATAGCCATTTTCGGTAAATTTTACAACTTGTAACAATATCCAGAAGCTTTATCACATTTGATTAATTTCCAATTACAGTTGGTAAATTCACAAATTTTTATTTTACACTGTAAAAATGTTCTTCAAACACAGTAGTATGAAAAAACATGTTTTTCAATGTGTGAGTTACTTCCCTTTTAAAGATTTTTCTTCCTTATATACAAACCACCTTCAATGATTTTAAGTTCTAAATTTAGACATAATTCATCAAGAGATGTTTTTAATCATTCATAATGTCAAGAATCGATCTCATCCTGAAGAAAGAATAACTTTAAATATCAGGTATATAAAGTGGATGGTAAATTTGCACTAATACAGTGCTCAACTGGCAGTTTCATTAAGACTCAAGACTTTTTTCAGGGAATTGAAATTACCTTAAATGTCTGACAGTATAGGTAACCCTGAGTATAAAATACATTGTTTGATAGAGCGTAAATCTGAGATAAAACAGAGGCTTAAGTGACAGAACTACCTGACATTGATGGATGTATACCAAATGTGTCAACATAATGAGAAAATGATGTGCAGAGTTCTATAAAGTACATGGAACAGCAGTCCTACTAACCATTCATCACACAGGAAGCCATTCAATGCAGTCTCCGATAGTGGACAAATAATTTCCCTTTTGTGAAAATAACATGCAAAATATCAATTGTAACAGTCTTCTTTAATTTCCTGTCAGCATCAAACCATTCCGTAATCTGAATGTGATCATTTCTCACTTTTAACAATAATCTTCACAACTTAAATATGCTCAGTGATTAATTTCCGCACTGATTTATGTAATGAAAACGTATCTGACATGAACAATTTCCTTACTTTAATTTGCTTCAACAGGATTAAAACAAAAATTCTATAACTAGTTGTGCTACGGAAGCTCCATAGTAATGTGCAGAAAAATACCAAGTAAAATGTATATTACAGTCTAATTATCTGACATCCGTGTTATCATCACATCATTCACTTAAATATCTATGTTTATCACAGTATACACTCAGATGTCTATGTTTACCACATCATTCACTCAGATATTTATGTTTACCACAGTATTCACTCAGATATCTATGTATATAATGTCACACACCCCGATATCTATGTATATAATGTCACACACCCAGATATCTATGTATATAATGTCACACACCCAGATATCTATGTATATAATGTCACACACTCAGATATCTATGTATATAATGTCACACACTCAGATATCCCTGTTCATGACACCATACTCAGATATCAAAGTTTACAAAGTTACACACTCAGATGTCGGTTTATAAACCACACAGCCATTTTACCAAAGTCAATGATCTTTCCTTCCTTGCTATAGGTGTATTTAGACTTGTCTAAGGATGAGGAGTGAGGGGGAAAATAGACATTCTTTGGGTATATATTGTGACTTAAGTATCATCTTGGGAAATGGGTTCTTTAAGTGATATTGAAAGTAATCAAATACCAGTAGTTGGTATAAATCTTTTGGTGATCATCAACAATCCTTTCACTGTCAGCTTCGATAGTCATGGCAGATATCATCCACGTCAAGGTACTAAAAATAAAAAAAGAAATTATCCCCTAATTACTTTATCTACACATACCTTGTGAAACAAGAGGCCCAAGGTGCCTGCATCACTCACTTGGCTAATTTACCAAAGATTTCAAATATGACAAGTAATTTCTGAAATAATTTCCCTATTGGATCTCAGCGATGTAGTCAAACATAAAATTTGCATTAGACCAAACTTGGACATATGCTCTGTTTATACAGAACTGATTCCCCTGTACCCAAGAATACCAAAGACCAAAATTGGGCAAAATTCAATCATTCCTATAGGAGCAATTAAGATTTTAAAGAAATTATTCTATCATTCCTCAATGATCATGCCCCTCCCTTCCAAGGGACCAAGACATACCATTTATATAAAATTGATTGCTATTCCCCTCAAAAATGCTTCAGACCAAATTTGGACAAAACAAAATCATTCACAAAGGAGGAGTAGGATTTTAAAGAATTTGCTCTATTTCCCTTATTGGGCCACGCCCATCCCACCCCAGGGGGTTGAGATATCCCATATATGCAAAATTTGTCCCTCTTCCTACATTGATATTTCTGACAAATTTGGTCAAAATTGGCTCAGTTGTTCATGACTAGTAGCTATTTGTAGAAAAAAGTGATGAACGGATAGATGGGCATCATGGTTTATCTAACCAGAGTGTTTATAAATTCCTTTCCTGACATATTTATGTTTATAAAAAGAATGTCTTTTGTTCAAAAAGTCATACCTTCAGACATCTACCTTTATATAGTTAGAACCTTAGATATCCATGTCAAATCCTCCAATATATATGTTGATAAAGTAACTCCCTCATATATATATACCTTTATAAAATCAGCAGATACCAGGCATCCTAAGTCAATCAGTCTCACTTCTCTAACAAGATGTTTTTTATATAATATAAAATATAAATTTGCTGGTACCTTAATTATTCACAAACATTTCAATATCAAATATTTACCTGTGAGCTATAAATATATATCCCATTATGAAATTGGATGGAGTAGTAACTGCATAAACACCTTAATTTAATGAAGTTCTCCTAACAGAGTAGACCCAGAGGAATCATCTGGGTTATATAACAGAAAAAGTTTAATTGTTAATATGGATTAAGTAATGTATTAAAAATATTGACAATGATATAATGCAATACCTTTGCATTCAAATTAAAAGGGGATGCTGTTTCGGATGTGATAATTATCATTACCGAATAGCATAAAACTTTAGAATAAATCACACAGGATCCATGGTTCCATTACTTATTTACAGAGGCTTTGATATGACCAATTATATTCTCCCATTGAGCATACCTATTAGGTAGATTTATTTTCAAATAATTACAGAGCAATGATTAAATCCCATTACCATTCAGCTCATTTACCTTAATCTTTGCGAACAATAAAACAGATTATAACCATGGTTATACCTTTGACCTCTGAATTAAAACGCTATTAAATTGTTAGAATAACAACATCAAAATCACACAGAAATTTTCGTAATTCTTTCAAATCATTGGTTCCTGTTTCATGACAAGAAAATAACCCCTAATGTTTTGAACGCGATCAGTTAATACTAAGAACACTCCGTAACTAAACATTATCCAGGAACTCGAGGAAATTAACTTGACAAAATGGTTGTTGATGAATCGGGCTGACGATAAGCGACAATTAACCTGGTGAACTTAACCTTGGTGCTAGCAAAAATAGAAATGGAGGAAATGGTTGGACACTTTAATCCAATTGCCACACAATTAAGGAACAATTTGGATGAAAGAAAGAAAAAATAACTTAGTTTAAGCTATCGTCACAAATTTTAATTTATAATATGATTCAATTTACAATTTTACCTCGTAAAAGAAAACTGAATTATTTGATTACATGTAGTCAAAGGCTAAAAGTAACTATATGCTGTCTACATGGCTTTTTATATGTATATTTGAAAGGAATAAAACCAACATGACAAATGTATTCCGCTAACTTTTTCTGGAAAACGTTAGCGGAATACATTTGTCATGTTTGTTTTATTCTTTTCAAATATTTTATCGAACACAAAGCATTTTTAAGTTACATCTATATAATATATATATATATATATATAATTTGACAATCAGACTGATTGGTGCATATGAAGACCCATTTAATGAGTCTCAATTTTGTTAAAATACCAATCATTTTAAAGGTCATTAAAGGGAGGTAATTAAAGCATGACAAATAATAAAACCAACTTCTTTGAGAATTGACGTGAAATGGTTGGCATTGAAGTGATGTTTGGTAAGGCAATGAAAAAACAAAGGAAAAGTTCTCAGGTCATGTCTAAACTAAACACATACAAGAGGCCAGAACAAGGAAACTTAAGAACTGAACAGGAAATCTTTTAAAATACGATATCAAAGTTTCCTTGAAATCCAATTCAATCCTCAATTTCAGGGTCAACAACTTGAACTTATCCACCATAATTTGATACTTAATAAGTGTGATGCTTTATAAATGTGTGAAATTTGATGATATGAAGCCGATACCGAGCTGACAATGATTTTCTAAAAATAGTTAGTGACCTCGACAGAAATATCTTGAAACTTGAACTTGTCGAAGATATTTTGATGCCTAAGAATTGTGTGATGTTTGATGAGAATCTATCAAGGAAAGATGGCACTTTAGCCCTGATTTCAATCTTTCGCAGATGCAGGAACAGATGGCCTGAGGGAGAGGAAAACAATAGTCCAACATAAATAATTCATGAGATAGAATAAAGAAACAAGAGGTCCATGGACCTTAAAGGTCATCTGACTACAAAGACCTATATACTAAAGAATTCTAAGATGAATTGCTCAACTATATGCAGCTTACAAAGAGGACATTATTAGTTCATAAAAACATTTTCTACAAACTTGAAATCATATCCTATATACATGCTACTACACAAATGCCAATACTCCAAACTTATTGCTTGTTGAAAAGAAATTTAAGATCTCAACTCACAAACCCAACAGATCTTGAATATAGGTCAAGGTCAATTATTTGAACAAATTGACAGCCATTCATCCACTTATATCAAAGAAATAATATCAACAGCATGGACCTTTCCGTTATTGAGAAGATGTCGTTAAGAAATCTTAACATATTTGACCCCGTGACCATTAAAAAGAGAAAAGGTCAATCAAATGAAAAGAATTGGTAACCCTTCATCCAATAATGCTACAGGACCAATAACAACAACCTAGGCCTTTTGGTTATTGAGAAGAAGTCATTTGAAGATTTGACATATTTGATATCTGTGACCTTGAAAGTGTGTCAAGGTCTACAATATGAACAAATTTGGTAGCCCTTCATGCCAGCAAGCTACAGGCCCAGTATCAGTGCCCTGAGCCTCTTGGTATTGAGAGGAAGATATGTAAAGATTTCAACACATTTGATCCCTGTGACCTTGAAAGTGTGTCAAAGTAATTCATTTTTCCAATTTTGTAGCTTTCATCCCTGTATGCTACAGGCCCAATATCAGCACTCTGAGTCTTTTGGTCATTAAGAAGAAGTCGAAAATGTCAATTGTATACGATGCACAACAGATGACGGACGACTTTAGGCAAATGACCATCGTAATAGGTCACTTGAGACTTTGTCGGTGGTGACCTAAAAATCTGACCACCATGAGTTCCATCCTAGGGGAATTAATACACAAAAAGATAATTAAACTATAACATATCTAACAATTGTTGCTCACAAAGAATAAAAAATGCACCCCCATCCCGGAATAATTCAGAAGTCTAAGGCTGAAATACAATCTTACATGCATGAGTACTAAGAGGAGACAAGTCTGCCAGACTGTCTTATAGTACAAAACACATTCTGATTTGTAGGACATAAAATAAGTACAATCATAAGTATTTAGACTCAATACCTTTTTACCATTGTATTCAAGACAGAAGTTCTACCTGTCCAGATACTTCAATTTTTATAATCTGAAGTTCTGGTTCTCCAAAGTTTCCTGCTGAAATTCTCTGAAAAATTGTTCACTGAATTCATATATAGCTTTCTTGATATTTTGTGCATCCTTTGTTTGCAAAATTGCATGGTTTTAATGTTTTTTACATGATAGTATTGAGTCCTCATTTGCTCATCTGTCACTTAGTAAAACAGATGGCGCTCATGGACCCATAAATTCCACTGACTTCAAAGAGAGGCACTGAATGGTGATGACACCATTGGGGAGTCTTGATCATGAGTGGGAGATACCAGGTTATTTGTCAGCTTAGCATGTGATCAATCCAATCAAATACGCCAAAATAACATGAAATAGGCACTGCCTAAAAGCAAGCACAAGTTCAGCAACAAGATTTGGATTTCTTGATTCATTGAAGAATGTCTTCAAAATTTGCTTAAATTTTGCAAGAATTTAACAAGACACATGCTGACACATCCACATGTATCAATGTGTTACACAATCATCATTGCTGTTGTCTTCTTCATCGAGACAAATTGCATCATCCTCATTAACAGGTGTTGGATGGGTAACACAGCGGTGACATACTCACCTTCCATAATAGGTCTTACAACCAAATAAAATTACACTCGTGTAGATATTGTTGAATGATGCATCACTTCAGAACACTCAGTTCAGGTAAAGAGTGATAAGAGCCCAGGTTTAATCAACTCTACATCTATACATCTATAACTCTCCAACTCCTTGATGTTGACATGAGGTATATCAGGTCCAAAGTTTAGAGGGACAACCGAATGGATAACCTCTGATTTCTGAAATATATACCATTTTTCCGGGTTATCAACTGCACCAGTATGTAAGCTGGAGAGCCAGTTTTCAACTATTTTTTTCAATTTTATCCTCTTATTAGCCACATTGGAATATAAGTTGTACCCTTTCTTATGATGTAGTAATCGTTATGTTGACCAAAGTTTGTTGATATAACGGACAACGGAAGGCAACTTATCAAGATCATCAGTGAAACATTTAATATAAGTTTGCAAATGAATTATACACAAATAATCCTTATTCTATTAATGTGTTTCAAAAAACGTAAAATAGCAATTATCGAACATGTTGGGCTTGGGAGTCTTCAAAGACTGTCTACACACAGATACAGTGCCTAATGTAACATATGGTTTACTTAGCAATATCTCCATCTGTGTCTGTACTGCTATGTTTATAAAACTATCCTGTGATGTTAATTTTAGGTCTCGTTTTATCATTTCGTATGTAGTAAAATTTTGTAAACAATTTATAGAACACATGTCTAAAGTGATGATAAATAAAATACATCATTGGTGCAATAATTGATGATGATCAAGTACCCTTTACATGCCTGATCCGCCAACTGGTTCAGAACGAGGCTCCGAGTATACAAGATTACGTTAGTGTTAACAGTGATGTTATATCATAAACTTTAATGTATCATCTGATGATGACAGCAACCATACTGAGTTAAGTAAAACGGTCAAAAGTCAGACGAACATTTAGCAGTGGTTATCTTGCTTCAAAATCACGAGAATGAATGTAGAATGTATACATATGTGTCAGACGAAAATCAGCAACTTCATCATATAAGTGTTGATAATCTGAACACTCCCTTTCATCACGACTAACTACAGCTTTTTTGTATTAATGAAACAGATATTTATGTAGTATTAATTGACTTTTTCATATATTGCTTATTACAAATTTTCATGTTCTTGACAATAATACATAATAACATTATTGTGAATAACAGTTACAACAAACTGATTTTTATGGTCCCTAGAGATACATTATAACCATATTTTATTGTATGTTATACAGCTGTTTTTCCCTTCTAGGATGTATCAGTGGTGATGCTAGGGTCTGAAAAATGGGAATCTAACTACTGAAAAGTCAGAAAAAAACATGTTAAAATATATATGGAAAGGTGATCTAACCTCCAAATCCATCAACATTTTTCCCATTTTTGGATAATTTCAAATGAATGTCAAGTAAATGTACATGTGTGTGTTTCTGAACCATAGGCAATCATTCATAGAAATAATAACAAACAAAAAAATTACACTGTACAACAGTCAATGTACTTTAAACTGGAATATTCTTTTCTTAATTACAGCAGTCGCTGTGTTCTTCTTATAGGTTTTCACACAACAGCCATGACGCCAGGCTACTCTGCAGCAGACATATCAACAGACTTGGAATTAGCAGGTAGAAACGGTAAGATAGCATTAAGGTCCTGAAATATTTATGTGTATGTTATGTTTAAATGTACAAAGAACAAATTGATAAATATTACTGAAGTGTTCCATAGAAAAAGGAAGCCAGCAGCTCCAACCAGTGCTGGGCAACATTAGACTAACTGAGGAAATGAAAGCTAGCCATGTATAAAGGAATAGTCTGTGACAGAATTTTCTCTGTAAGTCTGAGTACTGAGGTAATGGAAACTCAGATTTGAATGTACAACAAAAATAGAAATACCTCTTCAAGTCTCTGTGGTGTGCTAGAGTTTGTAGCCGCAGAAATGTACATTGATATAATGAACCAATGTCTCCACAGTATGTCCAGGAGCAAGTCTGCCAGAACAGTTAAATGGCAACCGGAGCAGAATTTTAATTTCAAGGTGCAATGTTTCAATTCATTTTCTCAGCATATTCTATTTGTATCAAAAAATGTGTAATCAACTGTCTCCGGAGAAAATTACGAAAATAACAATTTTCAATGGTGAAGATTTTCTTACACCAAAGGAAAAAAGTCACGCGGACATAACAAAGTTTTAGACATACAAAAAACACTAAAATGATGGAGGACAATTGTATATCAAATTATAATGAATTTTTCATTGATTGGAAAAATGATAAAGGGCAGCTTTTATTCAGTAAAAAGTTAAAGCAATAGATAAAGAGACAACAACCGCAATAAGAAATTGACTTCTTAAACGAGACAGTGCCAAAATAACATGGCTTTGCTAATGCCTTGTTAAAGAGTTCAGTCACTAAAGTTGAAAATGTTAGTAGTATAATATCAGAGCTTTACTGATGATAAGGTAGACAAGAGGTCCATGGGCCTTAACAGTCACCTGAGTTCTTCAGGTCTTTGGACAGTTTTAGAACCTGTCCATCATTCTGCAGACAAAAAAATAACCGATACATGCATACATACAAATTTTGTATTGTTTCTATTTTGATAGCTCAATTTTCAATTAAATGTTGTTGTAATTTAATATATATGACCCCTGTGACCCTATGAATGACAGTCAAGGTAATTTATTTGAACAAACATGATAGTCCTTCATCCTGGCATGCTACTGTTTCTATATCATGATCCTGGGTCATTGGGTTATTGAGAAGTCATTAAAAGATTTAAACACATTTGACCCCTGTGATCTTAAAAGTAAGTCAAGGTCATTCATTTCATCAAATTTGGTAGCCCTTCATGCTAGCATGCTACAGGCCCAATAGCATGACTCTGGGTCATTTGGTAATTGAAAACAGGTCATTTAAAGATTTTAAAACATTTGACTCCTGCGACCTTGAAAAATGGTCAAACTCATTCATCTGAATAAACTTGTAGCCCTTCATCCCAGCATGCTATTGGACTAAAATCATGACACTGGGTCATTGTGTTATTGTGGAGAAGTTGTTTAAAGATCTAAACACATGTGACCCTTGTGACTTTGATTAAAGGTCAAGGTCATTCCTTGGAACAAACTTAGTAGCCCAGCTAAAGTCTTCTATGGTTCTGTGAAATTGAACATGTACTTGTAATCATAAAAATCGATGATTTGATTTTAAACCATGCTTTTCCATTCACTTAAAGTACAAATAACAGCATATAATTTTAAGGCGATGTTTAAATGTCAAGATATACATGCCCGTATCCCTTCCGTCAAGGAGTTAATGACAGCAGTCAGCTAACATCAACTGAAGAGTCGAATGTATTACATAATTTGGTCTGCAGAATGATTCTGTTTGAAATAAAAGATGACAATCCATGACTTTGTGTCACCTGAAAAACAATGAACTCATGCTGCATTGACAATCTATAAGCTCATCTCCCCAGAGACAATTCATATCTTCTTATAATCAAATTTTCACAATCCTCCACTTCTAGATCTAAAAATTGCTTTAAAGAGGCAACATTGGGGTATATATTTGACATGGAGAAATGTCAAGCTTTGACATTTAACTTTAACAGCGTGAAGCAGTTTGATGAGGAATTATCTATGGTTGTTATGAAATACATTTAAAGATGGACAATGTCTTTTTGTAGCTGCTCTAAGGGTGTTAACAATCAATGTCATTATCAAACCAGCCAGGTCTATGGTATGGCTCCACTGCATACCATAAACACCATGACAGAAAAGCTGACAGCATTATATTAACGGTGTCTCCACTCTACATATTACTGGCAGAGCAGATACAAAAGTCCTACAACAGACAGACACTACTGAAATTGAAAATACCATACTGAAATGCACATTGAAACAGCAAAAGTATACATTATTTTAACAAAACACACATTGACAAAACAGAAATAGACATTATCCTACTAAAACACATATTGAAACTGCTGAAATAGACATTATCCTACTAAAACACACATTGACCTGGCCTAGTTTTACCTTGCTGAAAGGTCAAATGGTGCCTTCTAATAAAAGGCATAACATGAGGCCTCAGGATCTCATCTCGATACCCTACAGTCGTTAAAATACTGTTAACGTTCAATAAAGGTATCCTTAAATCATGGGAAATTCCTCCCCAAACCATAACCAATCCAAGCCTTGCATCTGGTGTGTTCCAAACACAAGCATCTGCAAGACACTGGTACAAGGTTGACAGCCATCTGAACAAAAAAAACAACATGAATCAAGATTCATTGGTGATGAACATGGACCTCAAATGCCTTGTAGGGAGACGTCTAATCAAATGTGTAGAAAACTATTGCATACAACATGCTCAACATGGAGGTGTCAGTGACAAGCCAATGTACTGGCAAATAAAATAAATTTGCCCCACACAGTTTATATTTCTAACAGTTTTTGGGTGGATTGGACAGTTTCCATTACCAATTTTCGGATCTCCGTCTGAAAAAACTCATTGTCATTTTGTGAAGTCCGAAGTGAGAAGCAACCTGCTGTGGAGTGCTACCTCCTTTGAGCATTGTGAGAGTCTATCCTCTATCAATTGGGATGCCTGTGGCAAAGACACGTCCAATACCTCGGGTAGGAATTGAACCACACATCCAAGGTCTTCACCTTTGCCTGATAGTCTACATTGACTGGAGCGGTCATGGCCCCAGCAGAAATAAAATAAATTGGAATAAACAAACACTGGCACACTGATATAATCATTACACGATTGTGATATTGGTGTGTTTAAACAGCTTATATTCAACTCAAGAAATAATATGAAATTGAACTTTATGCAATTGATACGATAGAATATATAGCTTAATAACAAATATGTAAAGGCCCAATCAAGTTTGTTTCAGCTTCAGTAGGTGACTGTGCATTGAGCTGTTTATAAACAAGCTTACAATGTCGATATTGACAGCAAGGGACTCCCTTCTCTCTCACTGGGCTGTATTCAAAATATAAGCATGAATAAGGTTTATAAAGAGAAACAAACTACATTGTAAGACATTAACCATACTGTCTCTCCTAAAACCTAATATGTATTGAACTTTGCCAAGGATGAAATGAGCAACAATTAAAGATCAATGTCTTAGCACTGACAGTGTGGGACACACTCCTTCATATATCATATACCTAACTTCCTGTAACACATCTCACTAACCAGAAATACTTTGAATAAAATCTTTTTAAATGTATTTCCTTTAATTATTCATACATCACATATCAAATTCTTAGAATCTGAAAAACTAGCTATATCAATTCTGTATGTAAATTTTCCAGACACATATCAGAAAATTAAACTTTAAGGTAACATACATGTAGCTAAATTAAAGGGACGACAGCAAATATTTAAAAATTAATACCTGGTCTTGGTGATTGGAACGGTGCATAATTTTGAATTCTAAGCTTTTACTTAATTGGTAGATACATCAGTAAATACCATTTCTTCTCTTTTAATTTTGTTACTTTTAATTAACATAATTAACAGAGTTACAGACAAGTGACTCTGTGATCTCTCACACTATGTAGATTTCGATGTTCTAAGACGTAGAGTAAATATCAGCAGAAAACAATGTTGCATCACATAGCCGTAAATTGTGGATGGACAGCATTCTTACCCAAGCTAACCCTGAATACATATTCAAGGCTACAGCATGAGCCACCAGGAGGAGCCACCAGTGAGAGACACTAGAGAGACAGTGGCGATGTGGCAGTGACTCCAGCTGTCACCAAAGTAGTGGACAGTTAATTAAATGGTAACAGGCAAAGTGTCAGCAGGGCATCACCCACTCCAGTACCGATTAAATTGGCCGACGGTCCCATTTCCTACAATCAGACTACAATCAAACGCGGGACAGCATGCATTGTTCCTCTTTTCCTATAAAATCAGGAGTGTCCAGTTCCATCAGCAGACCAGCACAACGCAATACTGTGTAAGATCTGACCCTATTTCGAAGGTTTCTGTGTCAAGATGAATGAAACAAGTCTGGATAATGAAGCATAGTACACTGTGGTATGATGTCTGTTCACCCACACAGAAATTAGTCATGTCCGAGGTAGCAAAGCACAATAAGAGTCAATATTCATGTACCACACAGTAAAACTCACTTGTGTTCAAGTTTCCAAAACCAAATACTGTATTCAGAAATATTTTTGCTCCAGGTTATTTTTGCTCCAGGTTATTTTCGCTCCAGGTTATTTTTGTCCTTGTACTATTGTAAAAGAATTTGCCTCATGTTCATTTTGCCCTCTAAGGATTAAATAAAAGGGTTATAAAAGTTTAACAAATTTTTGCCCCTTTATCAAATTTCCCCTCCCTCTTTATTGAAAAAATGGGTGACAGAAAAGCTGATAGCATTATACTGTCAGTGTCTTCACTCTACATAATACTGGCAAAGCAGATACAAAAGTCCTAAAACAGACAGACACTACTGAAATTGAAAATACCATACTGAAACGCACACTGACACAGCGGAAATAGACATTATTCTAACAAAACACACATTGACAAAGCAGAAATAAACATTATCCTACTGAAACACACATTGACCTGGCCTAGTTTTACCTTGCTGAAAAGTCAAATGGTGCCTTCTAATAAAAGGCATAACATGAGGCCTCAGGATCTCATCTCGATACCCTACAGTCATTAAAATACCGTAAACGTTCAATAAAGGTGTCCTTAAATCATGGGAAATTCCTCCCCAAACCATAACCAATCCAAGCCTCACATCTGGTGTGTTCCAAACACAGGCATCTGCAAGACACTTGTACAAGGGTGACTGCCATCTGATCAAAACAACATGTATTCTGAAACATTTTCGCTCCAGGTTATTCTCCACCTTGTACCATTGTATACGAATTCGCCTCATTTCATTTTGCCCTCTATATAAAAGGGTTAAAATAGTATAACAAATTTTTGCTCCTTTATCAAATTTGCCCTCCCTCTTCATTGACAAAAAGGGTGAAAATTTCCCAGTGTGCAGTAGAGCGTATAAATCCAATGTTCAACTACATCTTGATTGACCACCTTTATAACAGTGAATAAGCAGATAATTAACTATTTTTAAGTGATATATTCATACTGATATGAAACTTCCTACAGCCAAACTTTGTAAGAGCTTATCAAGCAAACACATCTGTAAGTCATGATCAGTCAGCTGCCAGCTACACTGGTACATAGACTTGAATATCTCAGCAAGATGAAGCCAACATTGTTTTACAAATTCCATGTCCAAGTCTTGCTTAATTTTTTTTTTCTTAACAGCATCACAACACTCTGGACCCTTGACATGATTTTCAATTTTGCGGTCACACTTTGATTGATTTTACTCGGTGGAGAGCAAAATATTGTTTCTATTTCTGCTCAAAGTCAGAAAATATTAGGGCGATTTGCATTCAAAGGCAGATTACCTGGAAGACAAATTAAATCTAAAGTGGAATCTAAATGAGAAATCACCAAAGAATGACCACTTCAAAAACAGTGATATTGGATTGGTTTTGGTATCCGAAGGGGCCAAGTCATTTGTCTCTAAAAGCTCCTTGTCATTCATTAGCAAGTTGTCCATCAGCATGAAGTTGCTCATCACATTAGTTTGTTGTCTGTCATAATTAGTTGCCCATCATCAAATAGTTATCAGCCATCAAATACTCAAGACATTCATCACCAATTTGTCAGTCATCACCAATTTGTCAGCTATTATCAATTTGTCAGTCATATCACCAATTTGTCAGTTATCACCAACTTGTCAGTCATCACCAATTTGTCAGTCATCACCAACTTGTCAGTTATTACCAATTTGTCAGTCATCATCAATTTGTCAGTCATCACCAACTTGTCAGTCATCACCAATTTGTCAGTTATTACCAATTTGTCAGTCATCACCAATTTGTCAGTTATTACCAGTTTGTCAGTTATCATCAATCTGTCAGTCATCAGAAATTTGTAACACAGTTTATAACAAAACCAGTTGAAGATTTAAGTGTCTACACAATCATCTTCATCAAATATATTATCAGTGTGAAGTGACTAGCACTGATGCATGCAGTGTATGATGAGATGGTCAGGTATCTATTTTTTGGCTGTACTATAATCCTTTATCCTCTAAGATTAAAAAACAGTGTGACAAGATATCAAAAAAAATTATAAAAAAAGTTTCATAAGATGGTAACAATGTTGTGTGGTCAATTTGGCTATACTTTATTTCACACTTGGTCATAGATGTGTGAGAGTCTGTAACCATGGCCCCCTCATCTCTGTTTAGTACTAAACTGCTGTATTGTATCCAGGCCTCCTTGATCACCCACCTGAAAACGTTGCTTTCCATGTCAACCTTTTTCGAATTTTCCCAGTCAATGATACAATTTTGTTGTGTGAACAATCTGTTAGTGTCCATTTATTGATCTTAAACCAGGAAGGTTTTCAATCTGATCTGGTGAATTTTTTTTTCCTTCTTGGGATTCCATTTTTTTCTGATGTTCATTACATTGGACCCAAAATCTCCTTCCCATTTGTCTGATATATAACACAAAGTTTTTGGACCCCAAATCTCCTTCCCATTTGTCTGATATATAACACAAAGTTTTTGGACCCTAAATCTCCTTCCCATTTGTCTGATATATAACACAAAGTTTTTGGACCCTAAATCTCCTTCCCATTTGTCTGATATATAACACAAGGCTGTTCTTGCATCTGATTTTATATACACATTCCGTGACATTCCCTTTGGTGTGTTTAATCGTGAGAGAGACTTGGACATTTTGGAGAGCCTTCTGATGTTTCAAAGATGTTGTAGTACTATTACTTAAGTAAATCCTCACTATGGTTTCTACCAGGCCTTTGATGACGACCTGTCCCTTCATTTTATTTGCTTTTTTTTTTATTAGATTTTTATCTCTTAGTCTCTTCTTTGCTTTCCCCAAATTAGTGATTAACCTTCTGGATTGCCCAATCAGGTTATCCACATTTTTAATTCTCATGGAATGATGCTTCTTACCTTGTTCTTCTATGACAATCATTTCACATCTTTTGAATAAGAGATGGTTCAGTCGGAAGTTAAGGTATTGGTCCATTTACATCTGTTTCCTATAGACCTGTAGTGTACATAGAGTTATAGTACAGCCAAAAAAATTGTTGATTCCTCTCCATTTTGTATACTACCCATGTCAGTGCTAGTACGCTTCACACTGGTCAGTAGTCTGATGAAGGTGACCGTGTAGATCTCGTACACTACGTACGTCAGTGCTAGTACGCTTCACACTGGTCAGTCGTCTGATGAAGGTGACTGTGTAGATCTCGTACACTATGTACGTCAGTGATAGTACGCTTCACACTGGTCATTAGTCTGATGAAGGTGACCGGGTAGATCTCGTACACTACCTACGTCAGTACTAGTACGCTCCACACTGGTCAGTCGTCTGATGAAGGTGACCGTGTAGATCTCATACACTATGTACGTCAGTGCTAGTACACTTCACACTGGTCAGTCGTCTGATGAAGGTGACCATGTAGATCTCGTACACTACGTACGTCAGTGCTAGTACGCTTCACACTGGTCAGTCGTCTGATGAAGGTGACTGTGTAGATCTCGTACACTATGTACATCAGTGCTAGTACGCTTCACACTGGTCATTAGTCTGATGAAGGTGACCATGTAGATCTCGTACACTACGTACGTCAGTGCTAGTACGCTTCACACTGGTCATTAGTCTGATGAAGGTGACCGTGTAGATGTCGTACACTATGTACATCAGTGCTAGTACGCTTCACACTGGTCATTAGTCTGATGAAGGTGACCATGTAGATCTCGTATACTACGTACGTCAGTGCTAGTACGCTTCACACTGGTCATTAGTCTGATGAAGGTGACCAGGTAGATCTCGTACACTATGTATATCAGTGCTAGTACGCTCCACACTGGTCAGTCGTCTGATGAAGGTGACCGTGTAGATCTCATACACTATGTACGTCAGTGCTAGTATGCTTCACACTGGTCATTAATCTGATGAAGGTGACCATGTAGATCTCGTACACTACATAGGTCAGTGCTACTACGCTTCACATTGGTCAGTCGTCTGATGAAGGTGACCGTGTAGTCATCAAAACGTCACACTCAAATCTTTCTACAGGTTGTGTTATAAGAACTTCTATCTTATTATAATTACTAACATTAAGAAAATGTTCTGAAACCTTTTACTGTAGTCTGGACATTCAAAAAGATGGAATATTAATCAATCAAAAAGTCCTGTCCATACTTAACTGCAAGGTTGTAACAATTCTGGCCCAAACAAGACAGAAAATAAAAGCTCACAGTTACAAAGATGAAGCATAAAGCAGACAGAATTGTATTTGCTTTTCAAGTCATGATAGAATTAAAATCGAAATGTCACCACATTATTGTCGATGACTTGTCTGTGTCTGGAAACAGGTTTGCTATAATGTCCAGTTGATTTTAGAGATGAGCACCTGGGACTAACATTGGAATGCTATCAGTGTAGTCTTATTTCCTATATACCAGACAAAAGTGATACGTCAGCTCCTTCAGAAGCTGTACGATATTCCTCTTCTAGATTAGAAGAATAAACATGACACTATGATACAGGTCATTAAACTTTCAGGTGACCTGTGTACTTTTAACAACATATTGTATGATTTACATGTTTCTAAATAATGATCAATCCTCGAATTATCCTGCTGGTGATTATACATATTGGTAGATATTTGTCAGCGATGAGAAAATTGCCAAGTAACAAAGTGGATGTTTTCATATGCAGCTTAAGTCCTCTGAGAAATCAGAAAATTCCAAATAAATGTGACTATAAGGTCATCGAAACCAGCAATCTGAGCTTTATCTAAACGAAGGTTTTAAGCGTACAACACCTGGATGATCCATGCACCCTCATCATTTCTCACTCAATTATTGGACTTATCAGATATCTGATACAAACAACACTTTATATCATTTTCACTGATCCCTGCCAACCGATAGCCACTCTTTCCATCGACAAACAATACCTGAGCAGACAATGAGGACAATTTGTGACAGCTAGATATTACAAACCATAATCCATTAACAGTAAAAAAACATATCAGTATAGGGAGTAACTGTATATCAATTTGTCACCAAAGTCTGACCAAGAGACCTTTGTGTGATCACTGATTGTCATAAAACTTTGATAGATTGAACAAAAACAGACCTCTGGTATTTGTTATTCTAAGTCGGTGATTCAGCGGAGTTTATAACGCTAGGCAAGTGATACAAAGGGTGTGGCTTCATTATCAATCAGAGGCTAAGTCAATAGCTAATGAGAGCTTCTGATATTATTTTCAATTGATGACACGATAACAAAATTTCATGCATGTCACTTTCAATAAGATTGTGTGAATTCAAAACTCCAACCAATAGAAAGATGATGATATCTTAGCGTGCACTTTCTAGAGGACTGATTAGATTTCTGAAATTATGAATAATTTCAAATATCAAATTTCTGATAATTTATTGTTAAACTGTGCCTAAAAATGAAATTATATGCTTTTAGAAAGGAATCAAGGGAGGCAATCGAGAATCAAAATGGTCTTCAGAAAATTTATTGAATTTTTGAAATCCCCATTTTCAGGATACAATGTCATTGCAATTGTCCAATTTTAGATAACCAAGAACCTTTGCCTTTATGTAGATGCAAAACGAAAATTTGTCAACATAATAATGTTACTTTCTTCATGAATTTATTTCCATATATGGAAAGATGTCTTCATTCTTATAGAAACAAATGATAGAAATAAGTTACACATTCCACCTTCCGAAAAAAACAATAAGGTTTCATATACAACTTCTCTGACAAAATACATTTATCTCAATACCATTCTTATAACGATCGCTGAACCCCGTGAATTTCTAAAACCAAGCATCTGACGCATCACTAAGTCAGAATAATAGAGATTTAGTATCCTAATTATTTCTAGGAATATTTAAGTGTCGTCTGCTCGAGAATATCTATCGATGCTCAGGCAGAAAAGTTGGATTGCCATCCTCTAAATTCCTTTCTTTTTTTTTTGTTGGAATAGATTTATATCTGTAGAAAATTACACAGAAATGAAATCAAGCCTGCTCATTCCTAAACTTACCTCACCTTTTCATCCCAAAGGTACACTTAAGTATTTCAACATGAATGCTAAGTTAATACTGTTTTTACGATTCTCCTTGGAAAAACTCTTACTGACATTCTGAAATGTATTGTCAGCACATCCCTGTTTCCATCAAGATATTTTAAAAGCATGCTTAAGGAGAGACCTACAGAAACCAAGCAATCAATCCTACACTGATCACATATACGCCCATCCTTTTGTCGTTTTATCCCTCACCAATTCCTCCATCTTAAAAAGCCTTTTTTAAGTGTGCTCTCTCTCAATTGTTCTTGTAGATATTTGAATACTACAGAGAGAGTAAAATACACTTGATAATTTACCAGGAGCATTCCCAGCAAGAAACTCATATAGTGATATTTATTTAATGATGGTGTGCTAGATATACTGAAATGCTTTCAATACGATGCAATTTTAATGATATCTGTTTCCCCTTTAACTCGCACTTGACTTAGAACCAATGCTTTTAACCTAAGAATTTTCAGCCACACAGCAAGCAGCAAACATATTTGTTTCCACTTTTTTTACTGTCAAACTGTCACTTCTTTATGATTTTGTGAGGAATAAGGTTTCCTTTTTAATTTACTGTAATACAACTCTGGGCAGCATAATTTCAAACTTTTCTTTTCTCAAAAGTTTCAATTGCAGGTATTGAATATTTAAAACTGAAATTTAAAAAATGTTCAAACTAGATACAAAAAGAGCTGATCCATATCAAGACACAAGGTATCATTATGTATAACTGGGAAAAAATTGACATAATTTGTCAACTTTCAAAGGTTACAAAACAAACATGGTAAACACTCAATATTATTTATTTTTGAAAAACAGAAACAGAATTCATATCACCCATTTTGAATGAAGATTTGAACATGACATTTTAAAGATCACAAAAACCCTTTCTCTGTAATAACAGCATAAAACCCACTTATTACTATATTCTATTTTTCGTGATAAAAATATAACTGGTATTGTTACTGAGCAATCATCATAATCATGATCATCATCATTATCATTATTATCATTCATTAACGATCATGATTTGCCCGTTTCGTTAACAAAAAATGTCAACTAGCTCTGTTAAAGGTAAACACAATTTTGCAACAAGAAAAGACACAATAACCACATGACAATCATATCCTGCCAGTCATACAAATTAAGTGGTGAGTTTATTTACAAACACAACCACAGAATGTACTGATTTGATAAACCATTCTCTAAATGTTTGAATTTGAATGAAACTTTCATACATCTCATTATCGAGAATAAATTGCTACATAAATGAAAATACCACAAGAACTCAAACAGGATTTGGGCAAAACAACAAATGTTGTATACTTATTACTTTAAAACACAACAATTAATTGTTAAGTAGTAGAGTGTTTTGATCTGAAAAACCACAGCTGCTATCAAAATATTTTAATATTGACCTTATTACAATCGGCTCTCAAACTAACTACGGACACTTTCCTGTGATTATAGCTATGAAAATCAATTCTAAGTAGAAGAGATATCATAAAAGCCAACATTTCAAATAGAACGATATAGTTATCAACTTTTTTCTCTTTTTTTTATGAATTCATAAAGGGTAATAGTCAGTCCATGGAAAAAAGATGATGATAAGTGGGAAATCATAATATCCAATATCATAATCTGTAGGTTCTACTGGAAGTAACAAATCCATCTTAACAACCTCTGTTCTAAGAGAGAAAAACAGACTATGTTACAGCCAGCAGTCTGAATGGCAATCAATGAGAGCAAATTAAAAATACATCTCAGTCAGTAATCCATAGATATCAAAGTATCATTGCCTGAACATAACAGTGCTAATATAAACAGCTGTGAAGATTCGTTCCAGACACTTACTTCGTCAAAATTCAGTTGTGGTCATTCTGGAATTCGGGGGGAGTAAAAAAAATTGGTATATATAAAATTTGTACACTGCATAAATATTAAAACCTGATACTGTCCTACAATAAGCTATTTCATCAAGCTTCACTAATCAGTACATATGTACCTGGTCTTATTTGATAGTCAAGGCAAACATCATCAATACAAAGTCAGTCAGAAACCTATAATGTATGTTGTCAAGCATTAAGAGAGTGTTCCTGATTCTAAGAACCTTGTCGTACAATATACTGTTAAATTTCTCGTTCTTGTATAAGGTCTACACTAAGTCGATGGATCAATTAAGTAACACTCTAATGAAATGTGATGATACAAACCCCAAAGTGAATAATCTAGTTTCTTTCACATGATGTGATTAATATCCAACGATTCCACTCTAGAATCCTGTAGAACGAATCATTCCAATACCTCCGGAAGAAACCAGAAATCAGGTCTCGGTAGGGTCGATGCTATCACCAATATTTACCATATTCTGCATGTTTCTTCAAATTATTCAAGCAAATATTGATATTTAAGAATGTAAGTCACTGGTTCTATCATAGCATCTGCTCCCAAATCTTATACTTAAAAAGATATTTTTATTGACAATTTGAAACACTGACTCATGCTTCCAAAGGATTCCATTGATACATATTCAGCTAATTATTTTGAAATTGTTTCGATGAATTGATTTACAGAAAATGGTTACTTGAACACATGTGAAAGCATTTGTCTCTCCTTGATTAATAGTAAATTTGGGAATTACAAAGCAATGGCTACATACAAAATTTTGGAGCAGGGAATAGTCTTATCACAAATCAATCTTAAACCCAACCACCTACTTTACAAGAAAATCACGTTTTCTAACAATTGATCAACCTTTAATGAAGGATAGATGCATAGATTTTAATATACTGCTACAAGCAATCACCATGTATGTTTATTCACATGTAGTCATTCAGCTGTCAAGTAACCCGCTAATAATCAACTGCTTCAACCAAACAATGCTGTAATGAGGGTTTCGTTAGCTTTAACCTAACCACAATCAAGTTGGGAGTTAAAGATACCGGTACAGTAGATTTATCTGGCAGAGCAACATGTCTCTCTATCACATGCTTCTAATTTTATCAGGCAATTTTATATAATAAAATTATAACTATTTGATAATTAGAGATTATTAGAATCTTCAGTGTTCTAATGATAATAGGGTTTGATATTACATTACTATCTTCTAAAGTCTTGGTGGTGTCCTTGCATGGGTAAGACACTTTACCTCAATTGCTCAGATGGCGTATAATGGACCTCCCATATGTTTTTCAGTGAGACAGCCACCAGTTTTTACGAGGAGACCCTGCTTCAAATTGATCCTGTTCTGTTCACAGGGTGATAAACACAGCAACAAACAAAGAATAAAATCACCATTTGTAGCAAAAACAAGTTTTGGAAAATAGCTGTTATATGAGGAGAGTGTAAGTGTCATAGTCACAAGACTGTATGAAAGGACAATTATGTATGATCTTACACATATCATATTCTTTCTTCTCCACTTAACAAGACAAGACCTCACAAAAGATATTGAAATTTGTACCAAATGAGACATTTCTTCACTAAGATTCACTTGGCAGGGAAAACCATATTTTTTTAAAAAATGTGTTCATAAATAATTACTGGATAATAAACATTCCCGACTTTAACTTAATCAAGCTCTGTCAAGGAAAATTAGGTAGAAAGATGTTGGAACCAATGAAAAGATGTGAATCGTCCTGGAGCGAGACCAAAACACTGACCTTGTACAACAGTCAGCTAGCCATTATAGCCTTAGGAATGTCTAGCATCCTACAATTTGTTATGTCAGACAACAAACTACGGAATCTTTCTATACGGACCTCCTGGTGCATGAGTCTTAATACACCTAGCTACCAAGGAGGGAAAGACCGAGGTACATGACAAACTGTAATAGGGAAAAACACCACAGGTCCTCGAAGGACCTGAAAAGCTCTGTTTCTAACCAACTCGATCAAAGAATTGACAACATATTAAATATTGCCTTTTATGATAGCTCTAACCTAATACACTAGAAATTGTACCTTTTAACTTTCCTGGTGAGGTTTTGTGTCAGGGAAAATGCAATAACTTAGGGACTGTGCCCTAAAGTAAAGTAGACTGGGGGCCATACCATCAGGTGCAGTAATAAATTTGTACCCTTATTACCGAAATTACCGAAACAACAAATAAAATTTAAGTTATGGAATCCCTGGTGTTGATGCTCCATCCTATATCTCCTTATTATTTTAGTTGCAGTGGTCAGAGGGCTGTCTCCTGAAGACCGTCAGTCTGCAGACAGTCCCTCAGGGTTCTGTGATTCCAGGATCTCAGCAGACCAGTCCATATCATAGTTGATGAATCTCATTTGATGACAATATGCTGCTTAAACTCTACATGGAAAGAATTACAGTCATTCCTTTTGAGAATTCTTTCAAACCTCAAAAGATACATTTTATAAACATGATCAATTAAACTACTGATCAGCAGTCTGACCAGCATAACTCCTAAGAGTATGTGAGCAAAGCGAGACTTTGGCTGGCCAGCTGACTGATGTTGGAACAGACATAATCACTTCATTTACGGCATTTAAGTGTAACAGGACCTAATTGGAGTAATTGCCTAACCATTTCTCGATGTACAGTTCAGACATGTCGCTTGTCTCCACAAATGAACACTTAAAAGTCTACTCATTAGTCACACTGCCTTGTATATAGGATATCGCTTAAGTTAGATAGGACAAATGACTTCTAGCGTGTTTAGTTTCCAAACTCCAGACTAATATATCTGACCTGGACAAGCTGATTATTACAATTCTATTGTGATACGATACATCACAATTTTCCTAGTACAACTGCAAGAGGCAAAATGAGCTGATTTATTCACAGGGACTGCAAAATATGGGCTCGGTGTATGTCTGAATCACTACCTCAGTGCATGTCTGAATCACTACTTACCGCATATACTCGCCTATAAGTCGATTCACCTATAAGCCGGAGGTACGTTTTTGGGTTAAAATTTGGGAATTTAACATTGACCCTGCCTATAAGACGGTATCAAAAAATGCTTCGGCAAAAAATCGAGTGAAAATCTCTGGAAGTAAAGTTAAATGATCGTGAATAAAATTTGGTGGAAATCTATCGTAAGTATTTTTATTTCAGAAATGAGATCATGTACCGATACGTGTTGGTCATGATCGTGGAGATAGAGAGTGCCAAGTCAGTTAAAATTTAATGTTAAATGATCGTTTCTGCTCTCAATATTTATAAAGACATAACGGTATTTCAATAAAATGTCATTACATTTTTTCAAGTTCTTGTTGTGTTTATAAGCATGGAAGATTATACAGTTCGATCGTCAGTCCTTTGATCAAACGCACAGATCAATCACAATTCATTTCCACGCCCTACCTGCATACGTGTCCAACCAGGAACTTAAGGAAGTTCTGGTAGGTGTGTAATATTGAAAACGGACCAATCAGGACAACGCCGCATGGTGTCATTAATATCTATCAAAACATTGTGCACTTGCTATCCACCTCATTTACACCATGCCAATTGACCATCGGTCTGCCTTGATTGATCTTTTGTTCTTCGTAATTGCCGTACATATTATGTATACACATTCCCGCACGGACGTGTGTACACAGGTGTGCCTTCAGGCATAAACACAAGCCCATCCCATTGTTGGCCGTGGCTGGGAACTGGCGATTATTGTTAAAACAATCAGGCAACATGAAAGGTAACTGAGAAATTTGAGTAAAACCCGAGTAAGAGTAAACTTTCCCCATAAAAAAGGCTAACAAATCGATTCGATATCATTTCAGATTTGTTATTACTGGTTCATAACGCTGAATTTTGATAATTGGAAAACTGATATTTTGAACATGTCAAAACGTAAAAGAAATTCGTACGACATCAGTTTCAAACTAAAAGTTGCAGAATATGCCGAAAAGTACACTAATGCAGAAGCAGAAAGACATTTTGGGGTTAATGAAAAACAAATTCGGGACTGGCGTTCAAAAAAATCTCTTTCAACAATGTACCGAAATCTTTGAAAAAAATCCGCTACACGCTGACGCCGTACAAAACACTAGAGGACGATTTAAACACGTGGTTAACAGAACTTCGTCAGCAAGGTTTTATTGTGACTAGAAATGCCATCCGTATTCAGGCACTGACTGTGGCTAAATCACCCAAATACCAAATCTCCGGAGATTTCAAAGCATCAGCCGGGTGGTGCACGCGTTTCATGAATCGCAATGGCTTAGCTATAAGACAAAATACACATATCGCGCAAAGACTACCTAAAGACGTAGAAAACAAAGTTGAAAAATTCCACAAATTCCAACAGAAAACGACCTAGCTATGAACTTGTGTGTACATGGGTACGTGATGCTTGGGAGGACATTCCATGTGAAATGGTAGTGCAATCATTCAAAAAGTGTGGGATTTCCAACAGCATGGATGGCGAGGAGGACGATGCGTTATACAGCGATTTAGTTGACGACGAAATTACTGCAGACAACGCCGATGACTTGGACGATTTCTATGATGATCTTCCCCTCAGAGACTTGCAGTGGCGTCCTCTCTCCTCCATTCTGACAACTCCGACGAGGAATTCAGTGGTAGTTGTATGTCTGAATCACTACCTCGGTGTATGTCTGAATCACTACCTAATTGTATGTCTGAATCACTACCTCGGTGTATGTCTGAATCACTACCATGTGAGCTCAAATTAGGTAGATTCACCATTTAATAGTCAGTCCAATTTAAACAGCATTATTCACTGAGAAAGCTTAAAATAGACTGCATCACAAAAATAAAACAATATTATCAGAACCATTTTCCAAACATTTCTGTCGATTTATTGAAACCCTTTCTACAGAACTTGAATTTTAGTTTGAAAAATATTTTGAAAATGTCTGTTCTTGCCACAACATATAAACAGAATATTTTATTCAGATTTGAAATATATCAGTTGTGATCATGGTGAGTGATCTGGAATACTTGACTGACCAGAAAAATATCAACACTCTATCAGAACTATGTAATTTGAATATCTTTGAACATTATTTGAATAGAAGTACAAAATATAATCAAGATACAAAATATATATAGTTCAACAACACCTGTGGGTCAGGTGATGTAAAAATATGTTGTTCTGGTATTCATTACATTAATGGACAGTAAATACATCATATTGTCATCTCAAAGAAAGAACACCCATCAATATGAAATAATTTGAGAACAATATCAATGCGATCCCATTAATAGCACAGCGCTGTCTCCTAAATTAATTAATCATCCCACTGTTAAAGAGATATTGGCATTGTGATTAATATTTTTGTACATTGATAGGTGTCCAGAGACTGTAATGTTGACATCTAGCCAGGATGAACTACAAATTTTCATGTTCTTCATTCCATCAATAACGTAATCCCCTTAGGGTGTCGGCAGAAATACTCTAATTAATACAGAGGAGGCTGTTCATCCTTTCTTCCGAAATTGGGACTGACTTCATTAGCCAAGGTCAGATTTCAATGTATAACATTATAATCAAGGTCAGACTTTCCTTGTCTCCCCTGTACTTTTACATACTTAGGTATTTTGACTCCAATCATCCATTCTGTAAAAAATAGGTTCTAGGGTGCAGTAATTAACACCAAGACAATGAAGGACATTGATACAGTAAGATACCGTGGCATACTTGCCAACCCTCCCTATTTAGGGTAGAGAATCCTGATTTGGGATTCCTAGTTTTGCAATTTTCAATAAGTGTATTTTCTCAATTTGTATTCTAAGTTCTAAAGATTATATTGAATGAACAACCAAAAAGATGTCATTTACAAATGTTATTTCTTTACTGGAGGGAATATGCAAACATTTATGTATGCTTTCATGTTGAGCACATAAAATCTCCCACAAGCATTTTTTAAAAATGACAAATATGCTGTGGTTTTCACTCTTTGCCTTTTAGTATTGCCCCCAGCTCTTACCTAAAGAGGTGGTACAGTGATTTTGCTCACATTAGAAAAGTAATTTTGTTCAGTAGAGAAGTAAAAAGACAAGGGAATAGTTTGGTGGCAAAGTAACTTTACATAGGTGTGAAAGTTCCAACCAGGGGAGATTATTCCCCACTTTCCACAACAACACCAGTACTGATCCAGAGAAAATTTTAAACACTTGTCTTGATCTCCTTACTTGTTTATAAAATTAAGGTAAAATCAAAGTCCATTGACTTGAGACTGCTATCTTTTCTGATGACAGAAATCTTTAAAAAATGAAAATAGTATAAAATTAGCTAGTGTTCCTGTACATGAAACTAAAGAAGTCAGGTGATTGGTAGAGTTTCAGTGGCAGTAATTGCATGTCTAAGCAGCCCACAATACTGCATTTTATCAGAGCATAATCACAACAACTCTAACATCATGAACAACATAATGAGATTTGGAATTTTAATTTCACACTGTGGACAAAGTTAATTCCGTTGCAATTGTTCATCATGCTTGTTTAACAAAAGAGGATTGAAATCAAATGAGTTAATAAGTATTTTATTTAATATGTATTTCGATATCTTTCAAGTTTAACAATTGAAAGAATCATGCTATGCATCTGACTGTACAATCACTGTGTTGTCCCTACTCCCATTAGTTCAGAGTTTCAAACGTTCAAAGATTCTTTGCGACTGTATCCTGAAATTTGAAATTTATAATATTAGTGAACTTTTTCAACTACAATCAAACTGATCTTTAATTTCTGTGCTTCTGACTAAAAGTTTGTACAACAGATATAACAACTATACATTTCCTGTTTATAAAGTTTAGTCTCTGTAGAAACAATATGTTAAATAATTCATTTATTAAAAAAAAAATATGGCAAAGTTTTATGATTAGTGCCAAATCGAGAAGAGGATCTACCTAAAATAATCATTTTATGTTAAGCTGATCACTTATTTCAAAAAGAAAATATATTCATGATACCAAGTGTACAGCTCACAAAGTAAAATTTTAATATTTAAATGATGCAAATATTTTTTCAAAAGGAGTCATATTATTCCATGAATTAACAATCAAAATGTCAGATTCTTTGGTTTATTTCAAGAAAACATGTAGACAGCTGCAATTACTAACATTTTTTCTCATTTAAAAGTCCATCTTCGTTTGTATTTGCTTCTTGACCGTACAATATTACTTAAGAATTTTTTTCAAAGGAACAAACAATGATGAAAGTTCTGTAGAATCAATCAAGACAGCAAACATAAAATGTCAAATTGCTGATCCCGGAGAAATCATCCTTCTCTGAAAGGTGAAACTCGCAACATGAGCAGATCAATTTGGTTTGATCTTTTGTTTAGTCATTTTTATGTTCCTAAAATAGCAGTGATTCCCTGATCGCTAATAAGGCCCAACACATCACATCAAACATACATGGGCTGCAATGTGACTTAACGTTGATGGCCGTACCTCAAATCCATTTACGAGTCTGAAAAAAACGCGTATGTCAAATGGCTCTCATAAAAAAATGCACATCTTCCCTGTCTAAGATATTACACCCATAGTTTAATTCAATGTAATAACCTTCTAGCAAGATTGTTAAAAGAATCGTAATTCCAATACAATGACATATAGTTCTAGGCATGAAAATCCTAAAACCTGTGATGAAACCTAAGTGCCTTTATCCATTCTAGAATCAGCTATTCGACAGGTAATACAATCATGACAAATTCTATAGAGAATTGCACTGAAAAATTCTGCCGCATAAAATGTGATGTAAAAGAGGACTTGTAGACTAAGATTTCCCCAAGGATTTAACTAACATAATAATGTCTTATTGATGACACCGTACCCAATCAGACCTTCCTGTTTTTATATACATTAATATAACTGTACTTGCTAGCCTAGTTAACCTAGAACAGGGCCAGAAAAGTAACACTGTTATCTATCAAATAAATCACATAGAATAATTAAGATCTATTCTATTGATTAATCATCAATTCTGACAAAAAATTTTAAAAATAAGAACATTTCTATTCACTCCCATAGCTTAATCTAATTATCTCCCTTTGATCAGTATCTCATGCCTATTTCACCCGTCAAATCCCTACATGTGCTTGACACATATTCCTAGTGGAAAACACAATGAAAGAAATGTAAATGTTTCATACATGATGACAATATGGGAACTAAACCAAACCACGTCTAAAGCAGGGTATAGCCATATCTATTGTGTACCTCTAGTATAGCCACATCTGCTGTTTACCTCTAGTATAACCATATCTGTTGTTTACCTCTAGTATAGCCACATCTGCTGTTTACCTCTAGTATAACCACATCTGTTGTCTATCTCTAGTATCTGCTGTTTACCTCTAGTATAACCACATCTGTTGTCTACCTCTAGTATAACCACATCTGTTGTTTACCTCTAGTATAACCACATCTGTTGTCTACCTCTAGTATCTGCTGTTTACCTCTAGTATAACCACATCTGTTGTCTATCTCTAGTATAACCACATCTGTTGTCTACCTCTAGTATAACCACATCTGTTGTGTACCTCTAGTATAACCACATCTGTTGTTTACCTCTAGTATAACCACATCTGTTGTCTACCTCTAGTATAACCACATCTGTTGTCTACCTCTAGTATAACCACATCTGTTGTCTATGTATCTCTACCTCTAGTATAACCACATCTGTTGTCTACCTACCTCTAGTATAACCACACATCTGTTGTCTACCTCTAGTATAACCACATCTGTTGTTTACCTCTAGTATAACCACATCTGTTGTCTACCTCTAGTATAACCACATCTGTTGTCTACCTGTAGTATAACCACATCTGTTGTTTACCTCTAGTATAATTACATCTGTTGTTTACCTCTAGTATAACCACATCTGTTGTCTATCTCTAGTATAACCACATCTGTTGTCTATCTCTAGTATCTGCTGTTTACCTCTAGTATAACCACATCTGTTGTCTACCTCTAGTATCTGCTGTTTACCTCTAGTATAACCATATCTGTTGTCTACCTCTAGTATAACCCTGTGTTACCTCTGTTGTATAACCACATCTGTTGTCTACCTCTAATAACTCTGTTTACCTTACCTCTGTTGTCTACCTAAATAACAACATCAACCTCATACACCACATCTGTTGTCTATCTACCTCTTACCTCTACCACATCTGTTGTCTATAAATAACCACATCTGTTGTCATCTACATCTGTTGTCTACCTCTAGTCTATAACCACACACATCTGTTGTCTATCTACCAAACTCATATAACCACATCTGTTGTTTATAACCAAACAACCTCATATAACCACATCTGTTGTCTATAAACAACAAACAATCAACTCATTACACACATCTGTTGTTTATAACCACATCTGTTGTCTACTCTAGTATAACCACATCTGTTGTCTAACTACCTCATATACACATCTGTTGTCTACCCAAACTAGTCATTACCACACATCTGTTGTCTAACCACACACACCTCACATCTGTTACCCACACATCTGTTGTTTACCAACATCTGTTGTACTCAACCACATCTGTTGTCTATCTCTCAGTATCTGTTGTTTACCTCTAACCACATCTGTTGTCTACAACCCAACTCATTACCTCTACACATCTGTTGTCTAACCTATAATAACCACAAACAACCTCATTATAACACATCTGTTGTCTACCTAACAACATTACCCACATCTGTTGTTTACCTCTAACATCATTACCACATCTGTTGTTTACCAAACTACAACTCATAACACATCTGTTGTCTAACTATCTCTAGTATAACCACATCTGTTGTGTACCTCTAGTATAACCACATCTGTTGTTTACCTCTAGTATAACCACATCGGTTGTGTCCCTCTAGTATAACCACATTTGCTGTTTACCTCTATTATAACCACATCTGTTATAACAACAAACAACAACTCATTACCCACACATCTGTTGTCTAATTATAACAACAAACAACTCATTACCCACACATCTGTTGTCTAACTATAACAACAACTCATTACCCACACATCTGTTGTCTAACTCTATAACAACCAAACAACAACTCATTACCACATCTGTTGTCTACCTCTAGTATAACCACATCTGTTGTTTAACAACTCTATATACCACATCTGTTGTCTACCTCTAATAACCACATCAACAACTCATATAACCACATTTGCTGTTTACCTCTATTATAACCACATCTATTGTTTACCTCTAATATAACCACATCTGTTGTTTACCTCTAGTATAACCACATCTGTTGTTTACCTCTAGTATAACCACATCTGTTGTCTACCTCTAGTATAACCACATCTGTTGTTTACCTCTAGTATAACCACATCTGTTGTTTACCTCTAGTATAACCACATCTGTTGTTTACCTCTAGTATAACCACATCTGTTGTCTACCTCTAGTATAACCACATCTGTTGTTTACCTCTAGTATAACCACATCTGTTGTCTACCTCTAGTATAACCACATCTGTTGTTTACCTCTAGTATAACCACATCTGTTGTCTACTCTCTACCTCTAGTATAACCACATCTGTTGTTTACCTCTAGTATAACCATCTGTTGTCTACCTCTAGTATAACTCTTTACCTCTAGTATAACCACATCTGTATAACTAGTATAACATCTCTGTTGTTTACCTCTAGTATAACCACATCTGTTGTTTACCTCTAGTATAACCACATCTGTTGTCTACCTCTAGTATAACCACATCTGTTGTTTACCTCTAGTATAACCACATCTGTTGTCTACCTCTAGTATAACCACATCTGTTGTTTACCTCTAGTATAACCACATCTGTTGTCTACCTCTAGTATCTGCTGTTTACCTCTAGTATAACCACATCTGTTGTTTACCTCTAGTATAACCACATCTGTTGTTTACCTCTAGTATAACCACATCTGTTGTTTACCTCTAGTATAACCACATCTGTTGTTTACCTCTAGTATAACCACATCTGTTGTCTATCTCTAGTATAACCTGTTGTTTACCTCTAGTATAACCATATCTGTTGCTTACCTCTAGTATAACCACATCTGTTGTTTACCTCTAGTATAACCACATCTGTTGTCTACCTCTAGTATAACCACATCTGTTGTTTACCTCTAGTATAATTACATCTGTTGTTTACCTCTAGTATAATTACATCTGTTGTTTACCTCTAGTATAACCACATCTGTTGTTTACCTGTAGTATAACCACATCTGTTGTCTACCTCTAGTATAACCACATCTGTTGTTTACCTCTAGTATAACCACATCTGTTGTATACATTTAGTAGACCAAACCTTTTGCTGCTTATAATTTCATGGCTACCTGATCTATAAGTACGATTACTATATGTTTCCTCCTTAGCAACCTGACCCTAACATAGGATAGTCTAATGTAAGTCATGTTTTCTCCTTAGCTACCTCATTCTTAAGTAAGGTTACCATGTAAGTCCTGTTTTCTCCTGTTTTCTCCTTAGCTACCTCACCCTTAAGTAAGGTTACCAAGTGTTACCATACCTGTTAAGTAGGGTTACCTGTTGTTTTCTCCATAGCTACCTGACCCTTAAGTAAGGTTACCATGTAAGTCCTGTTTTCTCCTTAGCTACCTCACCCTTAAGTAAGGTTACCATGTAAGTCCTGTTTTCTCCTTAGCTACCTCACCCTTAAGTAGGGTTACCTAATGTAAGTCCTGTTTTCTCCTTAGCTACCTCACCCTTAAGTAGGGTTATCTAATGTAAGTCCTGTTTTCTCCTTAGCTACCTCACCCTTAAGTAGGGTTATCTAATGTAAGTCCTGTTTTCTCCTAAGCTACCTGACCCTTAAGGAGGGTTACCTAATGTAAGTCTGTTTTCTCCTTAGCTACCTCACCCTTAAGTAGGGTTACCTAATGTAAGTCATGTTTTACCCTTAGCTACCTGACCCTTAAGTAGGGTTACCATGTAAGTCCTCTTTTCTCCTAAGCTACCTGACCCTTAAGTAGGGTTACCATGTAAGTCCTGTTTTACCCTTAGCTACCTGACCCTTAAGTAGGGTTACCATGTAAGTCCTCTTTTCTCCTAAGCTACCTGACCTTTAAGTGGGTTATCTAATGTAAGTCCTGTTTTCTCCTTAGCTACCTGACCCTTAAGTAGGGTTACCATGTAAGTCCTGTTTTCTCCTTAGCTATCTGACCCTTAAGTAGGGTTACCATGTAAGTCCTCTTTTATCCTTAGCTACCTGACCCTTAAGTCGGGTTACCATGTAAGTCCTCTTTTCTCCTTAGCTACCTCATATTTTCTTATTTTACAATTTTTTTTTAATAAACAATTTTCACAAACCATATTACATTATATGGCATTTCTCCTTGAGCAATTAGTGTATAATTCTTATTATCTTGCTTCCAAAGAAACAAATCACAAATTTATTTTTCCTGTAAACTCCCAGGAGAAAGAACGTAAGTAGACCAAGTAAATCACCAATTAAGAGCGCCTCGATGATCATACTTAGAGGTGTTCCCTAAAGAGTGTATTTTCTTCATTTCAGTTATTTGAAAAAAAAAATTGTGTTTTCTTAATCACATTGTAAAACTTCCCTGGAGAAATATCCACCATCAAAATCTCTTTGATACCATGCTTTAACATGTCAAAAATTACAATTGCAGCTCTGCGAGAGTTCGATGAAATTACTTATGATCAAAGGCAGTTAATTCTGAAACTCATAAAGCCACTTAATTATTAATGGCAATATTCCTTACATTTATTATTTTGTAGGATATAATCCTGATTGTTTTTTATCAAAAAGTTCACAAAAGGGTACCATCGTCATGACAACAATTAGAACATCTTAACATATTCAATCTTCAAAGAATTGTTTTTTTTATGCTTGTTTTTATGAACCATCAAAGTGACATGCCATCCTATTTATCCATATATTATATTTAACACTGAAACTCAAGTCTCGTAAATTTGTAGTACAGATTGTGAAGAAAAGGTCAATATATACCAAAACTTCAGCGTTAATAAAAAAATAATAATTTGGACATCCAAAATCAGAAAGGTCTTTCACTAAAACAAGTGGAGTAAGGAAGCAATGATATGATGGCAAATGTGTGGGAGGACTGTATTCTTTAAAGCCTTACTTCCATATATTACTATCTGTCTTTTACCAAGGTAGGCAGAACTGGATTCTGAAACAGTCGTGAAATGGTATGGGGTCACCTGCCCGAACATGTGACTTTTCCCCAAGGTACTACAGTTTCCTACACAGTAAGATCCCATCTTCACTTTGATCTAGAAAAAATGGTGATTAGAATGGGTTGAAAACTTTGATTCTAGAATGGACATGATAAGATATGGGGTCACCTGCCCAACCACGTAGGTTTTCCCCAGGTACGCCAGCTTCCTCCACAATAAGATCCCACCCGCACTCTGATTCACACAAAAAAGAAGATTGAGATGGGTTGAAATAACTGATATCTGTAATAAAATAAATAAAAGCTTAATTCAAATTTGAATTCCTACATTTTGTATTCCGAAAGTAATTTTTTAGGTTCTGAAATTCATTTCAAACAAAGCACACAAATTTAACTCTAGCAAAGTAAAATTAGAAAATTAGAATATATATAATATAACTGTTTCTTTGGCTTCATTGTAGACCGAGTTAAATGTTTTAGAGATTTCATCGTATGCCTGGAAAGTATCACAATGCTAAGACATTGAACAGTCAAAACAACTGAAGAAAATGAATGCTATACACAGAGCTGGTGATTGCCCATGTATTTATTTTGTGGGGGGGTTTAAACATGTATGAAATTACTAACTATGTAGATCTACATATTGGGAATTACTCCATTACAGAATACAATATCAACACACCTTGGTACTTATACAGTGTAAATAGATTAAGATCTAACTGATGCACAACTATATTTTTTATTTCCCAAACAAGGAAACAGCTAGAATATGATTTTTTTCCAAAGAAGAAATATATGTATATAATAAGATTGGTGCAATAAGGCAATCAAGCCACTATGAGAAGCTCACTCATGTTCGCTCTATTTCACTTCAAACACACACGACAAAATGTGTTTAGGGAGACTCAATTCTACGTAACATACAAGTAATATTTCCTGTATTGTGGTGATACAACTTCTTATTTGTGTGTCATGTATTTTGTGATGGGGTGTAAATTTTTATGTCATGCATAAGAAAACTTTTTTGTAAATTGAGGATGAAAGTATGTCACATTGCTTATAATGGCATTAAGAGACAAGAGCTTGACGGTTATGCCTTTTGAACACGATCATGACGAAAAGTAGTACCTGTCATTACTATTCATATTCCTAGCCAATGACGTAAGCTGACCTAAAATGTATGGACGAATGGTGGGACTCCATTAGTGACTGTAGTGATGAGAGTGAGATGGGTTTGGACGACAGTACCCCTACCAAATTTTTGGACTGGAAAGAGAAAAATTGCATCCTGGAATTGTCTGAGTTGGTGAACATATAACTTATAATAGGAACTGAGGAAAGAATAGAAAGAAGAGAAAAGATCCAGCTTTAAAAGAACAAATAAAGATCCAAACAATGATGGGTGCCAAGATCCTTTTTTTTGGGCTTTTCATTGCCAGTGATATATATTTTAATTCATAACACTCACTGAAGTTATTGTAAGCAATAAAATCAAGACGTTATAACAGTTTGTTTTATTAGACAGGACGACACAAGTTATTCCTTGGTTGTTTGAGACCAGGTAGGTGGTACTGGCACGTTGGATTTTGACTGTTTAACACAATGAACCTATGAATGCCTTAATAGATACATATGTATATATATCATCATACTGTTAAATAAGTGTCAACAGGTGTATTTATTATAACTGTGTAAATTTGAAGTATATGTAGTAAGTAACACAACCACACTCTCAAACAAGTTCCTGATAACTACAAGGGAGACTACCTACCCCAGGAACAATCCCATATGTAAATTTACAAATGTGAGATAAAAAGTGTTTCTGTGATATTCTGTTTCAATTTTTTACTTGAGATATTTACAGCGATGTATTAAGTGAGTACTCTTACTGCAGATATTGATATCTGTCCTTTAAATATAAATATAACTCACTTTGTAAACACTGTTTAGTATATTTTATAGATAAAACATTTGTAAATTAAATGTTGATTTTTCACATTACTGATTCTTTGTAATTTTCAAAGACGTTACAATAAAAAACATATCCACAAAATGAATTTGGAGGATAAAAGAATAAAAAAAATTCAAAATCTCATTAAAATGCATAGTTTTTTTTCAGAAAATCATATTCACATCGAAGCATAATCATTGTGTTAAAGTTTCAGTAAAATCTAGCAGTTAATCATGAAAGGGTTGAGCCACCTCAAACTATTTTTGGATATTTTAGTGATAATGAAGTAAGGAAGACAACTTCAGTGTTGGGTTTGGGCAGGAATAATTTATGAAATGTCCAGGTTTCTTACACAAAGTACATCACATCAGAGATTATTGCCCCATTAACATACAAAAACCAAACATGACCTTCAAGAAATGGTATGCAATATATTCCTATATGCGTAGAGCATTCTGATCAGAGACTTAATTGAATCATGTCCATTTGTCCATGTAATGAAGACACACTGTAAAAAGCTTTCAGTATACTTTCTCAGATAGCTCTTAATTGTTTCTTAAATCATTTCTGTCCAAACAGAAGAACACTTGTGTATGAGGTATCTGTCGCCACAGTCAATCTCTAGAGCAAGCATACATTTTCAGAGTTAAACATGGTCTTTATGTATGTGGAATGTTTTAAAGTCTCATTTATAAATATAACAATGAAGAGCATTATGAATGACACTGACACACTACACACTGACACACTACACACTACAACACTGACACATTACACACTGACACACTACACACTGACACACAACACACTGACACACTACACACTGACACACTACACACTGACACACTACACACTGACACACTAGACACTGACACACTACACACTGACACACTACACACTGACACACTGCACTATAACATGCTACACATTGACACACTACACACTGACACACTAGACACTGACACACAGCACACTGACACACTGACACACTAGACACTGACACACTAGACACTGACACACTACACACTGACACACTACACACTGACACACTACACACTGACACACTACACACTGACACTAGACACTGACACACTACACACTGACACACTAGACACTGACACACTACACACTGTCACACTGCACACTGACACACTACACACTGACACACTACACACTGACACACTAGACACTGACACACTGCACACTGACACACTACACACTTACACACTTACATACTGACACACTACACACTGACACACTACACACTGACACACTACACACTGACACACTACACACTGACACACTAACAACTGACACACTACACACTTACACACTACACACTGACACACTAGACACTGACACACTACACACTGACACACTGCACACTTGCACACTGACACACTACACACTGACACACTAAAAACTGACACACTACACACTGACACACTGCAAAGTAAAGTTAAACAAACAGAAGAAACTCTAATCAAGTAATGTTACCTTTTTTTTCCTCAATTCATTGTAGTATAGACAGCTAGGTGCCTTATTCCAATAGTAAATGCTGATTTAAGAAATTTGAGAAATATCCCTAATGTACTATCTGACAACTAAAGATATCAAACTCAAATTTAAAACCAATTTTAAGGAATTGATACTGAAATCCTTAAATCAGCATAAAAGGCTTAACATTCATAACTTGGGACAAAAATGGTCTACAATTAAAATTTTAGAAACTTCCTTCCATTGCATCTTAATTGAGAAATATTTATTACAATCCTCTAGTTTCAGAATTGAAGATTGCAACCTTTCAGCCATCTTTCATCTTTTTTTCAGCCCCATGATTAAATCTTTTGCTTATTTGTCTGTTTTGGTTAACCGTCCTGTTAGAAAAGTCTTTAGATTTAGAGAGTCTCCCAGTAGTAGATGATGTTAACTCACTGAACACCATACTGGAGGTCTGTCACATACCATCCAATGTTATAAGACTAAAGTGTCTTGCCCAAGGACACAACTTCATCAGTACACATCAGTCTGTAATTCAGTTCTGGAAAAAAATGCAAGCAACCACAGGTAGGGAGAGTCGAACCAAGCACCACACATCTTCACCTAAAGTTGCATATGGCAACACTCTTACTGAATGGACTATCAAGAGAATAAGGTACACAAATGTCGGGAAAGATAACTGAAGACATTCCTACATATCACAGTCAGGATCAATATTCCTTCCCCTGGGACATGCACTTCTTCCCAAGTATGAACAGAGTACAGAAGCCTCATTAGTGACACAAGGATGCAAGTCATTTCTGGAAGGGGTCAGTTGGTACATCATTTCGGTGACCCCAAGATTAGCTTTGTTTGAGTCTGGATTAAGTTTTTCCTATAAGCTTATGTTATAAAGGCAACGTTAGGCTGAATAATGAAATATATTGGATCAATATACATGTATATCTACGAATGTTACAGTGATACCTTCTAAAAGCTGCATCAATTAGGGAATCTAGCAAGTTGTACATAACAGATCTGAACCAATATGGTATCTAGCTGTATATCTATAAGGTGCATAATATTTATTTAAATTTTACCATGTGTCAGTGCCAATTTAAAGTTTTTATTTAAGAAAATGGAATGAATCAGCAATAGTACTGTAAAAAGAATTAATGAAGAAAAATAAAAATCATTACAAATATTCATCTTTCCACTTTCTCAATAGGTCTGAGAGGTCTTATGTAACAATTAAATCTGGACACTTATTGAAGAGATTTATAGACTATATGTCATCCATCTAATGCCCGATATTTAAAGCCAAAACAGCAGCTAACAGGCAAAATGTTTACCAAATAAATAAAGGAAGATTCAAAGTGTAGCCATGGAGATCTGTACCCGGACAAAATCTGGAAGACCAAATTCAAATAAGTCACAGTGTTTAAACAATTAACTAAACTTTGACTACATGTTGACCTTGCCTCAGTATCATAAAAGTGTAGAGGTTGATAGTACAGGTTGCCTTGCAAGCCTCGGCTGGGAATTTCCGGTCAGACACTGAATGGTCACTACTTCGAACCCCGCCAAGGTCAAGGTGTTTTTCATTATTCCTATTGCTAGAGAATTGACTTAAGTGTAAATTGTATGTTTTTTGTGTTTTTTAATTTCAACATAATTTTTCTGTAAATATCAGCCTTACACCAGTTTTACTGACATTGTAAGACTAAGTATAGGGGGAAAGCCTATAACAGACAAAGAGATATATCTGATCACAGAAAAGGAGATATACACACAAATACTTGTTCGGGTATCTAAATCCTAGCTATCTGAATCAATGAAACACTGCTGCCAAGTCTTTTAATAAAAGTAGAGAAGAAATCTCAATTTCAGTTTTCTTTTATTTTTTTTTTATTTTTTATTGCAAATTTCATTTTGCAATGATGAAATTTTAGAGCAGGTTTTAAACTTTTTTGAAAGGACAATTTACACAAAGAGGTGTAGAAATATGTTATAATATAAAATACCTTTTATATAAATCACTACAATATAGATATATAATACAATTCTGGTAAGTATAAATGTAGATATAGAAGTTGATATTTGTTTGCTTCACCTTTGACCTCCACCATGAACAAAAGCTTGATACATTATTAAGATCTAAGAATTTATACAGCATACAAAATTTATGGAAGCTGTGCTCAGCCATTTTTTGCCTTCATTAAGAATTCAAGATTACAAACTCCTAGCAACTACATTGTTTACTCTATCAGAAAACCAAAAGAACATTATACATTTAGGTCCCAAAAATGCACTGTGGACGAAATAGGAGAAACATTTTTCTCGCATATTTCACAGAGGGATCCCGTGGTTGCTAATGATAGGACTGATAGAATTGTCTTCCCTCGTCAGGGTGAGATAGAGGGATCTCATCCCGAGGGGTAAGATTATTAAGTTCTGTAGCAGATGAACTAATGTATATATGTGATCTCATAAAAGCAGTTCCACTACCAGGTCATGTCAGTGAAGTCACCTGAATGGTTCTCAGACTGTTCAAAGGGCATGTATAGCTATGGTGAGACCAATGAAAGATCCTGTAACATAATCCTGACCGAGGCATTAGCCAAAGTTAGGATGTTACAGGATCTTATCCCGATAATGAGACACCTTCATCTCACTCAGTCACAGGTAATGCCATGTAAACAATGTAGGCCACACTTACAACAAATAAAACACATTTTACAGTGACAATTTTCCATTTCATTTTAGATATAATTAATCAAATAGAATATCCTTGAAATTTTAACAACAACATTACATCTGTTTTGCTAAAATGCACGTGTGTAGGTGCCACCCACACCTATACCCAAATGAACACATTGATGTATAAAAAATTCTGCGAAAAACACATGTAAGGGTACTAGACAGATATAGCAAGATAGAAAAATCTAAAATGGAGCATTATGTGAGATATCCCTGTGTGAGGCACGAGAAAAGAAAATCTCACACCAGGAAAAAAGCATGAATTTACTTGTCCAGGGTAAGAGAAAACTCACCCTGGGTTGGAAAAGACAGCTGGCTCACACTATGACATTGCTCACAATAGGGTCAAGGTCATCATTTTATGAAGCCATACAATGTCATAAATTATATCATCCATTTCAACACAATTCATATTTTTGTTACTTTTTTTTTAAGTTTGTGGAAAAAAATAATCACACAGGGGTCAGTTCCATGGACAGGGAAATATTTCAGTCTTCAGTATTAGCCTGGTGCTGACATGCCAAAGTCTTACACTGAGAAATCCCTGTCCATGTAACAGACCAATTAAAAAAGCTATTAACCTAATATTTTCTGAAAAATAACTGTAACAAGAGTTACAAACAAACCACAGACGAAACAGAAACTGAAAAGTCTGTGGTAAGATGGTTGGATGACAAAAACAAGAAAATGATAATATTACTTTTGAAATTAGGACTGATGTGAGTCTGGAACTTAAAAAATGCAATCCAAAGTAAGATATATCAGCTTGCCTGGTTTTCTGGCAAGTCTTAAATAAGTTTCTATTCATAAGAGATTTACAAAGCATGTCTAATAGTTTAACTTTAGTGGGACAGGTTCCATAAATCCCATTTAAATACAAATAAATTGAAGCTTATTCTGGTAGTATTGTTTTCTGTGAGGTTTCATTTGTAGATGTAATAAAGCTGCTTTTATAATGTGATTAAGACATGCAGTCACAACATACAATTCAATTACATCATGTTTACAGATACTGCGTAGCATATTATTTAATTACGTCATGTTTAACGGTACCACGGGGAATATATTAAAAACCATTACAACCATGCTTACACCATTCTGTATAATATTTCCCTGAGTCAATCATGTCTTAACTACAAAATGGAACTTTGAATGACATCTGAATGTCAGTCAGGCACTAACTGATGGAATTACTGTACCTAATGATGATGTATCAGAACAAGAACATCGAAAATGTTAAATCTTCAAGAAAGTTAAAAGAATGGTTCAAACTTTTCAAGTATAAATCAATGTAATAAATGTCATAAAACTTTCACAATTCTGGAACACTGGAGTTTTGGTTTAAGTACAAACAAGGGCAATAACTCATGTAATATTATTTATAAAAATAAAACAAAATTGAATCAAGATCTATTATATGGACTGAGTTTCCAGATATCTGTATTTCTGATTTGAGCACTAAAATATGGTATCATACATATGGTAATTTGTACAATGAAATAAGGCACTGCAAATTAGAATTAACTGCTGCCACAAAATGTGACACATGCATGACATCAAATGTTCAAGGGTACACTGTTTAACCCTAAGACACAATTTCAAGGAATAAATGCTCTCATTGCAAATCTTATTCATAGCATTTTACATGGGAGGTCAATAGCATTAAACACACATGTTATACAGTATTATAAAACTGCACAATGCATATAGATTGACATTCTACTAAGTTCTACATGTTGGATTAAGGTCAGCTGTGAAAACCAACAATAATAAATTGACAATCCTGAAGAAGCAATCATTTTGAAACAAGGCAATCTCGCAAATTGCACTCCAGACACACCACCCCACCAAGTGGACCCATATCCAAAGTATGAAGTCTCATTGACAACTAGTGTATGTGATAGAACTCTGGCAGATAAGAAACCAGTAGTATGGACAGAAGGATAGGTGGACTGAAAGACAGAATGCAAATCTATCAAGGTGTAGTCTCCCTTTGATTTCTGATTGGGAACTTATAAATCAGCCTACTGTGAAAGTTTAATTTACTGTCTAAATGGAAAGTTAATAAAAAAACTAGTACAACACAATAACTTGTATATATGATAAATTATAACAATTCAATGAAAAAAACATAAGCAATTTATACTTTCTTCAACACCAACAAGCTTAATAAACACTGTATTTTACCTAAAACGGTAAATTTTCTGGTAAATATTCAACCAACCTTCTCAACAGTAGATTTCATAGTCAAAATGTCAACACCCACCAACCCTCTCAACAGTAGATTTCATAGTCAAAATGTCAACACCCACCAACCTTCTCAACAGTGGATTTAACAGTCAAGATGTCAACACCCACCAACCTTCTCAACAGTAGATTTAACAGTCAAGATGCCAAGACAACAGAACATTTGTAAAGTACAGGTTACATGATCGAAAAAGCTAAAAAAAACTTAAGGCATAACATAATTAAATCAATCAAAAGCGCATGTTATTTAATGCTTCCATTTTGTGTTTTTTCTATCAAGAACAAGATCAAAATAGCATCAACGAAACAGTGGGAGTAGGTTCCAGTACATCATGAGGGTTAACATCCTAGTTGATGGTAACACATGATCTGTAATGGTGTACTTTAGGGATTGCTGACTTCTTGGCATCCATGAATCAATAACATAGCCCTTAAATCTTGTATAAGTTGGGGTGGTTGATTAACTTATGTTTCTGATAAAGACACGTCTTAGAATCCTTTAACAGAATTACTATAAATGTATATGTTCAGTAGAAATATTTAGGAAATCTTCAACAAACTTAGTAGAAATCTTATAGCCATGAATACATCCGGAAAAAATCTATAGTAAGTCAGAAAAACACTTATATACAAACAACTTCTCCCATTTCGCATCTTTAACTTGTAATCCACCATTTCATTGGTTGATACAAAAATCATTATAAGATACTTATATTTACCTGCCAATAAAACCATGCCTGGTGATAAACCCACTGCACCCATTATTTCAAAATATAAATTAAGGATTTATCAGAACACATAGAAGTCTCAGAATAGAACTTTTCAATACCTACATTCACAGGAAGCAAACACTTGAACACGAATGTGAATCCAAGTCAGGTTTATTTCAACAATTAATTGAATGGTTGTGCCTCTACAAGTAACAAGCGAAATATCATGGCTCTAAACTTGATGGTTCATAAGAAGAAGATATCAATAGAGAAATTATTGACAACACCAGGGCAGTTGATGAGTCAAATCCCATGTAACAGAACATGCTAGAGGAGATTATAAACACCAACAACATGCTGAAGAGCATTAAAAATGCTCTTAGCATAAAAACTACAGTTTCCATAAGGACCCATGAAATTAGCTATCTACTGGCTTTAACCCTAGACATCTCTAATAAAGCAAGACATCTGGTAGTCTGTGATTGACCAAGTCTTAACAAAGTCATTACCCGCAAAGACAACAAGACAATAATTACTGCCTACTATAAGTAGTATACTTAAAGAGAAGATGAAAATGGATTAAGTACAACAGACAAGCCGAGATCTCAGACAGGGAACTCCCAAATCTAGACAGATGTTCTCCCTCATGAATGACTATCGACCCTGTTAGTTCCTATATACTAGTATAGATCATATTGGTAATCAGAAACAAAGATTTACATCTACACCTGGATATTAGTATAAACTTTCCAAAAATCTCCTCAAACTAACCATTAACCATTGATCATTTTGAACCAGCTCCATATAGCCATTTGTAATACCAGTTGAATCACAATAGGAATTCTTTATCATAAAGACAATTTTTCTCGCGTATCAACTGGATCAGCTTGTCTATAGCTTACTTCTATCATTCTTTGCAATAATAAGTTTTGCCAAAAGAAATTTTCTGTGATGCTTATCGAAATCATATCTTCAGGTTTGCGTCAGAAGGAAGTACAGTATGACCATCACGACCCAGGCTGAAGAATGTGCTAAACGAACTTGATGACACATGAGATGGTTTGCAAATGTGACATTTAATTTGTCCTGGACCTCCTAGAGCCTTTCCTTGCCCCAATCATACAGACTTTACTGTATCTATAACCTTATAAAATATCCATTCTTGCTCCAAAAATGAATCATGTCTTCCGATCAGTAAGTCTTCCTGTTCAAATAAGTGCGAAAGAATAAATCAAATCTCGCAGAAAAGCAGCATCACAAGAATATTTCATGTTTATTGAATATCTGGGTCAAGAGAGTATCATTGGCTGTACCGTAAATCCTCTTCTAAAGAACCATACATCTCTACTCATTTGGCTTTACTAATGACCACAACTTCTTTAATCACATACAAAAGCAGTGATTTTTTAACGGACTATTACCTTTCTGATATTGTAAATAGGGAAATTTTTGTCACACTTTTTGACGTTGTTTTAGACCAGTCATACTAAAGATGAGCTTATCATGATGATACATTATTCAGGTATGTACTGTTAATACTTGTCATCTGTAATGAAGAAAGAAAATTGATATATAGTTTAAGTTGAACATGGTAATATTTAGAGGTATGGTGTTTCAAGCTAAACAGAAACAACTCAGACAAATTATGCACCTTTGTTTAATCAAAGTCAATATTTTCTTTAAAAAGGATTAAATATTCAAAATATAATTTTAAAGCTTAACTGTATCACAATGTCCAGATTTCACAAATTTTTTAATTTAATATTTTGACCTTTTACTTATGCATACATTAAAATATGGTAAGTGGTGTATCGATTAGGAATCAAACATATTCAACTTAGCTAGGGGTCTAATTAAGGTAGTCGTGGTAATCAAATCACACTGATTTTTTACTATGCAGAGAGATATCATAAATATTCGATGGGACATGAGTGATGTATGAGGTTCATCTTCGAGCTTTAAATTTGAACTTGTGATGCCTGTACATTGGAGGTAATGAGACGAAAGTTATTGCTGTTTTTATATGTTATGGCATATAACATGGCTATGGTAAGCTGGCCAGACAGACCAAATAGTGGACAATATCACAGATCTGTTAAACTCTAATAACTGATCTGATTTATTGGGGTGTGTTCCGACTACAGTGACCCACTTTTGACCCCACTATAGGTCCCGATACAGAAGCCCTCGAGTTATTTCAACAGTGCACATCAATTTGTCTCAACAGCGTTACCAATCAAAATGACAACCTAATGGACTCTAGATGTCATGTCGTCAGAATCCAGAACGTCTAATGTCATTTCAAGCTTTACGTACTTATCTTATATCATTATTTTTGTGAATCTACTCAAAAATTCTGAAGAAATTGCAAAAACAAATTTACTTACATTAGAACTAAGGACAAATCTATCAAAGCGTCATTTTAATGTTCTCCATAGGCTGAAATAATACAAACTTAAGTGCCAAAAATTGATGATACATCTAAATACACCTCTCTGGCAATTTTTCAAGAAATGAACTATATCCAAAATCAGTATAATGCAAAATGCAGTAAATTTATTATCAAGAGGTCACATTTTACAACTATTCCTACTATTTAAAACCTTTTTAACTTCTTTTTTATAATTGAAAAACCAAATTGTAAAATGTAGATAAATACTTTTTAAAAATATTTGGTATTGCCTTAGAGAAGAAAACAAAATCTCTGCATGCTTCTTACACATATCATGAAATTAATTTATTTGCCTTAAGGGGAACTGAGGATTCTACAGAAGCCCATTGATGCCAAATGAAATCTTAAGAAGAAAATAAAATAGACCAAATATACTCACTAACTTTGCAAAAACTATAAGCATTATGTTTGTGAAAATACTTTTGCAAATATACATAAAAATTATTGCAAATACTATAATATAATATACTCTGTTTCTTATGGTTCAGTGATTTTGCACTACGCTGGAAATAAACCCCACCTATATAGATATGCTGCTGTTTAGTAAAAGCATAAACCAGTTCTATTTGATTGTCTGCTAATAAGTAGTATGTAGACACATTTGGTTTATTGCAGGATATATACAGTAAATCAGAAAAAAAAATGTTCTTACCTAATTAAGAAAGCCCTAATTGAGACACAGTTGTTGCATCTTACACCCATATACATATATACATATAATGTATATATACATGCACTTTTGTTCAACTAAGGAAATAATTGTTCACAAAATACTGAACATCAAGACACAACATCATTCTATAAACATGATTTATTCATAGCTACAATGTATAAACCTCATTCATTTTACAATACTTTCAAACAAGCTAATAGCTCTTGTTGATGCAGATTTGAGTATCCAAATGGTGATAATGTGGGAGGAAGCTGAAATACTTGTAGAAAATTGAACAGATGATCCCGTCACCATTCCACATACAAAAAAGAAACTCTGATAGCCTAGATCAATTAATGTGTTACCACTGCACCATTCACACCTATCTACCCATCTAAACAAGATGTGGATCTTTACCAAGATTGTCCAAGTTAAAGAGAAAATATATATATGAGCAATTTACAGGTAACAATAATTATCCACTTAATACCTCTGAAATATATGGTAGTGGAGTCGGAGACAGGATTAAAACTGAGAATTCTGATACACCCATGTGATCTTCTATAACTATCTTCATGGTTGTATTTGTATGACATGTATCTGAGAGACAAGTCTTGTAACCACCACACCAGAAAATTATTAAGACAAGTTCTGACCAAACTAAATCTGTTAAAATCAGTTTTGATAGATTCCAAATACGAATAACACAACAGTTAAGATACTACATAAAGCATCCTGTCCATCTGGAATCTATTTGTTACAGTGTATACTTCCTAGGTAAACACAAACTTATAAGAATGTTTAAATGTGGCAAATAAGAGTACTCTAGGTAAAAGCAACTTTTCCAATTTGATAGAGCTCAGAATTTCTACCAAAATTATTTACAGAAATGCATTTCTTTTTCTGTTTTTTTTAAAATTATCTAAAACTTTAATTATCAAATATTTAGGAAACATATCTTATCCACAATAAGATATTTCAAATTATGAAAAGCGAACTTAATTCATTAAATGGACAAAAAAAAACAAAGAACCAAGGAAAACTTAAAAATGAAATTTGAGAAAGATCTATCTATCAATTCTCAAGAGATAGTGATAACAAACTTCAAAAGTCAAAAACAAAGATGGCTGCCTGTCAGCCATTTTGTTTTTCTGATCAGTCAAACTAGTGACCATTGGGAAGCTACAAATGAAATCTGAGAACGATACATCATGTACTTTTAAAGAAATAGTGATAACAAAAAATGTTTATGGACTGACGGACTATGGATGTGGGCGAAGCGAACAGGGCCACCATCTTAACAGTCGTCTGACTATACAGAACTATTTTTGATATAACACCTGTAGTACTAATGGGAACACTTATTATACCATTAAACCATATTACATTTGGCCCTACCAATAAAATACAAAACGCTTAGCCATGACTATCTCAGTATGATTTTAAGCAAGTTTCAGCTCAATCTTACAAGTGGAACTTGAGAAGGGGTTTAATATATGTGTATTTCAAGGAAGCTGTGACATTACAAAACCATGACCTTGACTGTGGGTGTCACTCCTTTGTAATCTTCAAAGGAGCATATCAGCCTGTGATTGGGAAGATTTTTTTCTTCCTAGATCCCATTCTAGACCAATCAAATTACTTCACTTGTGCCCTCCATTTTGCTGTGACATTTTCCAAAGGTGCAGAGAGCAAAAGTGAACGTAACCCTTGGAGAATCGAGGATGCATTAGCCTCTAATAAAATTTCAGGGATGGTGGTATCATGAGTCTCAGGTTGAGATTTAAGAAAATCTCCTGGAAAACAGGACAAGTTGTGTAGAAAGAGCAGGTCGCTGTGACTTCATCAGAGAATTAAATATGGTTTCTGTCAGTCAGCTGACTGAGCATATTTCTTTGGCTCAGTTGGTAGAACCAGAGATCACGGTTTGATTCCTGTCAAAGCATTCGGCAGGAATGTACTTGTTTTCCCCAATTCTTTAACAGATTGTTTTTAATCATCAGTGCCCTTCCAACATGAAGGTTTGATGTATTTGTAAAAATCAATTATTCTTTCCATCCTTCTTTTAAATTACATTAAATTTATTTCCTTGCTTTACAAATTGATTTGCGTGAAAAAATTTTACCTCTGAAATGTTTACATCATCAATCAGAGTGCAGTTGTGTTCATTATTACAGGCAACCTTGAACTAATACTTAAGAAGAATTTAGGGTAAAGCATCCATTAGGTATTGCCAATACAAGCAGTTACCATTAAGGTCTCCATCACTGCACAAAATATTGGGACATAACAGCATCAGTGGAAAACGATAAACACAATGTGAAAACAAAACCTTACACATAAAATGCGATCAGCATGATATGTTACTATCTAAATGTCTGGATTTGGGTTCAGTTTACAGAGTTAAAGTACCTCTTTAAAGTTCACATCGACCAGATAATTATTTCAAGGATGAGATGTAAAAATCTAAATAGCTTTCCCTCTCTATAGATTGGACCTTGGGGACTTTGATATCTTTCATACAGATCTAAATTCATATCAATATTACTATCCTGCCAAGGCTTGATATAATTTGTCACTTCGTCCAGCACTAAGTCAGCAGTCAGGAGATGGCTATTATTCTAATCTTCAAATGGAGATCCAATTTGATGTTTCTTGGGTGATCCAGTGTTTGTAATCTTGCAGTAATAAAATAAAATTGGAAATATCAAGATATTTTTTTGTTAACCTCAAAGTCAGAAACGCAGAGGGTTTATTATTTTGAAGGAGAATAAATGTTAACAATATGGCTACATACTTCAGTACTTTAAAGATAAGTAGCATTATTCAATAAAATTCTAAAATTCACAACCAACACCAATTCAACAAGCACAGATTATAAGCCTATTAAAAATTAGAACTATTTTTAGAAAACGAAAATAAAATTACAAGCACACGTCTGGATTAAAAAGTTTCCCAATGGGAAAATTACGTTCTGGCTGAAGTAACGATCAATAGCTATGAAATAAAAATTATGTTTTAGTCAGAATATTTAAATGTCCCCAATGGTAATTACTTGATTCTTGCTTATATTTTTTCATCTTCAATCTTACTTTTATGGTGGGCGTGTGATTTATGTTAACTGCTTTGCTATTGGTTTATAATAATGAATCAAATCAATTAACACGTCTGTTTTTTTCCTTTCACACTTTAAAACCAATTGTCAACTTTATGATTCTTTCAACGAACGATCATGATTCATATACATGTCTAAAACACTTTCTGTGATTAAGCTTGACAAAGAGGCTTCTCTGAATACATAGCAATCTAGAACGAACATTGAGACAATATTAAAACACAACCCATGACCACTACACAACCAATACAATGGAATGTTGGGTGGCCCAGATGTAAGACAATCGCCTTTCATCTAGCAATTCAGGGTTTGATTTCCTAAACAGACATAGATGAAAAGGTACAGGGTTACCTGCCCGATCACGTGGGTGATCTGGAGTAAGAGTCCTTATGTGTTTCCATTCTGGCAAACACGAGTGATAAATAGAATCTGGAATAAATTGCTTTATAACTGATATGAAATAAATAAAGTTCTAAATGTTAAAACACCGACCCACAGCCAGAACCTGGCAACTGCCCCAAGTAGGCCCTGAACCCACAACCCAGAGATGGAAACTAGAGATAAAGATGGTCAGTTCAGTCTGATTCAGTTCTTTTATATCCTTAGGTCAAAGGTCATTCAGAGGGGAAGTACTGTTATGCATATATACGACAATGTAAATCTGTTTAAACATTATCAATCACCATGTTGACAACCTGACATATTTGAGAACACGATTGATAATGATAAACAATACATACAACTGCACCAGAAAAATAGAATATACAATCAGACATTTTTATTTCTTATTTTCCAGATAAACGTAAGAATTTTCCATCGTTACATAGTACTTTAATCTTAAGTACACTGAATAATTGTATAAATATTATAAAGTAGTATGTTTCCGATATTTACTTCTGAGATAACTGAGGGACATTTGAGAATTTTATATCAGACACCTTAACTATTTGGCCACTGAGCCGTACCTCCATAGAGGGAGCCTTAGTAGCAATATCATTGCGATCAAGCTATTACCTTTATAGAACACCAGAAATCTTAGTAGAAATGGTATTATATAGACCTTAAACCTGGAGAATTACATGAACTATATATAAATAGTTCATACACTCAGGCTTGGAAACCAAATAATGTGTTCACATATTTTATTTAATTGACAATGTCTTCAATATTTGCATTCTGGGCTCAAAACGTTAACTTAACAATTTAAAGTCATCTAAATCAGAAAGAGGTGAGTGACCACGTCCCTGACTCAGGTGGCCATCAAAATCTTACACCAACACAAGAAGCAAGGATCACTTACATTTGATTTGGTTTTGTAAACTTAAATCTGAATATCTGAATTCAAATATCAAATGTATGTTATACTCTGTGGTGGAGAAACCGACATCAGAAACACAGACTAACGTCTCTCATTCAAGGACAAGGGAATGACAGCTAATAGAAAAACTGATCTGTTCCAATGCTGACCAAATTTCAATAAAGTTTACTGTACTCTGCAGTATAACACAACATAATTACAAAACATATCATGTGATTCCCACAACGGAGCACCACAATCAATTTGGACTTGTGCATTGTACACACAGAGCCACATGTTTTCTTATGTATCATATAACAAACCATCCCTACACTGTCTCGTGTAACCAAATATCCATCTAAGCTGATTAGAAGTTGTAGGACAATTTAATCTGTTTTTGATCAAATTTTATTATAACCCAATGGCGCCACTCATTCAACATCACATTGCTTAAATAAACAACTTGTTCATCATCTTCAGGAAAATGCTATTTTCGCACAAAGATTTATTCTATTCCCAAAAAGATGATACTAATTAAACAAATAAAAAAAACCCAGAAAAACACCCACTCCATCAAACCCAATACCACATGGGAGCCATAGGGTTGTCAAAATCTCAGTGTAAACAAATAGAGAAATTGCTCATGCATCACATCGACACCATCTTTATTGTTTTTGTTCTGCTGTAATTTGATTAAGTCAGCACTTAATGATGAAACTTTTCTTCCTCCTATGATGAAACCTTTCTTCCTCCTTTTGCATGGAACCTCTCAGTTGCATTGGGACTTGTATTTAGGTAATTTTGTTACCCTGAATTAACAGGGTTGAAAAAATAGTCTATAGACTCGTTAAATGTTCCTCTCCACGGAAATCTTTAGTAAAAGGCGAAAGATTTATGCGTGGTTTGAAGAGAAACCAGAGTGATATGACATGCCTTGCTTTCATGCTATATTCGCCGAATTCACCAACAATCATGGCTATTGTAAAGTGCTGATAATAATTTTAACCAAATGCTCATCATATTTTTACAAAAATGTTATAAAATAGATTTTACTATAACTTATCAAATATTGTTAAATATATCGTTTTAACAATTTAGCGTACGTATTTATAAAATTAAACAATTTATTACTTTTCTGAACCAGTCAAGTAAGGGAGGTAACTAATAAACAAGCAAACCGGTAAGGCGCGAAAGTCAGCAGAAAGTGTTTGTCATGTAGTGAATCACCTGCTATCTGTCTTATTCGTGATGATAAGTGGGCAATGAAGCTGATCTTTGGGTCAAAATAAATAAAATCCATTGTTGGGCGAATCAAGGATGTATCATACTGCTCTATGTATCCCTTGGTGAATTAGAATATGCCATATGGTCAGTCACCCTTCTATACATAACATGTCAGTAGGCCTACATATTGTTTGTTAGATTATCATTTATCTTACTGTATTTATATAACTAAAATCGGTCAATAGGGTTTTGGTCATGCATTATGGTAATTGTCATTACTTTCCTTCTTCTATAAATAAGAATTATCCAAAACAGATGTAATCTGGGCTGACATCGTCTACAAGTCTTGCTCAAGTCCCTAAACTTATAAGGATAGACATTCAAAGTACATGGTAATGAGACATAAAGAGTTAATAATTATTCATGAAATATTTCAAATACAGTCAGACACATGCTTCTTTAGATTATACTTACCTTAAAAGAGTAGTGTTAAATAAATTATTAACTTTTAATAACAGAAAAGCTGATCTAAAAATATATCCAGAATATTCTAGAATTGCCCAACAATTATTCTAGATTTATCCACAGCAGTTCTAGTACATGCAGTTCTAGCACATTTGTTCTAAAACAGTTCCAGTGAAATTCCAGAACAGTTCAAATCATTTCCACCAGAGTAACTAAGCTTTCTGAATGTCGTTTAATAATATCCTTGATTAAGAAACAAATAAAGGAAATCAATATGTATTGTAAACGATTATGAATAGTAACTTTACTATGTTATAATGCCCTCATTTATTTTCTGAATGTGCAGACAATTTTTCCAATGATAAGAATGTCTGCTAAATCAGCACATCGTAGATTAGAAACAAGAGGTTTTAATGGACTTGTACTACTCACCTGCTCTGAAGCTTATAAACAGAAGTTTTAAATGGGTGATTTTAATCAGACAACTAAATCTTTAAACTTTTAAACTTTTAAATTATGCTGCTGGTCAAAGTCTGTAGAAACAACTTAGTTGGAAGATTTTCAGTCGTTTATGCTTTGTAGCTATAAACTTTGTACCTTCCCTTTCCAGCACTTATACTACAGGTCATTCATTTCAACAAAATTGCCTTCATTCATCATACTGTTGATACAGGTGTAGCTTATAATTATAATATGTACACTTAAGTGGCAACTAACACATTGTCTGAAAAAAATCTTTTCAAATGCTAGTGTGCAGATTACAGCAGATTACAGAGTGTTAATGAAGATAATGACGTCTAAAGGGTGGTGTGATGGCATCTTCTCAAGGGTGTTGTGTTAAAAAGGGTTGTGTCTTAACAAGGGTTGTGTCTTAACAAGGTAATGTCTTTGAGGGTTAGTGTGATGTTAGGTGTCCTAACAGGAGTGGAGTCTTAACACCAGGAGTGGTGTTTTAACCAGGCTGGAATCTTAATTGAGGTGATGCGCTAACAAGTCTTAACAGGGGTAGAATCTTAAACAAAGTGTTGTCGTAAATGGAATACATGTGACTTAAGGGAGTCTCCATTGGGGTGTTATCAGAACAGGGGTAGTGACTTAACACCAACAGTGTCTTTCAGGGCAACATGTTTTAACAGAGGTGGAGTATTAATGGGAGTGGTGTCCTAAAAGGTTTATAAAGGGAGAGCATTAAAATACAGTGACACCTTAAACAATGTGGTCTCTTTTTAAAAGAGTTTTAATATGTCTTGTAGTTTGTTTGCAGGTGATTACAAAACTGGTGTCTAAGAGATATTAATTCTTTAGTGATAGGTGTGGTCAGTCGAGAAACTATTCAGTATAGAAAACATGCAATACTGACTTTTGGTAGCTTCACAGCACCAACTGGCTGGTATCGGAACTGTCCTCTCAGTATGCCTGGATCTGTTACACTGAATGTGGCTGTAGATAGCACTTCCTGAAGAACAACAACATTTCTTCATGTATAATTGAATAACCACTTCCTATGTAATATTAACACTTGTAAATGTAAAACTGGATTTCTTTATCAGTTATCAAACTAGTCAGAATTTATTAACCAATTACAAGGAAATATTTGCTTAATTACTTAGTATTTAGACCAATAAAACTAGATATGTAAGAGCTAAACAAATGCCTATTCTGTATTTCTTGATCTATTTCAACTCAATTTAAAATTTAGTCTTACCAGTTTTGAGAAAATTTTCATTCTTTTAAAATTCTCAAAGTTAAATGGCCAAAACTCTTAAAAAGATTAAATCATCATGACCAAATCATTCAAACTTCATGTTATAGTTATATGACTACATACCAAATAACAGTTTTATATCTGTATCTGACAAAGCCAATTAAGACAATTACGGAAAGACAGCCAAGGGTAACACTACATTCATGCCCCAACCATGAAATGGAAGAGGGCATTGAAAAACAAATAAAACATTATTTTCCGCACATTTTCAATGTAAAACAAGGTATAACAAAGTTATATACTTGATACAGTGGACCTGCTAAGCCTACGCATGAAACATTTTAAAAATAAATAGCTGAGAGCTCCAAATGTCAGATGAACGTGAAGTATAAAAAAAATGGCAATAGTATGACTGTTATCTACAAGACCCTTACATTTCAACACGCTCTTTTCCCCTGGAACTAGAAAAGTGGCTGATTTTTTAAAAGGCATTTTTTTTGGAAGTCCTCTGACTTTACCATAAGTTACATGAACATGTCACGACCTTTTTCCTACTTTGTATATTGTTTTGTAGACATCATACATGTGAAAAAAATTTGGTAGTGACTCCAAGAAATGAACAGATTTAAACCTTAATACATTCAAGTATATCATTTAATTCCACTATATCTAGTATAGAATATATGTATACTTTACAATCTCCCCTCGGCTGGCAAGGAAAATCCTGACTCAGTTGAATAATAGAAATTGTTCTATCTGTGATTCAACAATGGTCAAATTGATTAATTTCAGCACGTTATTGTACTTACCGGTACTTTGACACAATTCAATACTGATATTTTATTGACAACAACATCATACTAGTTTTTTTTGTAAAAAAAAATTACACCCATCTACATTTAAGTCTAGAATTTATAATTTTTTAGAAAATGAATGAATCTTTCTGCTCTAATGTCCAAGCTTTAGACTGTGCCAGAACCATCCCTTTGTCAAACTGAATGGTTTATAAAACCTGAAAAAAACTTACATCTTGGATTTTCTGTGTTTTGTAATCAGCGTTTACAATCTTTTTACACCTGCTAATCAACAGGTAGTTGGTGGACCATGTCTAAAGGGGTTCTCTACAGGAAAATAGTATGTCCAATTATTCTATATCTGAATTTTTGTAACTGGTTCATGGTCATCACACCGAGTAACTGCATATTTGTTATTCCGTGGCAATCCTAGATTTTATTTGAAGCCTTGCGATGGGCACACACCAGCAAAACAATACAAGAAGATAATGCTTTAGACAAACTTTCTTTTCAATAATAAACAAAATGATCATCAGTATGTATGTATATTCATCACCAGCCCCACCTGTTCTTCAGTGAATTCCTCCATGTAATAGTCAATAGTGACCAATTAAATATACCTTAGAGCAGTTTCGTTGGCTGTACAAGTCAGAAACTGATTGTGATGTAACAATATGGACAATCACATTACGTTATGATCTAAACATTTCACAACAAAAAGGCTGCCTTCATTTTATCTAGTTCTCTACTTTCTTACTTTTAAACCTTTCACCATTTTTTCTGAGCTATATGATAAAAAGCATCTTAAATTTGCTTTTATTTCATAAAAGATCTTGGAGTTAAAATTCTCGCTTGCTTAGGTTTGAAGAAGTAAAACCTCATTCAAAAGGACACCAGACGTCTCGTTAGAGATATGGTAGAATGAGAAAAATGCCTCTTAAAAATGTTGTAAATGGGTCTATTAAGCTTCAAGGCCTGATGACAAAGATTACATAAGGATAGTTGTAACCTTGTAAGGTATATATGGACCCATCAATAATACTTAATCAAGACTTCCATAACTTCAAGATCTATTCAATCGGAAAAACGTCATTTGAATTCTGTTTCTATTTCATGTAGAATCAAAAACCCAATATTCTTGGCTTCAGCTATAGCCACAAGTAGGAGGAAGTGTCAGAGTATCACGGGTCTTCGTCACATCAATTCCAGAATGGATTACGAGCTGTTCATCAAACAATCATTTCTAGGAATTACATATGTAATGGTGTCTCATCCAAAATTACAGCCATAATGATGTGGTATGTTCTCCTCTTATCATAAACATTGATTCTAGAAACTTAGGTGTCAATATCAGTGCTTTTTATGAACACCAAACCGAGACAGGGAGCCTAACCAGAAGTTGCTGATAAGGAATGCCAACCTCTTACCAGCCTGGACATATCAGCTATAGGTAGTGAACAAGGCAAATACTTAATGATTTAATTGGAAAAATTTTGCTGACACCATCAGACCTGATCAAAGTTGAAATAAACACAAGACTTGAACAACCAAAGTACTTTTAACTGAAATATAATCTACATTTAAAAATGTTTGTTCATAAAGTCACTTTAGGTTTAATCTTAGAATTCCTTTTGACTAATTATCATTCTTAACTATGACAGATCAGCTGATGATTGAGAAATATTTGGTGACAAGGTATGATTGATTAAATTGCACATGATACAAAGTTACAATTATAATACACCCTAGAGAGAAGACAAGAGATAACGACATCATTATTTCCAGCCTTGACAATCAGTTCCTCGCATTGCTTAAGGTGCATGCAAGTCACTGAACAGAGTGTCACAAGTAACCAGAGGCTTTGTGAAGCCATACAACCATCATCTATACAAATTGTTTCCTGTGTCTACCACCAAGACTAATACAGTGAGGTCTGAATGACGACAAATTAGTTCATTAGTCTTTTTCACTCCCCTAAAGGAGTTTTTCTTTACTTTCTTATTAGATATATACACACTGTAAGCAAACATAAGTGTTACATAGTCTATACAGCTCACTTGGTACATAGATTCTGTATACAATAAACTAACTGATACAGATGTGGTTTTAGCAGACTTTGTTTAGTTTACCTGGTACATACATAGTTCACCAAGTCTGTATTCACTAACATACAGGCATAGATTACAGAGTTTTTATATAACTTACCAGCTAAAGAATTTGCTTAATGAAACTTTGTGTAGCTTATCGGGTATAGACACAGTTCACCGAGTGTTAACTACATTTATCTGGTACAGACAGTCTTTAATAACCTTATATGGTACAGACACAATTTACTGAATCTGATCCATGCACAGTTCACCAAGACTACAAATCTGACCTGATACACAGTTCACTGAGTCTTTATAAGTCTTATCTGATCTATGCACAGTTCACCAAGACTTCAAATCTGACCTGATACACAGTTCACTGACACTTTATAAGTCTTATCTGATCTATGCACAGTTCACCAAGACTTCAAATCTGACCTGATACACAGTTCACTGACACTTTATAAATCTTATCTGATCCATGCACAGTTCACCAAGACTACAAATCTGACCTGATACACAGTTCACTGAGTCTTTATAAGTCATATCTGATCCATGCACAGTTCACCATACACAGTTCAGACTTCAAATCTGACCTGATAGAGACACAGTTCACTGAGTCTTTATAAGTCATATCTGATCCATGCACAGTTCACCAAGACTACAAATCTGACCTGATACACAGTTCACTGAGTCTTTATAAGTCTTATCTGATCCATGCACAGTTCACCAAGACTACAAATCTGACCTGATAGAGACACAGTTCACTGAGTCTTTATAAGTCATATCTGATCCATGCACAGTTCACCAAGACTACAAATCTGACCTGATACACAGTTCACTGAGTCTTTATAAGTCTTATCTGATCCATGCACAGTTCACCAAGACTACAAATCTGACCTGATAGAGACACAGTTCACTGAGTCTTTATAAGTCATATCTGATCCATGCACAGTTCACCAAGACTACAAATCTGACCTGATACACAGTTCACTGAGTCTTTATAAGTCATATCTGATCCATGCACAGTTCACCAAGACTACAAATCTGACCTGATAGAGACACAGTTCACTGAGTCTTTATAAGTCATATCTGATCCATGCACAGTTCACCAAGACTACAAATCTGACCTGATAGAGACACAGTTCACTGACCAATCTGATCCATGCACAGTTCACCAAGATACAAATCTGACCTGATAGAGACACAGTTCACTGACCTTTATAAGATGATAGAGACACAGTTCACTGAGTCTTTATAAGTCATCCATGCACAGTTCACCAAGTCTTCTACCTGATACTACAAATCTGACAGTTCACTGAGACTTTATAAGTCTTATCTGATCCATGCACAGTTCACCAAGACTACAAATCTGACCTGATAGAGACACAGTTCACTGAGTCTTTATAAGTCTTATCTGATCCATGCACAGTTCACCAAGACTACAAATCTGACCTGATACACAGTTCACTGAGTCTTTATAAGTCTTATCTGATCCATGCACAGTTCACCAAGACTACAAATCTGACCTGATACACAGTTCACTGAGTCTTTATAAGTCTTATCTGATCCATGCACAGTTCACCAAGACTACAAATCTGACCTGATACACAGTTCACTGAGTCTTTATAAATCTTTTCTGATCCATGCACAGTTCACCAAGACTACAAATCTGACCTGATACAGACACAGTTCACTGAGTCTTTATAAGTCTTATCTGATCCATGCACAGTTCACCAAGACTACAAATCTGACCTGATACACAGTTCACTGAGTCTTTATAAATCTTTTCTGATCCATGCACAGTTCACCAAGACTACAAATCTGACCTGACCTGATACACAGTTCACTGAGTCTTTATAAGTCTTATCTGATCCATGCACAGTTCACCAAGACTACAAATCTGACCTGATACACAGTTCACTGAGTCTTTATAAATCTTTTCTGATCCATGCACAGTTCACCAAGACTACAAATCTGACCTGATAGAGACACAGTTCACTGAGCCTTTATAAGTCTTATCTGATCCATGCACAGTTCACCAAGACTACAAATCTGACCTGATAGAGACACAGTTCACTGAGTCTTTATAAGTCATATCTGATCCATGCACAGTTCACCGAGACTACAAACCTGACCTGATACACAGTTCACTGAGTCTTTATAAATCTTTTCTGATCCATGCACAGTTCACCAAGACTACAAATCTGACCTGATACACAGTTCACTGAGTCTTTATAAATCTTTTCTGATCCATGCACAGTTCACCAAGACTACAAATCTGACCTGATATAGACACAGTTCACTGAGCCTTTATAAGTCTTATCTGATCCATGCACAGTTCACCGAGACTACAAATCTGACCTGATACACAATTAACTGAGTCTTTATAAATCTTTTCTGATCCATGCACAGTTCACTGAGACTACAAACCTGACCTGATACACAATTAACTGAGTCTTTATAAATCTTATCTGATCCATGCAGAGTTCACTGAGACTACAAATCTGACCTGATACACAGTTCACTGAGTCTTTATAAATCTTATCTGATCCATGCAGAGTTCACTGAGACTACAAATCTGACCTGATACAGACACAGTTCACTGAGTCTTTATAAATCTTATCTGATCCATGCACAGTTCACCGACACTACAAATCTGACCTGATACACAATTAACTGAGTCTTTATAAATCTTATCTGATCCATGCACAGTTCACTGAGACTACAAATCTGACCTGATACAGACACAGTTCACTGAGTCTTTATAAATCGTATCTGGTACAGACAAAGGTTATTAAGTCTATATAAATCTGGTATTGACATAGTACAGACAGTTGATAGATATTTATTGTCACGAGTATCAGTATTATCCTGCACTGGAAATTGAATTGCACTGGAGAGGGAGTATGTCATCCCTGTACAATTAACTAGTCACTTTCTTTATACCAGGTACTGGGCTGGGTCCATAATAGTTGATTAAAGTGTTATCCTACATAACCTTAAGGTGAAGATCTGAGGTCCTTATTTTGACATCCCCTACACCTAACTGTTTGTGTTTCTAAAGAAGCTGGTCTCTGCTGATATGGTTGTGTTCTTGGGCAAGACTCTTTACCCTGATTGCTCTAGATAACATGTGACGGGCCTCCAGTATGTTGTTCAGTGTGGTATTCACTAGCTACTTCAAGTAGATCCACCTCAATGAAACTGAATGTTCATGGGGCAATAAACCCAACAAATAAACTACTAAGAGTTTCCATTTAATTCAAGCTAGAAAACATGACATAGATGGCCCTATTACTAGTCTCAAATGTAAAATCATTTTCATTGATAGTATTGGTACAAATCTGAATTCATATGTCCATGAAGCAAAAAAAAAGTATGTTTACTGTTGACATGAACTTTGGTAAGAGTGTATTTGTTGAGTACTTCCAGTCACAAAGCCCAAGAAATAGTACATTAGTAGTATATTACATATGAAATCATGAATATCCCATTAATCAAAATGATGTTAGGGTTCAACTACAGACAGTAAATACTCACTTGTACGTCCTGTATATGAATGGTCACCTTTTTGGAGGAGTGACAAAAAGTTTTTTACAAGATGGCTGCCAAGGTAATCTTTGATATATGGGTTCTTTTTCTTTATTACCAACTCCTGTAACACTTACCAGTAAAAGTCTCAATCTAGGGTGAGAATTCCATCCTTTCTACATAAATTATGTACTTATTATTTACCTCTGTAGAATGCTCAAACAGTGACACTTGGATGGCAGAGGTGTTTACTAAGACTGTGTCTAGTAAGCCAATCTGATTGATCATCACTGGGTGCATCACCTGAGGATGACGATAATCACATATAATACACACACTGATGAATAAAGGTTAAAGCAAACATCTGGATAGAGAGGTCACACCATTCCAATATAAACACTTCCATATGGAGGTCACATCACTACAACATAAACACCTCAATACAGAGGTCACATCACTCCAACATAAACACCTCAATACAGAGGTCACATCACTTTAACATAAACACCTTCATACAGAGGTCACATCATTCCAACATAATCACCTCCATATGGAGGTCACATCACTTAAACATAAACACCTCAATATAGAGGTCACATCACTCCAACATATACACCTCCATACAGAGGTCACACCTCTCCAATATAAACATCTCCATACAGAGGTCACACCTCTCCATACAGAGGTCACACCTCTCCAACATAAACATCTCCATACAGAGGTCACACCTCTCCAACATAAACACCTCAATACAGAGGTCACATCACTTTAACATAAACACCTTCATACAGAGGTCACATCATTCCAACATAATCACCTCCATATGGAGGTCACATCCTCTCCAACATAAACACCTCAATATAGAGGTCACATCACTCCAACATATACACCTCCATACAAAGGTCACACCTCTCCAACATAAACATCTCCATACAGAGGTCACACCTCTCCAACATAAACATCTCCATACAGAGGTCACACCTCTCCAACATAAACACCTCCATACAGAGGTCACACCTCTCCAACATAAACACCACAATACAGAGGTCACACCTCTCCAACATCCCAATACAGAGGTCACACCTCTCCAACATAAACACCACAATACAGAGGTCACACCTCTCCAACATAAACACCTCAATACAGAGGTCACATCACTCCAACTTAAACACCTCCATAAAGAGGTCACACCACTCCAATATATACACTTTCAAACAGAAGTCATATCATTATACCTGTATTGTAAAAACCCTTTGTATAGCCTTAAGAGAAACTTCATTCTGCTGTAATAATCCTTAGTAAACCTGTTTGAGGGGGAGCAACTCTTAAAATGTAGATTTCTGGGGAGCATCATTCTCAATTGACAAACTAACAATGAGTCTTTACTAAATTTACAAAAATGTCAATTACCTTGAAGTGTAACACCTGGACTGGTTTTTTGTCTTTCCCTGACTCACGTCTACCAACAGGCTCTTTTTCTGTGGTAACGACCTGGACATTTTCACTTTCCACTAAAAGAAATTTAAATATTCATATAATTGCTATTTATGTAGTTACTTTTGGTAAAGCTTTTAATAGGTCAGAATGCTATTAAGCTGTTAATCTAAGTTAACGAGAAGCCTACTTTTTTCCAATGGTTCAATTTTTTTTAGTTTTCCAAAAATTTTTAAACAAAATTGATGTACTTTTTCATGGAAGCCATGAAATCCTGTGGTTTTCTCTATTGATTCCATTAAAAAAAATATCTAGTGGGGGTGTGGGTTTGCTATTTCATTCCATATACAAAATCACAATAGGGCTAAGATCTCCCTTTTTTCAAATTAATACAAGACCTTGAAAAATAAAGTCATAATGTCTGATCCAACAAAGCCTTAGGTATGTCCATGTATACCACACCTTGTAGCTCTCACCTCTTTTCATGGCCTTAACTGCATCAACCTTTGACGTTACAATTACTGAATGACATATAAAATTTTCCAGAACTTGCTGGACATCACAGGTCAGTGCAAACCCACCTGGGACAGAGACTGTCCACTCCTTACAGCAGTACTGGTCTTCTCTGTTGTCTGGATGAAGGTTACAATCAGTATCGCCAACCACAAACCATCCATGTCCCCTAATATATATCACAAACATCAATGGAAAATAAATTGACATAAGATTTCAATAAAAATTTTAAAAAAATCAATATGTTATCTCTAATTTAATTGTTGATTTGTTAGAAAATCCTCATCACAAATGTAGTCATTTTTAGGCCTTTAATTCAGACTCAAAATGGTTTGATAAACACTTTTACTGGAACATTTTTCAGTTCTTAAATCTTTACCTTTTATTGGCATTCAGTTCCTTTAGCCATGTTTCTCGGATGGCTTCACGCGCATCAAAGTGATCTCTTGATGAGAGGATTCCTACTGCCAGATCATATGAAGGTTTCTCGCTCACTTCTCCATTCTGGTCAATCCATTGACAATATCTTTTGCTAAACACTGTAACAAAAACAAAAAATTAAAAAAAAAATAATGGCTGTACTTTTTCATGGCAACCATGAAATTCTGTGGGTTTTCTCTATTAATTCTATTTAAAAAAATATCTAGTGGGGTGGGGGTTTGCTATTTTATTCCATATACGAAAAAATCACGTTTTCAAATTTTTCAAATTGATACGAGACTTTGAAAAATAAATTCATAATGTCTGCTCCAACAAAGCTTTAAAAATTTGTAATCTCAGAATTATCAAAAATGATCTTTTCCTTTCACAAAACTTACAAAATATATGTTAGTGCTATAAATAATTATGTTACATGAAACAAATTATAAAAATGGTGCTGAATGCAGTTATAATGTCCATTTCCCACAAATCATATGAAATGCTACATTGGTGTTTCTGAAATTTAAAACAATACAATACTTTTTCAAATTATTTTTTTAAAAATCAGAACAATACAATAGTAGGGATGAAACATCTTGAGCCTAACAAAAGCGTTAAATTATGTTACAATAGGAATACTTGTATTTCTATAATGGAATGTCTTATGATTAATTAAACATGAAAACATTTAAGAATAACATTCATTAATTTTCTGAATGTGGTGCTTATTTCAGAAACAACACAGCAATCATTTACCATGAAATAGACTTTTTGTCTGACTTTCTTGATCTGACCACTGTGTAATGACTTGTGTAACTTGAAGTCATACATTGAGCATGATTTGTTTTCAAAAGAGAATGCATTGGAGTTTCAATACATAACCTAACAATATGAGGTGAGAGGCTGTTCTCAATAATGTGGAGAAGTTGAGTGTACAGGTCACTTACTATTGTGAAAGAACAGGAAAAATACCCTTTCCTGTCAAGTGCCCCAACCAGGAATCGAACCCGGGTCTTCAGGGTGATAATCAACAGACTCTACCAACTGAGACAATGAAGCATAATCCATCATCTGAATGACAGAGACTTAACTACATATATATACAAGCTACACTGACCCACAGTAATTCTCCTGTTTTACTTGAGATTTTCTAAATCTCAATCCAAGATTCAAAATTCAACAACCACTGGGTTGGAAAACACTGGCTTCAGCTATTGGGGAATTCCCCTTTAGTTGAGTGGTAGAGTGTGTGGATAAAAACCAAAGGGTCGCTAATTCGAATCCTGAAAGGGTGCTTTTCATTACTCATTCCTACCACAGATTCGGTACCTTTGATCACCAGAAGGGTGGAAACTAGATGTTTCCTTGGAGATGTTAAACCAAGGTTGTTGTCTTCGGGGTTGAAGACTTTGTGAAGGAGGGAGTAGCGTAGATGTTGAGTGTACGGGTCGCCTTGCTAGCTTCGGCTACTGGGAAATTTCCCTTCGGTCGAGTGGCAGTGTGTACGGGTAGAGACCGAATGGTCGCTAGTTCAAGGCTTGTTCCTATATTACATATGATTTACTAATATAAGTATGATAGTTTCAACACACATCAGCGATGTGTTTCTGCCGACTGTCTGGTTATCTTGGTGTTTTTTCATAACAATTATATGCAATTAAATACTTACCCTTCTTAAATGAGAGAACGACTTCGTAACGTTGCAGAAGTAATGCGATGACAGCAACTATAAGCATAGTCAACATCGACCACAGAGTGCACATCGTTGACGTTTGACGGCCGACCAGGTGCTTGGGATTTACCGCCACGAGAAGGGGAATCCCGCAATTTAAAAGCGCCCTCTATAAACATTTACTAGAGAGGACAATGCAACTATTAATACAGTCAACAGAATTCGAAGATCAGCTATGACGGGGCTTCGTTGATGTTGTTTTTTTTATGTGTTATTTTTTATCGAGATACATTTTGTAATATCAAAATAAACATTGATCATTTAATGTGCACATAACAGGCTTTAGTAAGGCCTCATCTGGAAAATGCTGCCAGCGTTTGGAGTCCATATATGATAAAAGATATCGAACTTCTGAATGAAAATGTTTAGAGAAGAGCGACTAAACTTATTCCGCTAAAATATCGAAGGCTACGTGGGGATATGATCAATGTATTAAAGATTATGAACATTTTTTTGATGAGAGTAACAGGAAACCTTTTCCACATGGATAACACAGGCAGAACAAGGGACCATTCACATAATTTGTTTTAAGAAACGGACGGTGCCGATTGGAAGTCAGGAGAAATTTTTTTAGCCAAAGGGTAGTCGAGCTGTGGAATATCTTACTCCAGTCTGTTGTAGAATCAAACTTGATGAACACTTGAAAGATTATATGTATCGCGTGAACTAAATCTCTTTTCCCTCCGTTATAAAGGAAAACGTAAATTCTAAAATGCCAGATGAAATGTATTATACTGGTACTGACCAGTACGAAGGTGTTTTAATCCAATGAATTCGTATGTTCTTACGTGCCCTATTTTCTGCAGTTTATGTTTTTTATCGCCATCGCGTACTACGTCATTTCAAGTTCTACGTCAAACTAACAGTCGGATTGGGAAAATTAAGACTTCTCCAATACAGTGATTAACCTATATTTCTAATGTACACATGACGAATAGCCAGCGCCTAGTTGGTCTTAAAACGACCATAAAGAAGCTAAATTTATGTTATGCACGCTTTCGTTTTACATATAATTGCCATACATAGCCATATGGCGTCGAAAAAAGTTAACTTTTAGTTACAAATTCCGTCCCAATTTCTCGTTTGTTTTGTTGAATTATCATAAAGTGTTTACAGAATTCCCAAGAAAATAATAATGACATATCGTTATGATGAAATCTGCTGTATGATAAATTGTCAGTTCCTAAATCTTCCTAACTCATAACGGAAAATTAGTGGGTCATTACCTAGCAATATATATGTAAATTACGACACACCAAGCTTTATGGTAAGCGCGCGCTATGAAACGTGATCATGAAAATGAAGTCTTAGTCCACTAAACGGTCTCGTGCAAGAATCGTTTGTTTACAGTATATAATACATTAAAATATATAGTAAAAATGGACGAGTTTGCGTTGCAGATTAGGATACAACATTCAACGTTATTTGGGAGAAAGTTTAGTGTAAAAAGTGTTACACATGCAAATGATGTAGGGGTTACATCACTCCCCGGGGAAATGAATATAGTAATTTGACTTTTTCTTTAACTGATAGACTTGGACATTGTTTCGGGCTCGGCTATCGTCCACCTACTTTGCATGTGATGACAGATAACCTTATATAATTACTTATATTTATAGATTTCTAGGTTTAGATAAAAGAATCACGAGACATACACACATATATGATGTTACAAATGGTCAGGACGTTGATAGATTTCCAAGAACTATTATGGTGTTTTTATCACTAGAAGTAATGGAAGCACGACAATGTACGATACGTATATTTTAAGCATTTTTTAAATCATTATTAAGACATATAACGTGAGAATTGTATCAATCTTATCTTATGACCTGCCTAAACATCTTCTCCATCTTGTCTGGTGGTGTTTAAAGATCGTCTCCATCTTGTCTGGTGGTGTTTAATCGTCTCCATCTTGTCTGGTGGTGTTTAATCGTCTCCATCTTGTCTGGTGGTGTTTAATCGTCTCCATCTTGTCTGGTGGTGTTTAATCGTCTCCATCTTGTCTGGTGGTGTTTAATCGTCTCCATCTTGTCTGGTGGTGTTTAATCGTCTCCATCTTGTCTGGTGGTGTTTAATCGTCTCCATCTTGTCTGGTGGTGTTTAATCGTCTCCATCTTGTCTGGTGGTGTTTAATCGTCTCCATCTTGTCTGGTGGTGTTTAATCGTCTCCATCTTGTCTGGTGGTGTTTAAAGATCGTCTCCATCTTGTCTGGTGGTGTTTAATCGTCTCCATCTTGTCTGGTGGTGTTTAAAGTTTGTGTCCATCTTGTCTGATTAATTAGGCGTGAACAACGAATTCCGTTTGTCTAATTAGGTGTGTGATCAGTGTAGCTATATCATCTTGTGAGTTGTATGAACATTTTGTCCATCTTGTCACGTGAGTTGTATGAACATTTTCTCCATCTTGTCACGTGAGTTGTATGAACATTATATCCATCTTGTCACGTGAGTTGTATGGACATTTTATCCATCTTGTCAAGTGAGGTGTGTGATCAGTGTATCCATCTATCTTGTGAGTTGTATAAACATTATATCCATCTTGTCAAGTGAGGTGTTTGAACATCATAATCATCTTGTCTGATATGGTATTTAAACACCGTATCCAGCTTATCTGCTAAGGTGTGTAAACATTGTATCCAGTTTGTCTATAAAAGTGTGTAAATGTTTTATTAATCTTTTTTGCTAAGGTGAATATACAAGTTTGACTGGTGACGTGTATATACATGGTACATGTATATATCTTGTATGGAAAGGTGTGTACACATTGTACCAAGCTTGTCTGCATAGTTGTGCACATATTGTACCCAGCTTGTCTGCTTAGTTGTGTACACATTGTACCCAGCTTGTCTGCTTTGTTGTGTACACATTGTAACCAGCTTGTCTGCAGAGGTGTGTAAACACTGAATCCATCTTGTTTGTGTGTTATACATAGATTATTTCCCTTCACTTTGAGGGGAGATTGAGAGTCTGAACCTGAGAGGGAAGATTATTTAGTTGATAAACACATGGCTTGCCAAGTGCTTGCAACTTAATAATCTACCTTCTGGATTTGAGGTCCCCCCTTTCTCATACCATGGACAGTTTTATGGAGGCTTCACCAATGCCAGATTTCCTCATCTCACCCTTGGCTGGTGACATTGGGATTTCTCTATCATGAAAATTCCCTGCCACTTGCAGGTACAACATAAGAATTGTTCCTGAAATCCCTTTGCATGAATCGTAAGAGATGGTTAAATTTGGGATCTGATTTTTTCTCTTCCCTTTACACGTCTCACTTTGCTGTGAGCATCTTCTCCTGTGAGGAAGGCTTGAAATTGTCTTGAACAAGAGGCCAATTGGGTCTGTATCACCTACATGGTTTATTTCACTGAAATTGCTTCATGTAAACTAAATAAAGAGCATTTTAAAAAATTTGTCTACTTTCCCTATCAGGACCCATCCGTTCAACCCAAGGGTGTCCATATCCTCACCATTTATTCAAAATTGATTCCCCTTTACCCAATGTTTCAAATCAAATAAGGACAAAATCTGGGAAATCTACAGAAAAAGGGTTTATATTGTTATATTAGGCCTCACTCCTCCCCTCTCTCCCCCCACCATGAGACCCATCATTTATACAGAACTGGTTTCCCTTTACTAAAGGATGCTTCTGACCAAACTGGGACAGAATGCAGGCATTCCTACAGAAAAAGACCATATAATTTACAACTTTGGTGTACCCTTAACTTTTTGTAAAATTTCATCGAAATCAGTTGAGGAGTTTTCCAAAAGAAGTCGAAAATGTTAAAAATTTATAACGCAGCACAAAAGGGGATCGCAATAGGTCACCCTAAGACATTGTTTAAGGTGACCTAAAAATGCAATCATCCTACAAGATATGATCTTGAAGAAATGGCTAAAAAAACATTTCAGCCACAGGGGTCTGAAACCCATCATTTATATGAACAAACTTAGTAAAACTTTCCCAAAGGATGCCCTCTGACCAATTTTCGTCAAAATCCATTCAATCATTCATAACTAGAAGTTTGATGGATGTCGAATGCCATGCCATGGCATAAACTCACCAGGTGAACTAGAATTGGTGGTTACTACACCATGCTTTTCGGTAAGCATTGTGTGTGATATTGTAACAACTGGTTTGCCTATTGTCAATATAATGTGACCATGTAGGATACCCTCCTGGGTACTGCAGTATACGTAATTGTAGTTACACTTTGCAGTTGGCTTCAGTTCGGAACTACAACAACGAGGCTTACACCAATATATTGCAGCCTCCTTTAACAAACGCACTTAACTTATCCATTGTCCTCACAATACAAAGGGAGGCCATCCTTAAATAGGACATCATGCGATATACAACATTACACCAAATAAACCCAGCGGTACTGTTAACCATTTCTACTCTATCCTATAGTTAATATTTTGTACAGAATCAATTAGTTAACTGCAAAACATACAAATATATATCAACAGAATAGCCTTTGTATTTCTTTCTATTTTTCTTTTATTTTGTTACTATAATTTTTTTCGTTTCATCTCTTCTGCATCCTGAAATCAGAAAAAAGAAAACAGTAAGATATAAACATTTTAAAAGGACAACAACACATCCACAACAGTGTTAACTTCTCCCATAGGTGAAAATGTGTATCAAATATTGTATTATATAACTTAAGATAATTTTCTGTATTGTGTTTTAGACTTTGGAATTCTGTTACTTGGTACGATCAAATATTTGTCAGCTTGTTTCAGACATATTGCAATGTTTTTATATTCCTTTTTTAAGTACACATACTTATTTTTTATCCATTTTTACAATAGTATGATTAGGAAAATTTTCAGGAATCTTACTCCTCCTCAGTTTCGTATCCTTTTTTCATGAATGTCTTCGGTTTATATTTCTGCTTCTTGCTGTAAAAATAAAATGAAAAACATTCTAGTTTGTATAAAATACATTTGGATTTTGTTTAATGATGACTATGTGATATCTCAGACACATTAAGTCTATCCCAGTAAACCATCTATTTCACAGAAGGACTCATAATGGATGCTGAAGAAAACCATGGTTATATTATATTGTTGCTTTTCCTTGATCTGTTTGACAAATGTGAAGGCAAGCCACTTGTTAATTGTTGTAATGGAATAACCCTCTTTAGTAAAATATTTCTTGAAATCTAAGGTTTTGTATTTCTGGCACAAAAACACAATTGTACCTTTATTCAAAACAAACACTATCCACTTTAAAATAAATTCAGAGTTAGGTGCTTATTTCTTTTACCTGGATACCATATTTTTTATATTATTTTTCTTTATCATTTTTTTTAAATCTATAGACAATTACGTTTTTTCTGGAGGTTAAATCTGCTTCCCAGTTCTTTTATTCTTACCTGGCTTCTAGTCTTGGCTCTATCACATTTCTTTTCTGTAAACTCTTGAATCTGTCTACCATTAAATGTCCTTCTGGCTGTAAGTCAAGTACAAGACACTTTGATTTAAAAGTAAAAAAAAATGGTAAGACTGCAATTTAAACCATCACGTCTGAAGAATTACTCTGGATTTATGGTCTTTTGTTTAATACTTGAAAAAATATAAAAAGCCTTTACAGACCAAAATTAAGACCTAGTCACTACTAAGAAATACTTCCAAAAGTCAGAAAGTCTCTATCATATCTTACCTTTAAAAGTCTTAGAGCCCCAGGCAACTCGTCACTTAGCTTAATTTCAATATTTGCTTCTTCAAATCTGGGATTGGTCAAGGTCATTAACGGTTGTCTTTTCTTATTGTTGTAATAAGTTGTTGTTTCTGGTACAGAATAACTGAACTATACTTCAATACCAATTCATGCATCATTTGTTAAATTGACAGAATGTAAACAGAGGATCTTACACAAGCTTAAATTCAAATTATGATTTAAGAAATGAATCCAAATTTTTGTCATTTTACTGAGTTTACAAATCTCACTTGAAATGGAAACAGATGTCAGATTCTGTCTATCACATAACTTTAGTATGTTTGGAATCATTCAGGCAGACAGCATTCCATTAGACAAATTATAAATTCTCATTCAATATCGCTTTCTCTAGTGACATCACAAGGCAAACAAGGCCATTAGGGAAACTTTCACCAACTACAGCTCTGCTTGGTGTAATTACATGTGTTTCATCATGAACATTCATATCATTAGTTTTATTACACTGCTAAATGGATAGTTAAGTGATGAAACGATACACATGTACTGCAAATTTTTCCTAACACATTGAAGAGTTTGTGTACTCAAAATGAATGCAAGAGATAACAATGCTGATGCCATGAATATTCAGTTTATACAATCACTGAATGTATCTCCTTTATCAGTGAGTCCTGTGTAAAAAGTCTGCCTCATTTATATCAGTTGATGGGAGTCTGTAATAATGCTTGATGGTCAACATGTAAAAGAGGCAAAAGCCAGTAAATGCTTGAGAACTTAGTCCGAGTATGAGACAAGATTTCATATATATCTTTGGTCCTTATTACATGGAAAAATCACCAAGAACTTTTAACCTTATCTCCTACATGTAATATCTAATCAATGAAGAAATACACTGATCCACTGATAAGCCTCGGGGACAATGACATCAACTATAATTCAAAATAGAGCAGGCTTATAAAAGACTATTGTAACAGAGGTCATTATCAATTTCAATGTGTCTGCTAGGATTCTAACCCGGGACCTCTGGCCGAGTGGTATATTGCTGCTAACATTTACCAGGGTTACATACTCCCCCTCCATGCAATAACTCGTCCTCAAGTTTCTGCGTGTTATAAAAGACTATTGTAACAGAGGTCATTATCAATTTCAATGTGTCTGCTAGGATTCTAACCCGGGACCTCTGGCCGAGTGGTATATTGCTGCTAACATTTACCAGGGTTACATACTCCCCCTCCATGCAATAACTCGTCCTCAAGTTTCTGCGTGTTACAGCAATTGTGAAAGTACGCTAAGTGTCATTCCAGAGTCCCAATATTGGCATCAATGTAACAGAGGTCATTATTTATTTCAATACCTCTGCTAGGATTCGAACCTGAGACCTCTGGCATACAAGTCTGACGATCAACCGATCGAGCTAAACAGAAGTTCTCTCTAGTTGAGTGGTATATTGCGGCTAGTATTTACAAGGGTTACACAATGAGATAGATTCAGTGAGCATTTTCATAGAACTGTATTCATAGAACTGTAATACACATGGGTCAGCTTATTACCAAGCGTGGACTTATCACCCAATAAATACTGCAATAACAAAACCTGTCAAACACATGGAAATAATGAAGGTCTCTTGATTACAGTTGATGTCGGAAAACTGCTGAATTATACTGACAAATTAGTAAGAATTTGTAACAGAGCAAAACACATTCATATAAGTCAAGGATACTTCATCTTCCCCAATTTCCGTGTGTTCATGCCTGACTTGTTATATTTCTCTTTCTTCTGTCTCGCTCTCTCTGACAGATCCCTTTCCCTGGTCTTTATTTCAGCTTTAATTGTCTTCAACCTTGTAATATAAAAAATACAAAATAGCATCAATGATATAAATATTGATATACACTTGTATAAAAACAAAGCAAAAGAAAAACAGATAGTGCCTCTGTAATTCTTGTCCTGATTTCAGATTTGTCAATTGTCAAATGAAGTTTTCACTATCCAAACATATAAATACAGTATCATAGAAACCTTGTTTCTCAGCAAGAAGAAGTTTGTGGTACAGTAACCATTAAGCTTAGCAAAACAATTTTCATTCCATGTCATGTTTTTTGGTGATCAAATTTGAAACAAAATCATAGATCACATGTTTTCTTTGAAATCAGCTCTCATTTTAAGTTGAATTTTTTTTCATAAGACCAGATTTGGCAGAAGTACATCTAGACTTGTTTTATCAATATGATACTACTAGTCTTACCTAAATATATCTTTTTCTCTTGATTTGGCTGTTTTATCTTTTAATTTACTGTGTTCCTGTAACAGAATAGGAAGGAATTACACCAATATGTTTAAATAAAGTCATCCAATTCTCAAAGATCATAAATGTAGTACATATACTGAAATCAATGGTTCAATATCTATAGGCAATAGTGCAGGTGATACAAAAGGATACAAGATCATAATCTATCAAAGGTGTAAACTGACTGATGAGTTGTCTATTACTAGAAATCACTTTGGGAAGGAATTACTTTTACTAATTAATAAGAACAATCAAACCATCGGCATTTTTTTTCGAGTCTGACTAAATCTACATCAACATTTATTTTCGAGTCTGACTAGAGTCTACATCAACATTTATTTTCGAATCTGACTAAAGTCTACATCAACATTTATTTTTGAGTCTGACTAGAGTCTGCATCAACATTTATTTTTGAGTCTGACTAGAGTCTACATCAACATTTATTTTTGAGTCTGACTAGAGTCTACATCAACATTTATTTTTGAGTCTGACTAGAGTCTGCATCAACATTTATTTTTGTACCTTTTCTTTGACATTTTTCTCCTTGTTTCTCTGGACCTTTGTTTTCTTGTCCTCTCTGCGGACAGGTGGTGCTACAGACAGTTTTTCCAGCTCCTCCTCTGTAAACTCTACCTTCTCGTCCTCTTCCTCATTAAGTCCTGATGTCATTTCTGCCCTCAGATTTTCCTGTCAGTCATATATAACATACAGTGGTGCTACCTTATAATGAATTCCACTAGAAATGACTAATCTAAAAAATTGTTCCTAAAAATTTGCATATGATAATATGCTAAAATAGCAATAGAAAATATGACATGTACTTTGAAATGTACATCTTATTGTTTATGGATTCATTTCAATAATGTACCTCTAACTCTGCAGCTGATATGGTCCTGAATTTAGCCTCAACAGCATTGTATAATTTCTTCTCTTTCTTCTCTCGCTTAACCTCCACATCATGGGCCTTGGCTAGCAAGTTCTGGATACGAAATCAGATATATCAGACATTTACAACTTTGCAACAAATTTACTTAATGTAAAAAATATCTAAACATCAAAAATTAGTCAGAAATGACCATGAAAATCATGTTGAAATGATAATGTATAAAAATGAGAACCATTATTATGACACTATTACCTGGTTTTACTCACAGTTAATCCATCCAATTTTGACACCAATTAAGAAGCTGAGTGTGATGTAGTAAAGTAGATATCATTTGATAAAATACAATGTTAATATAAAACTGTTTTTCATGCAGTCACTTAATAAAGAACTATGAAGGATCAGTAGGATGTAGAATACTTAGCACCACATATCTTTATTACTGGACTTCGATGTTTCTGATAAAGAGACTCCAACCTTACATATACATTTCTATGTCTCTTACAAGCAGGGAAACAACATACAGGACACACTTCTCTGTCCGCAAATCTTAGTGCTAATGTTACATGCTAATTTGAAATGATTAGATTCATCAGACACTGGTTTAAACACCTGTATCAGCAGGGGTACATAAGTTAAGCCTCACCTGGTGATCATCGTATGAGGGATTGTAGGATGCTCCTGGGTCTGGAACCTGTATACTTGACATTTCAGATGGCTTTTGATGGTAATGTCTCGGCACCTAGTACAGAAAAGGTGTTTCGCAGTGTTAGTAAGGTTCTGAGCAAAACGAGTTGAAGACTGGTAGTGGAAGACATAACATTAGGTTAAAAAATGACTGAATGGATTCTGATTCAAAATATTAACCCAAGCAGTAATAAATAAAATCAGTTTCTGTATGCTTCTTAGAGTTTATCTTATTTTTATACCAAAATGTCATGCTCCCTCTAACATTCTGGAGATCATAGTAACTTACAGTTAAAACTTAAAAAAAAAAAAGATTGGACAGTGATCAATGTAGTAAATAGATTGTACAATTTAGCTCGTATATATTTTTACTTACATTAATTCTTCTCTTCTTTGTCACCACACAAAAATGAGGATCTTCCTTACTAATATCAGCGTTTACATCTGTAACACAACCAAAATTACCTGTTAAAGCTTTCATAAAATTAATTAATGAAAGTGAGTGACAGGATTTTTGAAGTTTTAATGTTAACATTGGTAAATATAAGGATCTAACTTGTTTCTCCTCCAACATCATGATACTAATCCTGCAAAGCCACAGCTATGTAAGCACATATGCTTGCATTTTCATCACAGGGAAGATATTCAATACATCTCCCCCCCTCCCAATCCCCTTTCAATTACATCATATCCATACAATTCAGGATTATACCATAAATAGATAGGCTAGTTGAGTCGCTCAGTGAAACACAGCTTAGGCATGCACACTTGCCATTCACCTAGGAGACCAGGCCTCACTTGTATAAACATCTCAACTTGAGATTTCAAGTCGAGATTTTCCTCAGCTGATATCTCCTCAAAAACTGCTTGTATAAAATTTTCTCAAGGAACAGGAGGAAGGCATCGGCTACGATGTCCTGAAATTCCTTGAGGAATTTTCATACAAGATATTTTCAAGGAGATATTAGCTGAGGAAAATCTGGGCTTGATGAAATCTCAAGTTGAGATGTTTTATACAAGTGGGGCCAGGGATCAAAATTTCTCTGACATGAATTTTTCAGCTTATTCTATATCCAGGCTAACAGGAGAAACAAATAAAAGCTGATTGAACATGCCCAATTGTTACATATCTTTTTCAGTTTTCCAGTAAACATCCTTACCTGTCTCCCATAGGTCAAAGTCTGCTACAGGTGTCTTATTCTTGTTTCTCCGAGCCTCTGCCCGTTGTTTGTTTCTAACTTTACGCTGCTTTTCTGCTTTTATCTCTGTTAATGTTTTTTTACCACTTTTTATCCTTCTGCTGAGTCTCTCTACCTCTGGCTGTACTTTCCTTACATTGTGTGAACTGAAATGTTAGTACATTTTCAATTGCAAAACGTGAGTAGAGAATTTTCAAATTTTATTTGTATAATCACATTGCTTTCAAACACTCTCTATCAATGAATATTTTAGTTCTTATTCAATTGCAATCAATGAACAAACAAGAAATCAGGAAACAGTCTTACACTGAAAGGCTCATTTCAAATGTTGTCTAAATATATATTTCTTTTCAAAGTTGTATTTCACGTTTTTCAAAAACATTAAATTACAGTAATTTCTGCACGACAAAAGTTTTGCTTTTTAACTTGTTATTTCTTTTCTTTAATTTTCTTTCCAGCACACAGATAATTTTGAAACAAATGAACTTCAGTGTTACTCAGAACTTGTGAAGGAATAGGACAGCTATCAGCACTTACTCTCTCATATCCCACAAAGTTGGATGAAGAAAATGGAAGGCCAACAATAATTTTTTTTGCAAACATTTTTGTTTTGATAGAAAGAGAAAGAATCTTTGATATGTGTGTAATTAGAATAGGGATAAAATGTGGCAAAGCTTTTTAGCGTATTCTGTGACCCTTGTGGGGGGGAATATCCATATTCTACTTACACACATCTTACATTCTTTATATTTCCAATGTGATAAAAATTATATCACGTAATATTGCAGTGATCATTGCAGATATTCATTCTAAGCAGATCATTCATATTCTATTACTAGCAAAACACATTGCATTGCCTTTGTTTTTTTCATCACATCAATAAAGAAAGACTTACATAGATATAGGCTTAATGTTGGGATCTGGTTCAAGGTTGGAGTGACATTTTAGTGCTCTTTTTCTCTTTCTCTTTTCATATTTTGAGTCTGAAAAAAAAACCAAATCCTTAAAGAAGCAATTTCTGTTAACCTCAATAAAATGTCAATGACCTTATACAGTAATAACAATAATTATGTAGAATAAAAATGTTAGGAATTTTAACACCAAATCCTTACAAAGAATTTCATTACATTTAATATTTAACACTAGCCACCTTCTTTACAAATAGGGAAGACTCCATTACATTTTTGAAGACAGAAAAATTGTAACATCAATAATTCATGAAAGAAATTGACTTTGCTACAGAAATAAGCAATGATTGTACCATAATCAAAGAATTATATATATTGATGTTCTGATGAGGTCTGATAATATAGTCTATAAATCAATACATGGATGCTATTACACCTATGTAACAGCATAATTCTTAAATATAAACAACAATTGAACATGAACACAATATTCTGCATGGTCAACAATTGAAACTCCGTGCAAATTCATATCTTAATGTCACCAACACTAAAAAGTTTGGTCTGGTAGTCACTTGCATCATGTAATATATAATACTATAATATCTTTATCATATCAGTTTAACAAATAACTGGTGAATTTTTTCCATTTCATAAATATTTAATGATAAATATGTAATAATTCTATAATGACATCATACATGGATGTCACATGAAAATAATACCCAAACTTGAAGTTGAGTGTCATATTATCGAGAACACATCTAAATTTGAATTTTATTATGGATTTTTCCACTTATAGAATTAGGTATAAAGTCACTTGCAAACACACTTGTGACATTCTATCATATAAAACAAACACAACATGAAAAATTAAAACCTGACAGATGGAATTACTAGAAATGACCTGCAATTATATTACACACTTTACATATAGAAAACGTGGTAATTAAATAATTACAGCACGATTATTTTCATTTTTTCCTCAAACCTTAGAAAATTATATATGTAACATGTTAATTATACATGTACTAAGCACTTGTCATCAGGTTGTGTACTATTGATATATTGACTAACTAATTTGTTACTTATCATAATTTACAATTACCGTTTTCTTTTGGATCAAAGGCATCTTTGTCAACCATAAACAACTGGTCATCTGACTTCTCAGCAACCAGACCCCTGGAAAAATATAGATAGCAGCTTTAGAAGACGATACAGTGATACATGTATTATGATACTTTTGAATATATATATATATATATATATATATATATATATATATTGAAATGGTTAAAAATTCCTCTTGAATGGAACTTGAACCACAACATAGCCATCTCTATATAGCTACCTGTCTTAAGCAGATGTCCTCAACAGGTAGGACAGACTTCTGCATATTGGTTACTATCTTACGTATGTGTAACAATTGTTTGCTGGATTTATCTCCTTGTGAATAACCAGGGTCATTTTGAGGTGGGACCTCCTTGTAGTAGCTGGTGGCTACCTCACTGAATAACGTACAGAAGACCCATCGCATGCCATCTATATAACTGATTATATGTCCTTACCTAAACTGAACTTAAATAAGTATAAGCATGTTTAACTGTTCTTTATTTTTGCTCTGACATGTTCATTTTCAACTTTACTTTATTAACTTTCTTTCAAATAATTGAAATAATTGTTTGTATTGAACAATTTAAACCAACACTACATACAGACCAAAGATACCTAGGCATTCAATAACAATATTGCATTACCATTATGCAACGTTTCTAAAGTATAATTCTAATAATTTTAAAGACATTTTGACCAAATTAATTTTTTTTCTTTTAAATTCAATAGAATCACCAAACCAGTGCTTGCACACAAAATGTTGATTTGTGCTGTTTTAATCGGAATCTGATTTCAATTATTTTTCTATAAAGAAGAAACATGCCATGAACATTTCGATTATATTATATTAGCATGCACTTGTTAAATTATCGGCAGTTCATTAAACAATACCACGGACTTGTATATTAGAATGTAATGGCAGAAATCGATGGCAGTCGGAACCTGTGCTTGAACACCACCCCTTACCATCCTATTAAAATATCAAATATTTGCAATGTTTCTGTGATGTGACTAACAATCTCTGGCCATGTTGACAATTGATCTCGTAAACAAATATGTCATCGTAAAAATGTTAGGAAACGGATGTATCTTTTCTAAATCTACCCTGTTCTTTCTTGCATTCGTTCATCTTCCAAAACATCCTCTACTTCTGTTATGTCGATAGCCTTCCACGCTTTCTTCTTGTTTTTACCCAATCTGCTTTTCTTGACTGGCACGTTGGAAGCCATGCTTGTTAAAAGGGTCGCTTAAACGCTTGAAAGAAATTTTGTTCAGAAAAGTGCTCACATGACTCCGATTTACATTTAATCTTAGAGTTAGCTGCCCTTGGACTACATGAAAACGGTGGAATGGCTAAGAATCACCACGTTATTTTCACAAAAAGGCCAGGTTTGTATCGTCTACGCTAAATGACAACTATAACACGCATACAGGTTTAATTCGTTATGATATACTTAATACATATTTCAAGGAGCAGATATTGAAGATTAAAACCCTTTCCAAATTACATTAATTTATCCTTTATTTATACTTTCGGACCCCTTATAATCGTATCTCGATATCAATACTGCGTCGATGATTTGCAACCAAGCAAATACATAAAGATATTGGAATTCTTTGAAATTTATTCAATAAAGTGATCAATGAAACACCAGTATTGTCATGAAAGATATCCACAAATACGACCTTAAATTTGACCTCAAATTATCTCGTCTGCTAAAAGGCCATAACAGTGGACATACATCCTGTAAAATTGATGAATAAATAAAAGCAGCTTTATATATTGGAATGTTTATTTCATGAAAAATGCATGGATAAAGCCTTAAACAACATAACTAGTCTTGGATTGGATTTTAGATTTGATAACATTTCAATCTTATCTCTTATTATCGTGTCATATAGGTGTTTTCTTGAAAACTTCTGAACATTTTAATAGTTAATCACAATTAAATTCAAACAAATATAGTAAATACATCCAAATTTTGCAGTTTTAATGCAGTTCACAGATGGGACAGGTTTCACACCAAATTGTGACTTTTTAGCAGCTTCCATGTAACGGATGATGCATTTCTCATTCACAGAAAGTGACGAAAGTTCCTGAACTTGATACCTTCTTAATTGTTAAAATTGTGAAATTTCAATGAATTTTTGATTGTAAAGAAGTTGAGAGTACAGGCCACTTTACTAGTTTCAGCTAGTGCAAATTTCTCATTAGTTGAACAGTAGACTATCTGGCTAGAGACCAAAGACCTGCTTGTTCAAACCCTAGTAGTTGTTGGATGTTTTTTGTTATTCATTCCTATTACAGGTTTGGTGCCATTGGCCACTCCAAGGGTAGAAACTATAAGAGATTGAGTTGCTTTCTTGGAGATATCAAATCTAGGTTGACGTTGTTTTCAAAGTCAAAGACTTTGTGATGGAAGGAGTAATATAGATGTTGAGTGTAGATCACCTTACAAGCCTTGGCTAGTTTGAACTTCCCAGCAGTAGTGTGTCTGATCGAATGGTTGCTAGTTCAAACCCTACCTTGGGCAGGGTGTTTTTCATTTCTCCTTCGTATTACAGTTACATGTGTTTCAAACCATTAATATATATGTTTGTTTTTCATTTGAATTATTTAAGACTTTAAGTATGATTTAATTTTCCACAAGAAAGCTTTAAAAGATACTTTGTTGTTACAAATAGTTTTTAATACATTTAATGGGTTGACAGTTCTCATATCATGCTTTGGTAAGTACATTATTGGTAGTGCAGTTCCAGCCACACTACTTTTTAAAGTTGATCATATGGACAGATTAAGCTTGTTGGTACTTTGGTATGCATTACCCCCAAAATTGTTCATCAACCTAGGTAATTTTTGCCATCCCTTATACATATGGTGTCATAAATTCTCCACATGAGTTTCTGATTTCACCAAAGATTTGAATCAGCATATTAATCATATTTTACAACTTAGGTGTAAATGGGGAGCCAGCAGATGACAACTTTGGATATGAAGAGTGTGATTATCCTTGTGATCCACAGAACAGTGAAGTTCTCCTGAAAACATTATACTTGTCCATAGATCCAGCAATGGTAAGGATGGACTTCATATGTTAATCAGACAGATGTAATTATGTAAGTGCAATGATGTACTATGTACACTGTGAAGAAAAGATGATTTATTAATTACTCATTAACTCCTGTGAAGTCTGATGAATAATCCAAAAAAGATCATGTGAAAACTACATTTGTACATGTACAGTTTGACTCTAACATTGTATTGCAGTGGCTTATAATGAAATGATCAACCAAATTTATTATCGGGATGATCCTGAATAGGGAGATTTTGCTCTGTGTCAGAAGTGACAGTATCTATAACACATGTACTAACTTCTGTTCAGAGATGTAGGATGAATGAAGATACTGGTGTTACATATATTGGACCTTTTGGGATTGGAGACCGGATTGGAGGCTTTGGAGGAGTTGGAGTAGTAGTGAAATCTGCCAGCCCTGCCTTTCAGGAGGGCGATGTTGTCCACGCAGGGTTTAATTGGCAATGGGTTGAATACTTCTTAGAAACACCAGGAGAGCACTTTCCATTGAGGAAGGTATATCACTTAAGTTATCAACTGCTATAAATGTAAAGGTGGTTTTTTTCTATTGACGAAGAATACCTTAACTCATTGTAAAACATCAAGTTTAATGGTATCTAATCATAAAAATGTCATTCCAAATAGCTAGCTCTGGCAAAGGATAGGTGTCAGTAAATATTTCGATTCTCAGAATGTTCAGCTATGTATGTGTTATAATCTGGAAATATGTCACATGGTAATGGAATATTCTTCTTGTATATAATTAGAGAGAAATATATTTGTCCATGATATAGCATCCCTTCATTCTGCTGATTTTTTTGTTTTTGATATTGAAATTTTTTGTTGATTGTACAGACAGATTCATCATTAGTAAATGGAAAGGTTTCCTTATACCTGAGTATACTGTCCTTGGCTTCTGGACTAACATCTTACCTTGGGGTCAAAGAAAAGGGCCATATCACCCATGGAGCCAATCAGACAATGGTTGTAAGTGGAGCAGCAGGTGCATGTGGATCACTCGCTGGACAGGTAAGTTAGACATAAGGTACTTGTGGATCACTCGCTGGACAGGTAAGTTAGACATTAGGTACTTGTGGATCACTCACTGGACAGGTAAGTTAGACATTAGGTACATGTGGATCACTCGCTGGACAGGTAAGTTAGACATTAGGTACTTGTGGATCACTCGCTGGACAGGTAAGTTAGACATTAGGTGCTTGTGGATCACTTGCTGGACAGGTAAGTTAGACATTTGGTACTTGTGGATCATTCGCTGGAGAGGTAAGTTAGACATCAGGTACTTGTGGATCACTCGCTGGACAGGTAAGTTAGACATTTGGTACTTGTGGATCATTCGCTGGAGAGGTAAGTTAGACATCAGGTACTTGTGGATCACTCGCTGGACAGGTAAGTTAGTCATTTGGTACTTGTGGATCACTCGCTGGAGAGGTAAGTTAGACATAAGGTGCTTGTGGATCACTTGCTGGACAGGTAAGTTAGACATTAGGTACTTGTGGATCACTCACTGGACAGGTAAGTTAGACATTAGGTACATGTGGATCACTCGCTGGACAGGTAAGTTAGACATTAGGTACTTGTGGATCACTCGCTGGACAGGTAAGTTAGACATTAGGTGCTTGTGGATCACTTGCTGGACAGGTAAGTTAGACATTTGGTACTTGTGGATCACTCGCTGGACAGGTAAGTTAGACATTAGGTACTTGTGGATCACTTGCTGGACAGGTAAGTTAGACATTTGGTACTTGTGGATCATTTGCTGGAGAGGTAAGTTAGACATCAGGTACTTGTGGATCACTCGCTGGACAGGTAAGTTAGTCATTTGGTACTTGTGGATCACTCGCTGGAGAGGTAAGTTAGACATAAGGTGCTTGTGGATCACTTGCTGGAGAGGTAAGTTAGACATTAGGTACTTGTGGATCACTCGCTGGACAGGTAAGTTAGACATTAGGTATATGTGGATCACTCGCTGGAGAGGTAAGTTAGACATTAGGTACTTGTGGATCACTCGCTGGACAGGTAAGTTAGACATTAGGTACTTGTGGATCACTCGCTGGACAGGTAAGTTAGACATTAGGTACTTGTGGATCACTCGCTGGACAGGTAAGTTAGACATTTGGTACTTATGGATCACTCACTAGAAAGGTTAGTGGGGTATTCAATACGTGTGGAACACTCGCCAGACAGGTTAGTGGGACATTTGGTTCATGTGGATTACTGGGTAAGTGGGATGTTATGTACTTTTAAAATCACTCACTAGAGAGGTAAATGGGACATTAGGTACTTGTTGGTGTTTGCTGACTGGTAAGTGGGACACTAGGTACTTGTTGGTGTTTGCTGACTGGTAAGTGGGACACTAGGTACTTGTTGGTGTTTGCTGACTGGTAAGTGGGACACTAGGTACTTGTTGGTGTTTGCTGACTGGTAATTTGGATATTAAGTACTTTTGATTCACTCGCTAGACAGGTATGTGGAACATCATAGTACTTGTGCAAATTTGCAGGACAGGTTAGTGGGATACCGTATTAGGTAAACTGGTACTTGTGGATTACTCATTTTAGTACAGTAAGTAAGTGGACAGAAAGTGGGATGTTTTGGGCCACTTACTGGACAGGAAAGTGGGATGTTTTGGGTCACTTACTGGACAGGTAAGTGGAACACCAGGTACTTGTTGATCACTTAACTGATAGGAAAGTGGAACACCAGGTACTTGTTGATCACTTAATGCACAGGTAAGTGGAACACCAGGTACTTGTTGATCACTTAATGGACAGGTAAGTGGAACACCAGGTACTTGTTGATCACTTAATGCACAGGTAAGCAGGATTTAAGGTACTGGTAAATTATATACTTGACAGGAATGTGAGATGTATGTTAGGTATTTGCAGATCATTCTCTGGACAAGCATGTTCTTGTAAGTTTATTTGTGAATGAACATTACACAGTCAAATTTGTGTATCTATATTAAGTGCCAGCATAAAGAGTTCATTGTTACCTTCTTTATTGATACAAAACTTAAAATCCTTGATGATTAGAAATTAAGATTCTTGATCTGTCAGGGCCACATTAAATCAGCTACCATATCAATTAAAGAGCATAGAGGAAATGTTGTTTTAAAGTGTTCTTCATTGCAATTTTCAGATTGGGAGATTAGAAGGCTGTTCAAGAGTTGTAGGTATATGTGGTTCAGAAGAGAAGTGTCGGTTCTTGGTTGAAGATCTTGGATTTGATTCTGCAATCAACTACAAAACAAAGGATGTGGACTCTGAGCTACACAGACTTTGTCCCTCTGGTATTGATGCATACTTTGATAATGTTGGAGGTGATCTCAGCAACATCGTCATAAATCAGGTGTAGTAACACTGTCCTACAATAGGTGTAGTAACTCTGTCCTACAACAGGTGTAGTAACACTTTCCTACAACAGGTGTAGAAACACTGTCCTACAACAGGTGTAGTAACTGTCCTACAACAGGTGTAGAAACACTGTCCTATAACAGGTGTAGTAACAATGTCCTACAACAGGTGTAGTAACACTGTCCTACAACAGGTATAAAAACACTGTCCTACAATAGGTGTAGTAACTGTCCAATAACAGGTGTAGTAACACTGTTCTACAATAGGTGTAGTAACTCTGTCCTACAACAGGTGTAGTAACACTTTCCTACAACAGGTGTAGAAACACTGTCCTACAACAGGTGTAGTAACTGTCCTACAACAGGTGTAGAAACACTGTCCTATAACAGGTGTAGTAACAATGTCCTACAACAGGTGTAGTAACACTGTCCTACAACAGGTATAAAAACACTGTCCTACAATAGGTGTAGTAACTGTCCAATAACAGGTGTAGTAACACTGTCCTACGACAGGTGTAGTAATACTGTCCTACAACAGGTGTAGTAACACTTTCCTATAATAGGTGTAGTAACTCTGTCCTGCAACAGGTGTAGTAACACTTTCCTATAACAGGTGTAGAAACACTGTCCTACAACAGGTGTAGAAACACTGTCCTACAACAGGTGTAGTAACTGTCCTACAACAGGTGTAGGAGCACTGTCCTACAACAGGTGTAGTAACTGTCCTACAACAGGTGTAGGAGCACTGTCCTACTGCTCTTCATAGATGTAAGAATTATTGGTATAGGATGCCAGATTTGATGATATGCATGTATTTACACAGGCTGACTATATTCAATGTCACAATTTCTGTTTCATGACACTTGATAACAACCCTTTAACCTTTATATTCAATATTGCTTATTTTGCATGACATTCAATGCTGCTAGGCCTCTTGTTGTATACAGCAGTAGTACTGCAATATGAGGCACAATACAAAATATTGCAATCTCATAATGTTGAAATAATTGCTTGATTTGAATTTTAAACTGGAAAAAAATTGTTTTCTTTAAACAGATGAATACTGGTTCACATGTGATATTGTGTGGTCAAATAGCTATCTACAATAAAGATGTTCCTTATCCTCCTCCGATCCCTGAAGTTGTGCAGACAATTCTAACAGACAGAAATATCACCAGGTAAAAAAAACCCCAATATTTTCAAAGCTCTACTCGCTGAATGTCGCTCCCTGTAGAATCTTGTCTTCATCTTTTCATCCTCCACCTACATTCACCTCTGAGGATGTGTAAATATTTGTCATCTCTTGTAGGGAACGGTACCTGGTGCTTAACTATCCTGACAAGTTTGAGTCTGGAATGAAACAGCTGGTGGAGTGGACACTTCAAGGGAAGTTAAAGGTGAGTTTCAGAAAGAGTCAATTCTCAACCAAGTGTCTTGTTATATTTAAGCATCTTTCCTTGTCTGGGAAGATCTGCTTTATGGCTGAATACTCATATTCATTGAAGAATTCATCATGAATGCCAAACAAAATACAGGTAAAGATAACAATGTCAGTTCTCTACTACCTGAATAAGTCAAGAGTATGTTAAGTAGGTCAAATGTTACATACCTGGAGAGCAGCTGGGACTGATACAATCAGGTATAAACATTGGTATGGTTGCCCTGACAATGAATTTATCAACTGCCTCTCTTGTAATACTTATTAAGAATTGTTAAGTGTATCATATTAAAGCAGTGTAGATATCATTTCAATACTCAAAAGGTCAAGGTCAACGCAAGGTTCAAAGATAAGGTTATTGTTAAATTCTTGTCCATTCTTAGCTGTTGGACATCATTAGACATTGTGTTGCATTGGGAAACATACACATATTTAGCTAGAAATGGGGAACACATGGCCAATAGATGAGGTACATTTATGGTGATTGGCCATTAGATGAGGTACATTAATGCTGATTGGCTGTTAGATGAGGTACTTTAATGCTGATTGGCTGTTAGGTGAGGCACATTAATGCTAATTGGCTGTTAGATGAGGGTTTAGTTATCATCTTAAACACATGATGGCTGTAACAACCAAGGTTGGCATTAGTTTAACTCTGACAGCTTGATTCAGCACGGTACATATATATGTATCCCAATGCACATGTTTCAGTATTCAGTTAATAGTCCGCTTCTGTTCAATTTCAGGTTAGAGAAACCATTGAAGAAGGACTCGAGAATGCTGGCAAGGCATTTGTTTCCATGATGAAGGGAGGAAATATAGGGAAACAGCTTGTTCATGTTGGAGACTCCTGACCGTGCTTAAATATTATAATGTATTGAATTCCTATTGAAGATTGTTCTTTATCAAATAAATTTTCTAGGTATTATAATTCCAATAAATCAGTATTACAATGATGTAAACAGGTATTAGTTAACAATAGGAGAACACAGGTGTACAAATCCTAGTCAAGAGTTGTAGCATACAGGCCATGGAGGACTATGAGGTGTTTAATTGAATTCCAGTCAAAGACTTATGTTTTTGAATGTTAAGTGGTATTAATGAAAATTCAAATTATTGATCGTAATTGAAATACACATAAGAAAACACTGCATTTGTTTTGTCTTTTTTGTTTTGTTATTTTTTTTATATATATATTTAATCAGGTTTAGACATGTCTGGCATTAGAATCACACACAAATATAGAATTACATTATCAAGAATAATACATACACCTGGAACACATTTTTGAACATTTCAAAATTATGATATTCTGAACAAAAAATATTGCATAATATAAATATTCAGATTACTTGAATTTCCGTAATAGAACACTGTGAACGGGGAATGCTGGCGATGGGTTTTATTTCACCCTCACATTAATTTTAATTATCACCCCACTGTGAAAAGAAATATACAGTACATTTGTATTTCAGCTTTCAGAGCTTGTCAACCTTCTATTTCACCCTTTAGGCAAAGAGGTGAGAACAGGCAAAATTGCACAGCACAAAATGTTTCCTTGAATAGACAATAAAACATCAATGAGGTATCATAATACTGAACATGTTGGCATACCAATCACAATTGTAATTGGGAGCACATGTTCTACAAGTATGAATCTGCCAACAATACATATTATGCATGGTCATCAAAGTTTATAATTATTGATTAGGAGAGGAGACTAAAAATAGATTTGTTAAATACAGAAAGCTTACATGTTACAATTGATTTTGTTGCTCGTACAATGGACCATCAATTAATGGTTTAACAGTAGATAAAATTTATTGAAAAAATGACAGTAATTCCAGTTTCATGCCTCATATTTAGTGTCTCTGTGGGGGAGGCTATAACCCAGAAAATGGATGCTTGCTTTAAAAGATTTATTTGTCATTTGCCAATAGCAGCTGATCAGCTATTTGGATATAACATCTTTAAGACATAATACAAAAATGTGAATAAACAAATGTAGGCCAACACATATTAAATATACAGCTTTCAAAATACAAAACATTTGTTGAAATGAAACTTGGATTTCTCCTTGACTATAACTTATGTAGAACATTTTATTTAATTTAAAATAGCAAACATATCCTGGATAGACAGTTGTTTTCAAGTCAATCCTAACGAACACAAACTGCCCTTATAACCTGTAATCTCAGATCTTTACTTGAGGTTGGTGTGTAAGGCTCTACTGACTGATCAATTTAATAGATAAAATTCTGAACCCGTATAAGTAAGAAAGGTTACATAATCTTTTTCTATTGAATTTCAATAAGTTTATCATGCAAGTCAAAAAAGTGTAATGCAATCTTCAAGTGAACACATTTTTCAAGTTTTATTCCACAGGAAATCTATACCTTTTACTACAGAAGACTATTTGCATACCAAGTTTTGACACTGCTATTTAACTTTTAAGTTTACAGTAGTGATAAACAAAAATAGTTTAATACTAATGGCTTTCAAAGTTGGAGCCCTATATTTCAAGGCTTACCGGTATATTAAAGTTCACTTGGAAATATTACCTCTGTGAATTGAAATGTCTCCTCAAAACATTGTATGTGGATATGATTTTTTCATATACCTGCATTTGATATAAACCCCTAAGAAGACTGAAAATATAACCCCCATGAAAATTACAAATAAGATGCAGTATCAAAATTTCTATAATAAATATAGGAATGAAAATTAAAATAATACTTTAACAAATGTCTGAGGAGTTCTCTGACCGACCACAGGCAGTTGCAAATTTGACTGCTTATAGAGACTTTTACAGTTGTCTACAAAGTTCAGTCTCTTAATGACATATACTTTCATACATTAATCAGATATAGGTAAATAACTACATGTATTTATATTCTATCTGTGTATGAGAAATCTTTGAATATAGTATTGCAATTCTGATTGACTTCTGTACATTACATTTATTAATTTTGATCATTTAATTACGTATACAATGTACTTGTACTTATATGCTGTATTGCATTTGGATATAGTAAAACTTGAAACTTGTATCCTTACTGATTTTAGTGGGGTATTTCTTGTCTATGATTTCATACTCTTAAATTCATGTCCACAAAATGTTCAGATTAAGAAAAGATTTATTGCGCTAATTTATCAATAAAATCAGATGTCTAGGAAATAATTTTTTTTTTCAAACTAAAAAAACTGAGCCCCACAAAAAGATATGTCATTTCACATGTACAAAAACTAAGTGATACTTATTATCTCCCCTGAAATGATATAGCAGCATAAGTTTGAAAGGACGGTTTTACCAAGAATCTAAATATAAATTGGTCGTGTTAAGCCAAGTTTTAAGAATATCATAAATCAAATAATTTTCACTTAGACAAATGAATTTATCAAGATTTTCACAGAAATCAACTGAAAAATTATAGCATATACATATATTCAAAGAAATATTATTTCAACCTATACTCTCTGTATTCTGGTATACATTAGAAAAAAATCATTTGTGTTTTGATATTAAAGGTACATTGAATCTGTCACTAGCTATAATAACATAATGCCACAAGATTTATAAATAAATAGCCATCCTCGATACTTCAGTGGATCACTTTCGCTCTCAACACTCCTGAAACATGTCATGGCGAAATTGAAGGCACAATTGAAGTAATTGGATTGGTTCCTGGAGAAAAAACTTACAAATACCAATCACAGGCTGATACGCTCCTGTTGAAAAAAAATTCAGAGATACATCCAACTTCAAAGCCATTACAATATACCGTGCAGCAACCTCAAGATTTGTTTGATGTACATTGTCTTGTTCACCAGGTGTCGCACATGGAACCTTCAATTTTGCCATCATCTGTTCCAGGGGTGCAGAGAGCGAAAGTTATTATAACCCGTGGAGTATTGAGGATGAAATAGCAGGTGAACATGACAAGACTTGTCCACACTTACAAGCAAACAAGCTTTTGTATCTTTTACATGTTAGTGAAACTATTCAACATGGATGTACAATGACAAAGTACAGAAGCTTAATTTCAATACAATACTAGTAAATATTCAGTTTTCAAATGAGATCAGGAAGAGCTAAATAAATGTTTCTAAGACTTAACTTAATGTCCATCGTTTCAATAACTGAAACAAAACATGATCAACTTATAAAATAAAGGCACTTGTTTTAATGGACACAGAAAAACTTACACATGACAACATTATAAGCCTTGAATTTTATCCAATCTGGTTCGTTGTGAGAAAAATGATTGTAAAATGCCATTTTGCTGTGGTAAAAAATAGCTTTAGCCTCCGTTCCCGATTTTATCCAACTGTGTTTGTTGTCTCGTGCGTTTACTCTCCATGTCCTGGTATTCGCTACACATTGATTTTATTATTGATTAAACCATTGTCATCTGCTCGATCTAGTATACTACAGAACAGAGGGGACTCAATCTGAAAATACAAATAACATACATTGTCAATTCTCTTATAACTTACATTGTCAATTCTTTTATAACTTACATTGTCAATTCTTTTATATCTCACATTGTCAATTCTTTTATAACTTACATTGTCAATTCTTTTACGATGAGTTAATATTATCAATACATGAATGAGCATTCTAACAGAAAATAATAATTATAGAATTTAGTGCAATGATAATAGTAAACTTCATTCTTAAAATTTCTCAACTTAAACACTTTTCTTACCTTTACCAAAATTTTAGATCATAGACAATGACTATTCAAGTAAAATATTCAAAATAGGGGACTTTATGTTTGTCCAACAGGTACCACTCAATATGTTGAAATAGTATCATGTGATAAGCCGGATTTCTACAGCACCCACACACTACCATGCATAGAATTTCTGCAGACCTACACGGGAAAGACTTTGACTGAAATGATGCTTACTATTCTGCTTGTATTCAAATGTATTAAAGAAGGACTACTTACTCCTAAAATATATTCACAAACTTTAGGTTCCATTAGATATATAGAGACTGAATGTGGCTGTCCAGGATTAGGAACACATCTGAAAACCAGAGTAAACACACTTAGTAAACTTGTTAATCTGAGCGTGAACTGGTCATCGTTGATACAAATGTACCACTGTGTTCTCCTCATGGTAACAAATAATAGGAATTATCTAGATATCTGCAGGATAAGGTACACACTTGAAAACCCCAGACGATACATATCTACAAATGGTGCCAAATAATATACAGAGTACAGATCAGTAATTTTAGATATATGTATATTCTGAGGAGATGGTTAAACCATGTCAGACACAATGGTAACTATATAATCATTTTACAGAAGATACAATATCTATATCACGATAAGTCTATGCCTGATGATAAAAAAAGCATTATGCCTCACCCCTCTATATTGGCCTCAAGGTTTATTGCAGGATAAATGTGGTACCTACTTCTGAGAATATACTTACTTTAATCTAACTTCTGCTAATCTTTTTTTACCAGTTAAATCACACACTTCTCCATCAACATAGAGATAATGTAATGACCTGCAAAAGAAAAGTGATTAGTTATATATAAATATGTGTATAACAGATTGTATGTCCCTCCCTACAGGACTTCACTGTCACAGATATAACTGATTGTATGTCCCTCCCTACAGGACATCACTGTCACAGATATAACAGATTGTATGTCCCTCCCTACAGGACATCACTGTCACAGATATAACTGATTGTATGTCCCTCCCTACAGGACATCCCTGTCACAGATATAACAGATTGTATGTCCCTCCCTACAGGACATCACTGTCACAGATATAACTGATTGTATGTCCCTCCCTACAGGACATCCCTGTCACAGATATAACTGACTGTATGTCCCTCCCTACAGGACATCCCTGTCACAGATATAACTGATTGTATGTCCCTCCCTACAGGACATCACTGTCACAGATATAACTGATTGTATGTCCCTCCCTACAGGACATCACTGTCACAGATATAACTGATTGTATGTCCCTCCCTACAGGACATCCCTGTCACAGATATAACTGATAGTATTTCCCTCCCTACAGAACTTCACTGTCACAGATATAACTGATTGTATTTCCCTCCCTACAGGACATCACTGTCACAGATATAACTGATTGTATGTCCCTCCCTACAGGACATCCCTGTCACAGATATCACTGATTGTATGTCCCTCCCTACCGGACATCCCTGTCACAGATATAAGTGATTGTATTTCCCTCCCTAGAGGACATCACTGTCACAGATATAACAGATTGTATGTCCCTCCCTACAGGACATCACTGTCACAGATATAACTGATTGTATTTCCCTCCCTACAGGACATCCCTGTCACAGATATAAGTGATTGTATGTCCCTCCCTACAGGACATCCCTGTCACAGATATAACAGATTGTATTTCCCTCCCTACAGGACATCACTGTCACAGATATAAGTGATTGTATTTCCCTCCCTACAGGACATCACTGTCACAGATATAACAGATTGTATGTCCCTCCCTACAGGACATCCCTGTCTCAGGTATAACAGATTGTATGTCCCTCCCTACAGGACATCACTGTCACAGATATAACAGATTGTATGTCCCTCCCTACAGGACATCCCTGTCACAGATATAACTGACAGTATGTTCCTCCCTACAGGACATCCCTGTCACAGATATAACTGATTGTATTTCCCTCCCTACAGGACATCCCTGTCACAGATATAACAGATTGTATGTCCCTCCCTGCAGGACATCCCTGTCACAGATATAACTGATTGTATGTCCCTCCCTACAGGACATCCCTGTCACAGATATAACTGATTGTATGTCCCTCCCTACAGGACATCCCTGTCACAGATATAACTGACTGTATGTCCCTCCCTACAGGACATCACTGTCACAGATATAACTGACTGTATGTCCCTCCCTACAGGACATCCCTGTCACAGATATAACTGACTGTATGTCCCTCCCTACAGGACATCCCTATCACAGATATAACTGATTGTATGTCCCTCCCTACAGGACATCACTGTCACAGATATAACTGACTGTATGTCCCTCCCTACAGGAAATCCCTGTCACAGATATAACAGATTGTATGTCCCTCCCTACAGGACATCCCTGTCACAGATATAACTGACTGTATGTCCCTCCCTACAGGACTTCCCTGTCTCAGGTATAACAGATTGTATGTCCCTCCCTACAGGACTTCCCTGTCTCAGGTATAACAGATTGTATTTCCTTCCTTTCAGGAGAATAAGTGATTTCTTACTTTCTTTTCCCTATTTCTGCTGGTTTCTTTGAAGGGTGATTTGTTAACCATTCTAGATGTTTCTGTTCATTCCAATATCCAAGGAAAACATCAGTTCTCCCATTTGGATCCTACAAAAAAGTTATTTCATTTCAACATTCCAAACATTCCTTCAAATATACACAATAGTATCAGTGAAACTCCTCGGAAATGACTTTATTGGACACAAAATTTAAACAATGGACAATAATTCTGTAATTAAGGGGTTGTGGGCCCTGAATTTGGTATACTGCACATCCCCTTAGTATGACCAATGTACACACCAAGTGTCATAATCCTCGCAAAGTTATGCTCCTGACTCGAAAGGATTGATGGAAAGACAGACAGACAGACAAGGCGGTGACTATATGCTCCCCGAAAATTTTCTAAGAGCATAACAAAAATATGCACATAAATTGCAAACACATTGTTAAAAAAAAAAGGATGTAAAAGGAAAAAAAATTACAAAATTGCTTCCTTGAAAATATTCCCGATACATTTGATCTAGATATAATAAGAAAAATAAAGAAATTTATCATCTTCTCTCAAACCTATATAATATAAATATCACTTACCTCATGGAATTGTTTAACATATTTTCCATAGCATAATTCATGCTTCCACCACCCAGACCCCTGAAAGGTGCAGAACCACATACATTTAATTCTGCTAGACCAATCCATACAAAGATTTTCAATTACTTCACTCTGATCAATTTTTCTGTGATGAGATTTCTTTTGATACACAAAATTTTATGTCAATCATATTTTCATATATTCCTCTCAATTATGAATTAAAGTATTAGTGAATGAAGCCTTCTGCCATAGAAAAGAATACTGATAAAAAAAAAGATTCCCAGAAAAAAAAAACTCAGTTTTTGATACTTCTGACAAGATGAGAAAACTTTTCTGGGGAAACCCTAAACCTTGTAAATAGTGTGAGAACTCCATATATCTTATTCATATGTAAATAAGTTGAACAGAGTGAACCTCAAGCATGTTATAGAGTGTGAATGTCTTACTCCCTGTAAATAGCTTGTAAACTAATGCCTTACCCCTTGTAAGCAGTGACTACCAGAGAGAAAGTCCCGGAGCACTTGTTTGTCAGTTGTATCTCCAAGTGTGGTGTCTGGGGCTGAGACTTTGGGAGCCTGTTGTGGTGGCTCTGGAGTGGCTGGTTCTACATTCTCAATCTCTACCTGGATATTTCCAGGCTTAACTATAACTTTTTCTTTATTCTGTTAGGAAGCAGACAATACACAGTTGAATTTTCAAACCACTTAAAATTAAAAATTGCAAGCAACTGATCCCTTTGTTCACAATTCACAGACGAAGTATTATATTTCAGATACAAAATGTAGAGAGGGCCTGTCAATGTTTGGTATGGATATTACAATGCTTTATCTCTGCAGTTACCTGCGTAGCATAAATTGAAATGTTACTGTAACGTTGTATTACCAGGTACACTATCAGTTCATCAGTTATTTACTTTAAACCTTACGGTTTACTAAAACATTCCAATGGCGGAATTCTCACCTAACATGAGTTTTGTTTATCTTTGAAAGTGAACTATGTCTTGTGTGTTTTTGTTTTCTTTATTTATTTATTTATTTATTTAATTTTAACATCTCTTTTCTCAAAATGAACCTGAGCAGTTTTTGTGTACTTACAAGTTGAGTTTGATAATTGTTTTCCTCTGTGTCCCATTGCTTTAACACTGTTGGCTTGTCAGGAGAACCATCAACAGCATGACAGGCTATCTTGGATACAGGTGGGTTTTTGGGTCTGGTCAAAAGTCAAAGATATATTGTTCTGTTATCTAATGTCAACAGTATTCAAGGTTACAAAGACATTTGATACAGGGACTAAGCACACACAATGTTTATAATGATAACACCTTTATTGGTGAGTTAGCACATACTTGTTCATAATTATAGTATAAAGATTGTACAAAAGACATGCAAGTGAATCACACTTTTTCATAATTTAGCGTGAGATACAGAAGAGCCAAAAAATGAATTAAACTGCATTATACAGCTGTTTCGTCCTTCTAGGTCTTGTCAGTGATGCTAAGGGCCTAAAATTTGAAGCTTCGGAGGTGACTTAGAAAAATTCAAAGCAATCAAAAGGAAAGTCCTAATCAAGACGGGGAGGTGCAGCAGCCCCATAATTAGATAAATCAGAAGATCTTATAATGATCACTTGTATAGATAACAGAAGTTGAATATTTCATTTGTACAGAAAATATCAAAAGTAGATTTGTACATGAGCAATCTACCACAGAATAAATAGCTGCTATCCATATGTGTGTCATTTGTACAATTCTTGTACATGTAGTAAAACAAAACAAGAGATCCCAGAGGGATCTTGGCGCCCACCATTTGAGGATCTGTTTTCAGTTCTTGAAAATTTGTTTATTTTTTTTTGTTTGTTACAGGTGTTGTAAATGTTCATGAACTGGTCTTCATTGGATGTACTCAATGATTGCACAAGATATTTTTATTAAGCACCTATTAGCAAATATCATTTGAAAAAGATCCCAAAGTATTATTAGATAGCAGTCAGTTACAGGTGGATAATGGACAATATGCTTGTGATGTATTACTGTCGACATCCAAGATGGCTGCCTGTGGGCCACCTTGATTTCAAATCAGTCCAAAAAAGGTACAATGCACAACTAGGGACCAAGGGAAACCAATATCTATGAAATATCAGAAGGATCCATCCAGTACTTCCTCAGATATAGCAGTAACAAGATTTTACTCTCAAAATCCAAGATGGCTGCCTGTCAGCCATCTTGATTTCGGATCAGTCCAAAAAGGTATAATGCACAACTTGGAACCAAAGGGAACCTGCATATGAAATTTGAGAAAGATCCATCCAGTACTTTCCAAGAAATAGCAGTAACAAACTTTTACTTCCAAAATACAAGATGGCCACCTGTCTGCCATCTTGAATTCGAATCAGTCCAAAAAAGGTACAATGCACAACTAGGGACCAAGGGGGATCTGCATATGAAATTTGAGAAAGATCCATCCAGTACTTTCCAAGAAATAGCAGTAACAAGATTTTACTCTCAAAATCCAAGATGGCTGCCTGTCAGCCATCTTGTTTTCGGATCAGTCCAAAAAGGTATAATGCACAACTTGGAACCAAAGGGAACCTGCATATGAAATTTGAGAAAGATCCATCCAGTACTTTCCAAGAAATAGCAGTAACAAACTTTTACTTCCAAAATACAAGATGGCCACCTGTCTGCCATCTTGAACTCGAATCAGTCCAAAAAAGGTATAATGCACAACTAGGGACCAAGGAGGAACTGCATATGAAATTTGAGAAAGATCCATCCAGTACTTTCGAAATAGCAGTAACAAACTTTTACTTCCAAAATCCAAGATGGCTGCCTGTCGGCCATCTTGAATTTGAATCAGTCCAAAAAAGGTACAATGCACAATTAGGGACCAAGGGGAACCTGCATATGAAATTTGAGACAGATCCATCCAGTACTTTCCAAGAAATAGCGGTAACAAACTTTTACTTCCAAAATCCAAGATGGCTGCCTGTCGGCCATCTTGAATTCGAATCAGTCCAAAAAAGGTACAATGCACAACTAGGGACCAAGGGGAAACTGCATATGAAATTTGAGAAAGATCCATCCAGTACTTTCTCAGAAATAACAGTAACAAACTTTTACTTCCAAAATCCAAGATGGCCACCTGTCGGCCATCTTGAATTCGAATCAGTCCAAAAAAGGTACAATGCACAACTAGGGACCAAGGGGAAACTGCATATGAAATTTGAGAAAGATCCATCCAGTACTTTCTCAGAAATAACAGTAACAAACTTTTACTTCCAAAATCCAAGATGGCCACCTGTCGGCCATCTTGAATTCGAATCAGTCCAAAAAAGGTACAATGCACAACTAGGGACCAAGGGGAAACTGCATATGAAATTTGAGAAAGATCCATCCAGTACTTTCTCAGAAATAACGGTAACAAACTTTTACTTCCAAAATCAAAGATGGCCACCTGTCGGCCATCTTGAATTCGAATCAGTCCAAAAAAGGTACAATGCACAACTAGGGACCAAGGGGAAACTGCATATGAAATTTGAGAAAGATCCATCCAGTACTTTTCCAGAAATAGAAATACAAACAAACTTTTGTATCCAAAATCCAAGATGGCCACCTGTCGGCCATCTTGAATGCGAATCAGTTCAAAAAAGGTACAATGCACAACTAGGGACCAAGGGGAACCTGCATATGAAATTTGAGAAAGATCCATCCAGTACTTTTCCAGAAATAGCGGTAACAATAATTGTTTACGGACGGACGGACGGACGACGGACCATGGACACAGGGCGATTTGAATAACCCACCATCTATTAGATGGTGGGCTAAAAAGTCAAATTTAATACATTTTACAAAATTTCTCAAATGAGTTTCATTATTCTTGTACAGGAACATTAAAATGGAAATCCATTTTTTACTGATTTTTAAACAAAAATTGGTCAATTTAACTAAAACATTAGTCTTATTTCTGAAAATTGATACAGATTGGATTATATCAAACTTTCAAGGAAGGCTAAATCAGAATATCTAGTTACACTCACTTGAATAATGGATTGGAACAAAGTACTGCAGTGAGGACCACAATCTCATATTCACAGGTGGAAACTTCTTTGAACTCATAGATCTCTCCTCGTCCATCAGGCTGACATACGTAAAGAAATCTAGATTTCCGAGGCTGTTGTGTCAGGTCACAAGTTGTCCCATCTGTCATATTTACTTCAAAATATGGCAGGTCAATATTGTCTATTTTCTTGATCTTAATCTGTAAATAATAAATCATCATTTTTAAAATTCGATTCAATTCACAAATTTCACAATTTCTTTAAATGTCTTTTCAATTCTGTTGATATGTTTTAACAGAGAACCTCAATCATTTTACAAAATTCTCCAGATTTCTGTTACAATGAGATTTTATCCACTCTAAATGTTACCTTTGTCTTATACTGGGGTACATATGTACAGGTACTTGGCATACAAAATATTTTTTTATTTCATATTATTTATTTGTGAAATAACTGATTAGGTTTTTAAAAATGTGATTTAACATTTTAAATCTGTGAGTTTTGATAAGTGTACAGATTTGTTTCTAGTGTCCTGAGAGACTGATAAGGCATCAATATATGTTTTCAATTATTGATCAATTACTGGCATGTCAATCTGGCACTACAACCGTTACCGAATTACAGAAGGTTTCTCTTAATATCAACAAATAACCAGAAAGATATGGAATCCTTCAGATGAACATGCAACATAAATACATGTATACATGAAGCACAAACCAGTAAGTAACAAAAAGGAAAAAATATTTATAATGCTGAAATTTTTAATTTTTTTTTTTTATTTACATTACTGTACCAGGTATATAAAAAAAAACTGTCATTCATTGGATGTCATTTGCATTGAAGGAACAGCCTGACAAATGAAGGAATAGGCAAAAAGCTGATTCATTCTTAATCATCCGATTACTGATGAAGGATATGCAATAATTTCTTGTTACATATCATCCCAGTTAATTTTGCCTTGTCAATATATAAAATCTGTGTGCCACAATAGCCTAATAAGAATGAGATAAACAACTCATAATAATAGACTAGGCACTCTCTCACTACAATCATTAATGATTAGGAGATTGGACTCTCACACTACAATCATTACAGACTGGGAGATTGAACTCTCTCACTACAATCATTAATGATTAGGAGATTGAACACTCTCACTACAATCATTACAGACTGGGAGATTGAACTCTCTCACTACAATCATTACAGACTGGGAGATTGAACTCTCTCACTACAATCATTACAGACTAGGAGATTGAACTCTCTCACTACAATCATTAATGATTAGGAGATTGAACACTCACACTACAATCATTACAGACTGGGAGATTGAACTCTCTCACATGTATGCTTTATAAAAACATTTTATCATTACAGACTGAGTATTGAGATTGTTTGTAAACTCTCTCAAAAGATAGGATACTACTTAAGCAATTTATCATGTAAGAAATTATTACAATCTTCATTACAAAGCCATACCCAACTCTCTTTTTAAGCATCAATATTTTTTATCTGTATCTGAACATATATAACACTGTTTGGCACACGGTTTCCAATTAAAATTTCAGTTTCAATGTGAAATCAATTTCAGTTTTGATATGAATATCACAATGTACATGCACATCTCACTCTCTCTCGGGCAGCAAATTGTTCCCCTAAAATAATATTACAGATATGTAAATCTTGAACAATTCTACAAAATATTTTTAAGTATCCATTTATAAACTCAAATAATGGAATTCTGCCCCTTTCAATTTCTTCTCAATGCAACAAGAACATACCTCTTAAAAAGCCTTTAACAAAAAACATTTAGAATTTAATTTGAATAATTTATATCATACCTTTTTTTGAACCCCGTTTAGCAAACCCCAGATAATACTCCTGAGGGGGAGCCTTTTTCTACAAAAAGAAAAGTTAAATGTGAGTATTTTTTTCATAAAACAAGACTTTTATTGCACAATATTTGATATTAAGAAAGATGATTTCAAATAAATAAAACAAAATCTATTTCACTGAGTTACACAGTGATTGATTGATAAAAAAATAATATGAGTTAATTAATTAACTGTTTAAGTCTTACTTACATTACTCAGTTCTTTATCTTCATGATATTGTTTCATATGCTTGCCATGGCACAGTTCATATGTCCAGTAACTTTCAATCTGAAATGTTTGTCAGAGATCATCATCACACTTTAAAGCATATGTGCTAGCAAAAGTTAGAACAACATTTAAACAAACATACAAGAAATCTGGTTATCTAACAGTTACTCCAGATTTTAAAGTTTTATTTAATGCTTGTGTTACTACACATGTGCCACTACACATGTACCACTACACATGTGCTAAAGGGAAATTTCACCAGGCTACACCTACTTATGTAATTTTGACATTATACAAATGCATGTTCAACACACTTCCTTTGCACAATGCAAAGCTAATGCATTATTTAAAGTAAAATATGTTATAAATAGCAATACAACACATTAAGTACAATGTGTAATTAGACGTTTTGATAGTATATGATTTATCATATTGAAGTAAAACTGTCATTCTTCCCCCCCTCTCCACCAGACAAACCCTATCCATAACAGTAGTATCTACAGTACCTTTTTCATTTAATTTTCATTTCCCTTGCAACAAAACTTGTAAAACTGCCAGATTTGTATACCAAAACCAAGACACTGTTATACAAATAGAGGAAACCAGTACATCCTGTATTTTCTGACTGATGTCCAGCAGTACACAATATTTCCTGGTACTCAAGAGGACACACAGTACACTAGGAGAGAGCCAGGACAGTAGGAAATTACATTAACACTACATGTTTGCATGTAATTTGATTTTATAAAGTTGCTCTACAACTCTACACTAATTTTAGTACCAAGTATGTGAAATCAGAAGTTCAAGCCAAGAAATGATATCATCAATTCGAAGAGGAAATATCACAGATTTGAATTGATGGTATCACCCATTCCCAGTTCAGGCTTGAAACCTAAATGTAGGTGAAAGTAATCTACATGACACATCGCCTCAACCATGTCAACCATTTCTCCAAGTATTAAGTTCCAGTGACGGGAAGAATGGTAAATGGAGCCTTGACAAACTCTTTGGTGTAAGTCTAAGGTCGAAATGTAGGTTATGACACAGTGTCTAACCTATAGGTCAACTCACACTGCAAGTATTTTTTTGTTTGATGTGAGTCAAAGGTAAAAATGTAGATCAAAGTGACGTACTTTTGCTATATGATATACCACCTTACCTTTGTTGACTCATACCACCAAGTTTGAAGTTTCAGTGACAGGTAGTGCAGTAAAATGAACCCAGACAAGATCAAGAAGGGAAGGATGGACAGACAGACAGATAAATGGAAGGACAGATTGAGACTAAGCAACAGTATATACATGTAGAGTCTTCACAGATCCCTATGGGAGGGGTTGATAATTGGATAATTTGATAATTTGTACCTCAAGTGAATAGCACATTTCAACACAAATTTAGAATCAGATATAGTAGAGCCAAACAATGAATTAAACTGCATCATACAGGTGTTTTATCATACAACGATGCTGTTTTATCCAAGGAGAAAGACTATGGAATGATGCCAATGGATATACCTTTCCATATGATATATTCCTAATGATGTTCTAGCTAAATTTCTAGAATATGAACAACAAACTGTTATTAAACAAATTACCTATGTCTATATATATTTTTACCAGGTACATGCTATAAAAACACAAAATATCTTTGAACTACAATACCAATATATAATTTTACTTTTGTAATACATGTACCCTATGAAATAAAAAGAAACATACATCTATAGTACTTACCCTGTATGAACAAGTTTTCTGTTGAAACAGAGATTCCATTAACTCATCAGGTGTAGGCCCAGCATAATTCCTCTTTGATGACTGTCAGAATGATGGTCAAATAAAAAGATGGAGTTATTATAATAAAATAGATATCATGTTACATCAAAATAGTAATTGCCTCTCAGTTTTGATTTCAAAGTACTTTTATCAGAACAATTTTTCAAAGTAATCCCACAGAAGTTGTAATTACCTGGGTATAAAGTATATCAATGTTTTACATTGTACTATTCTTGTCTAATATTTACTTTATCTGTTGTTATGTTACCTGAGAAGTCTGCCATATCTCCAATACAAAATGTGTATCTTAAGTACATTCCTGCAGATTATTCATGAAACTGTTCAAAACTGACATCAATACCCAACGAAATGAAAAACTACAGTCTGAATTATAAAAGTTTATAAATTACTACTTAAAACTGGGCTCTGTACTTACATCATCTTCAGAATCTTTGGTATCAGGCAAAACACATTTATACTTCTCGTTAGCCCCTGTTTTCATCACAACAACATTCTTGCTATCTTCAATCTGTGTTAATGAAATAAAATAAAAACAATTGTATCATATAACCTCAAAAAAGCAAAAATTGCATAGACATGGCCTTAAAGCCTAAAATAAGAAGGCTGGAATAGTATGGACAAAGACTTTAATTACTCTCTGAATAAAACTGTGGATCAAAATATACACTAGCAGATTAAATATTTTGTGAAAAATACAAGAAACACTGCTGTTACATGTTACATGTCACTCATCAGTGAGTGCAAATTGTGATCAATTGAATGAGGGTACTAGCAACATACATGCATGGATCCACCTACATGCAAACCTCTATACAAAGGTCTTGTGAAACTCCACCTTGAGTAAGCTAACCAAGCTTGGAGCCGCCATCTGGTTAAACACTTACAATTATTACAAAATGTCCAAAGGAGCAGTACTGAGCTAATAACAGGGATCATCAATTTATTCTACCCAGAGATACTACAGCATCTAGAATTGCCAGCATCAGCCTATTGAACAGCCAAGGGAGATATGACTGAACTCTACAAAATTATGATGGAAAAATCTAAATATATGATCCTTGATCCTGCGGTGTCAACTTTCATAACTTCTGACACTGAAAACATTACTAGAAGGGAATACAAACTAAAACTAAATAACAAAGAACTTTCTGATCATATGGAAATATTCCTTCCTCCATTGTACCTTAGAGTTAAAGAAAGATCTACATAGATTTTTGATTCCAGCCTTGATCAATATTGGAAAAACCTACCACATCTATATATATTGTGTAACTACAGGGAACCCATAATGGACAATTGAACTTCAGATCTTTAACATTGGAAACATTTATATTAATTACCAGGACAAGATCCAATGACTTGATCCATTTGAGAAAATTTGATGTAGCACACAATGTACATTATCTAGGTGCTCTGCATTTTACCCAGAGCTAATGTTAATGAAAAATACTATCAAAGCAGTTTTGCTTACATGAATTTGTTTTGACTTATTTCATTTTTAACTAAACATGATTTTATACCAACGAAATTGGCATGAATTAAAATTTCTTTATTCCTTTAAGTACCTGGCATATAATGCCAGGCAACCAATATCATGTGGTCACAACATATACACAAACAACAACAACATCACAATATATGCATGATCGATCACTCACTTTAGAGTCAATTTTCTTCATTTCTTGAAGCATATACTAACAATTCAACCATAATATATCTAAACTTTATTTGCATGATATTTCAACAAAGAATATCAGCTTCGCTCTTTCAAGGCACTGTGAAGGTGTCTGACATATTATTCACATGACTGCTATAAAGCTGCAATGAACAGGTGAACTTGCAAACAACATACACCATGTTACTTAACCTATATAAATGAGCTGACAGCAGAGAAACATATAGTCAGAATAAAATCTGTGAAAGATTATATGATATCTAAGGATTTTTTTTTTAAATATACCTGGTCGATTGACGAAGGACCAGCCCAGTCAATGGAGTGTAGATCACTATCCATAAACGGATTGAAGGCCAAAGATGTTAACACGGACAGTGTAAATATCACAGCCAAATACAATAACATTGCAACAAAATTAATCTGGAACATCTTTTGAATATAAATCAGTCTACGGCGCCTTCATTGACGGGTGGAAATCGTTCTAGGGACTACTTGAAAGCAATGAATCAACTTTAGATGACGTTGCAAACAAGCAGACGAAATCAAACACTGGGCAGCGCCATTTTGCAATCAGGAACAAAGTAGTCAGATCGTGGAGGTTTAAGATTGGTGGAATTAAAAAATATATTTTCTATTAGATTATCGAAAATTTCTTTTTGTAGACTAATGACGAAAACTCAATCCAGGTATAAATTTCGTTTACTATTATAATCCCTTTAACTCATTTATTAAATTTACACGTAAACAAACTTTATTAACTGCTGTCCTGCACTTTCAGTTTCCAGCATGACGGAAATCATGTTGCGACTTAGCGTAACCTTACTTTTCCTTGTAGCAGGTGTTGTTTCCATCCCGGAACAAGGGAAATGGGTTGTCTCATTTGACCAGGTATCCATGATTTGTTTTGCTATGAAATTTAAGTAAAAAACTGAACTGATATACAAGATTGTCGCATTGGAGTAAGATGTACATAGCAACTGCCATGTCACGTCATGATGACATGTCGTCTGCAGAAATAGCTGTGTATTTAGACATTCAGTTTTCAACATGGGTAAACAAATTTCGATATATACAAGTTCAGGCATATTACGGATGCTACACGCTTTCATTTCAATGTATATTTTTACATGTACCCCGAACATGTTTGATATTTAGATTTCGGACGGGTAGTTTTCGACACTCGTGATCGAATAACAGCACGCCAATATTAGTCAATATTGTAGCGTCTACCAATGTCAAGTAGTCTTATGTTGGTGAAAACGCTTGAATACTCAGCATGTAAAAATATCACGACAGCAAAGTTAATCGGAGACCATGCACTATGCATCCTGTTACTTTTCCATATTTAATGATAAAATCACAGTCTTGTTCGAAAGTACCTTTGGGAAACAATAGGAAATCCTCAATATTCATAGAAGAAAGCAACCGCTGACAATAGAGCATAGTAAACATTACAAAATCAAATACGATTGTATTGTGTAAATCGTGATGGTACTTGTATGTTATATTTGGACCTGATTGTTGATCAAAAGTTCAGATGTTGTGATTAGGATTCAATTTTAAATAGCAATTGCAAGTGAGCAACACAAATCCTTTGGAGCTCATGTTGAATATTGTTTGTCCATGTGCAGCAGATTTTACTAAATTATCAATATATAATGGGGTTCATTATTTATTTCAATATTTCTGCTAGGTATCAAACTTGGGAACTCTGGTTTACTCTGCTTAAATTGAACATATTGAGCTAAAGAAAATTTCTCTGTAGCTGAGTGGTATATTATGGCTATAAGTATTTACCAGGGATACATACTTTCCCCAAGGAAAGAACTTGTCCTTATGTTTCCTAAGTATACAGGGATGCCTGTGTTCCCACCTCCAGGGCACCTACATGCTGCTTATGCAAGAGATATAATTATATATTTCAATGCCTCTACTAAGGATTAAACACCAGACCTCTGGTGTACTAAGCTTGCTCATTCAATGGAGCTGATAAAAAAATCTCTTGCTGAATGCTTTATTGCTGCCCAAATTTACCAGGGTTACAAATACTTTTTGAAAGAATCACGAAATATTTAATGATTACTATACAATAATATCCATATAATATAACATTTTCTTGCTTAACTACAATAATTCTTTTTGATTTTTAAGGATCATACAATATTTGGAGTAATGAAGAGTATGTACAAGGGAACTCGTGTTGCAGTGAAAAGTAAGTAACCTTCAATAATTGAACAATACAGTTTACTGTAGTTGATTTTGTGAATTATATATCTGTGGGATATTATATCAAACCTGAAAAGTACATTGCACAAATATGTCCTTGCATCTAAAGAAATCTAACTAGACAGCACAAAAATTATATTGTGATTTAGATTTTAATTTATTCAGATTATTCATAGAGGATGGCCTTAGTAAGACCAAAATTATTTCAGTTACAATATTGACATATGACTGTATATTTTTAAAAAAAAAATTCAAAATGCTTTTTGCTCCTATTTCACAGTCGACTGTAATGACTTAGAAGGAGATTTAGAGATACGCTGGCTGTTGAGGTACTCGCCATGTTCAGAAGAATATATTGGACTTGAGTCTAATCATGTAAGCAAAAATGTTACATAAGCTTACAGCTTTTTATAGCCATTTAAAATTTTATATAGGTCCTTCAATAAGATTTTGCTGTATATATGTATGTTAGAGCTGAATCAGTGACTTCTTTTCTGATACATGGTTCAACAATGAAATAAAGTAAAATAATGATCTGCTGTTAAACATGAAATGTTTGGAGGTACTTTCTTTCATGGTTTAAGCCTAATACACCCTTTCAAGGATGAAAACATTCATGGATGTCACATAATTCCTATATATGATGTCTTCCTAATTAGTCTACAGTCACAAATGTTTCTGCACAACAAACATCTAATATTAGATAGTTACATCGGAACCAGTCTTAAATTTTCCGAAGTACTGTTTTTTTAAGTACATTTTAAATATATGTATAAATTTTCATTCTTTTCAGGAACTACAAAGACGCTACTTAGAAACTCCACATGTGCAAATGATCAAAGAGTTTCAAAATAAATATAGCATCTATGAATTCTTTGCTGGTGAAAACACGACTAGTTGTAAAGAGGGTGTAATTTTACTACCAGTAAGTATTGCAAAAATTCAGACAATTAAATTTATGCAATAGGTTAACAATCACATTATCAGTTGTCAGTTCAAGTTATGTAATGTTTTCAAAATATTTACAATTGAATTTATACACAATGTAGTAAAATCTTAAATACTGAATTACAGTTGTAGGGAATTCTCACTGAGAGGAAGCACACAAATGATCAAAAATCAGTTTTTCCTTTGTAGCAGACATATTATGCATTGAACTGCTTTCAGTTTCGGGAATGGCAATATGAAAGCCTGTAACATAACAGGAAAATAGGATGGACCAAATACTACATACTATATATTCTGTACCTTGTGCTATGTTTTAAAATTGATCTAAACTTTCCTTGTAAACAACCCTTTCCCCTTGTTTGCATACTCATTGCAAATTATTGGCCAATATCATCACTCATATGTTAGACCTCATAGTTATCAAACCTTATTATAAATTATACTAACCACTATGTAAAACTTACAATATTTTAAAGAAACAATTTTTAACATTAAGATAAAAGCACATTGGTGATTGTTTGCTAAACATGCTCAGTGTCATAGAATAGGGTACATCCAGTACAAAGATAGTACATTACATGCTATTGAAAAATATGCAAACATTTTTTGATATATATTGTTATACTTCAAACTTTTATTGGAATTTGTTGCAGGATCATTTTGTTTCATTATCAGTGTTATGAATCAGAATCCATCATGTAATTTAGGCCCCTAAATTTTTCATTTAACTACCATTTGAATGATATAAGTAAAATTAAAGCAAGAATTTAACCTTTTCAATGCTAAAGTATATTTACTAATTATATGTCTAAGTTGGCTGCGATAGTTCAAACATAAGTATCATTATTATTATGTTAAATATTTAGTGTGACCATAAGCTTCTCGTAAACCTTAGGCAAATAAATCAGAATAACATTATCTGGCTATTTTAACATTTTTTATAACCCATATGTATATATCTGATAAGTATTTCATTTCCATTGAGATTTCCAATTTTACCAAATCACTTTCTCTCATGTTTACTAATCATGCATGAAAAGCAGAGCTATTTGGGAATTTTTGTAAAAGTATTCAGACCTTTGAAACATGAATTGTCAAGTCATCATGTGTTCAGTGTTTATAAATTTGTTAATAAATAAAAAATAGTTTTTCTATTTCAAAAATAAACACATAGTGAATAGTGGTTATATAATTGTACAAAAGACACACAAGTGAACAGCACCTTTCTATATAATGATTATACAGAAGACACCCAAGTGAACAGCACCTTTCTATATAATGATTATACAGAAGACACGCAAGTGAACAGCACCTTTCTATATAATGATTATACAGAAGACATGCAAGTGAACAGCACCTTTCTAAATAATGATGGTAACACAAGTGGATAGCACTTATCATTTTACAATAATGGTACAACAGACATAAGTGCAAATTTAGAACCATATACAGTAGAGCCAAATCATGAAGTAATCTATATCATCTAGCTATTTCTTCCTTCTTCGACTAATCATTGATGCTAAGGACTTCTGAAACCTAGGAATACTTGATGGAAATCAAAATTGATTGAAAGAAGTGCAAAAATGTAGATGGGGAGAAACACTAGCCCCACAATTCAACAGATTGTGTGATTTCCATATATCTGATAATTTCAAAAGACTGTCAGGTATAAATCCCTCATGCCATATGTAAATATTGCTTCTGAAAAATATGTATCAAAATATTGCTTAATTTATTATTTGAGCTTGGTGATGTCATTGAATTATTGCAGACACTTGAAGATTCTGAACTGCTTTGCTTTGCTTTCAGGATTTAACAAATAGCAAGCCAACAATAGTTAATGATGGACCAAAAGTTTTAGTAAGTAAAAATGTTTTCTTGTTGTTGCTGTTGAAGGTTAAGTGTGTTTTTAACTTAAGTGCAAAATAAACTTTTAAATTAATTTGTTATTAATAGAGTGTTTAGGAATAAAACTGTTTGAGGTGTATGTGTTTGATTTTCACTGTAACCCTGGATTAGTCCTCCAATGATAGTATGGTGAAGGTGATGACCCAATGTAATGCTGAGGAAATGATCAGTCTCAACAACAGTCACATGGCTAACAGACAGGCCAATGTGGAGGGCATAGTTTGACCCACGGACAAGGCAAAGTTAGAGGACATAGTTTGATGTTCTTACAGGCAAATTGTTGAGGGGAAAATTTGATGTATAGACAGATATAGAGAACATTATTTTATTTACAAGCAGGCAGAGGTGGAGGGCATAATTAACTAGCAGGCAGGTAAAGGTAGAGGGCATAGTTTGACTGAAAGCCCAGTCATTTGGCAAACTTTTGTTTTGTGATTCAGAGAGATTTTATGAAATTTCCACCTGATGACTATGCAAAGGTAATATTAAAAGATACTTCAGCTGACCGGTATCTGTTTAGAAATGCTTGGTGGAGATATCAAAACAAGTATGAATTAATTAAAGTAGGTCTCACTGAAAATTTTTTATGAAGTTCCAACGTCTACCGCTAAAAAAAAATGATGTTCCCTCGACATACTTTTTGTGATGTCACATCACAGGTAGATTGAGGGTGTGAAGTCATTAAGCAATAATAATCAATGGAAGTATGTTTAGTTTACAAAGAGAGATTTTCAACCTCTTTAGATCAGTACCAATGCATGATATCATCATGAGTATTTCATAGATAAGTTGGGGATTTTTTCACTATATCTAAACATTATATAAATAAATTCATTTTTCTATTCATCTTTTTGGTGAAGGATGAGTTAGGGCTCAGATTATAGTAGAGGACATAGGCATATTTCTTTGGTATATTGGAGGCAATTTCATGCAGAGTTAATATTGCTGAATATTGCATTGGTGAATTCGTGAAAAAAACCAACCTCTTCGTGGACTTTAATGTAACAAAGCCTACATTAATTCTCAGGATAAAAGTAGGGGTATGTTTAAAGAAGAAGGGACACTTGGTAAGTCAAACACAAAAACTCCATAACCATGGTGACCTATTAGTATAGTAAACTTGAAGGTATCATTGAAGTTTGATTAAGGAACTGAACTTGTTTTTTAAAGGCCACAAATAAATCTGCACAGAAAGATCCTACTGGAAGCTCTGATGACTCTGAACAGTCAGATAAAGCACCTGTCCCACAGCAGGACTCTAATCCTGCATCTAAGAAAGCTGATGCAACAAAAAATCCACAAAATAAAGCTAACCCTCCACCCTCAACCACAGCACCAACCACATCAAAGGCTTCGTCTACAAACAAGGGCTCAGCTAGGAAGAGAAGGGAAGCCGCCAAGGCCTCTGATGATGATAAGAAGGTAACTTGATACTGGAATACATGTTCCCATTAATGTTTAGTGATTATAACAAAGATGGCGATGACAGTATTACCCAACTTGTGAGAAGAAAGACGAAGTATTGCACTTATCAAATGCATTTATCAATTATTCAATGGCAAAACAGTGAGCTTTTTTTTCTTCTTCTTATTCTTCATCGTCTGCCGTAATACCCCCGAAAAATGTATCTTAAGCTTTATACAAAGGTATGTGTAATATGTAATAGGAAAGCTGACCTTGCAGATAGATCTGTTCTGTGAAGTGTTATCTGTGTATTTGTGAATGTTGTTCAACTTAATAATGATTTGGTCTAATCAGCCTCTAAGTGCATGCTAACCTCTAAAAATACTGAAACCATAAATCATTTTAACATAAAGTAGTATGACTGTATTTTACAGATTATGTGCTGTGTCTTTTTACCTTGTTAATCAGGCTTGCAGCTTATATACTAATGCGGCTTAGATATGGACGAAAAAAAAGGCAGGATGAAAAAAAATAATAACATGAAGTGTATTAGTACACCAGTACGAGACAGTACAGAGATTTTTTACGAGTACCTGCCCGTCACATGTTTGTGACTGAAACAGATTGTCTAGAACCATTATTTGCGATTGTATACAGAATGATTTAAAGAATAGAATAAAAATTACATTCTCGTGGATTAAGTTAATCATACCTGTAATATGAATCACAATAATATCTTCTTCGCTTTCGCAGTTGCTTCAAAGCCTTAGCGTAATTTTCTCATAGTCCCTTGCATCCTGGGATTGATAGTCATCGGGTTATAGGTCAAATTCTAGAATTATCGCCATACTTGTTTATGATATGAATGGCTTTGTGTAACTCACAAGAAGAGATAATATTGGACTATAAGAACTTGGTCAGCATGCTATGACCTTCGTTAATATTTAACAGTACAGACAATGATGGAGAGATAGTTTTGTAAACTGTGCATAACGCCAAGTCCTTTATCTATGTGTAGACAATCTGTGAAGGCACCCAAGCCAAACGAGTTTGATATTGGCTTTTTTTCGTTTTATGAAATCCATCAATGAAATAAAGGATTATTTGTGTATAATTCATTTGCGAATTTTGTTAAATGTTTGGTTGATGATCTTGATAAATTGCCATCAATTGTCTGTCATATCAACAAATTTTGGTTAGCGTAAGGATTACCTCTTCGCAAGAAATGGTGCGGCTTATATTATGGTGCAGCTAACATGTGGATTAAATTGGGGGGAAATCGGTAAAAACCAGCTCAATGACATATACAGGTGTGGCTTATAACCCAGAATATACTGTAGTTGAAATTCACCACTTTATTCACATTCAAGAAAAAGGTGACAATTTTTTTTTATTCAGTTTCATCAACTAATGATTTCTTCTTTTGGCTGTTCTTCTGTTTCAGATTCTTTTGTGATGCAAATTTTTCAATATTCATTAGAAAGGTTTTAAAGTTTTTTAACTTCCAACTAGTTTCATCTCTGGTCAATGTTAAGACTGGTTAAATATTTATTTGTGCCATTGTGTGAAGTACGGGTCTCAAATCCGTGATGGCTGCTGTAGTTGACAGGTTTAAAAACACTTTCAAACTTCTTCTGAAGTTCCACCTGTACAAATGAGCTGAAAACTGGTTGGGTTGATAAGGAAAGAAAGCTTATAAAGTGTTCTAATTTTTCAACATGGCAGCCACAAGCTGATTTTTAACATCATTTTTGTTTTCTTGAACAACACCTATGCTAAACTTCTTGTCATACTCCTAAGAGGGATTCATTTCAAACTGTTGGATTATAAGTATTGTCAAGAACTTGTTCAATAAGTTTTTCTATTCTTTTAGTTTCGATGAACAGAACTCACTTGTTTGAGTGAGTCAAAAGGTGGAAGGTGAGACATATATTTTCAGGGAATTTTGAATACTCCAAAAAATTTAGTATTAAAAGTTTGTTTTAAAATCTGGTACTTTGGTTAGTAAGATAATGTTAGGAAGGAAAATCAGTATTTTTTTCTTTCTTTGACTTTAGGTTAGCAAGAAAGGGGTGTCAACGCTGAAAGCAGGAGATAAGGTAAGATGTTATCTGTTGTAACCTCATCAGTTGTGTGGACATAGTGTAAGGCATTTTTTTCTGATAATTTTTTTGGCATTGGTAAAAAAGAAGCTTGAGGAATAATATTTCATCATGATCTTAAAAGAGTTTGTGGTGAAGGTGTATACTTTTGACAGCCAGAGTTTAAGTAGCAAACAATAAAAAACAGCGATCTGAGAGCCCTTAGTATGTCACACACTAGTCCGAACATCCAGTCAATAGGTTATAAAAGTGTGCATTTAATTTGTTTAAAGAAATGCCAGTATTTTGTTTTTAAACAATGCTACTATATTTTCTTTTTTTTCAGTCAAATCTATTGTAATGAGATTTGTAATCAAGTTGCAATAATAAATGATAACCAATAATAAAAATATTCTTTTCCGCCAAATAAAAATGTCTTACACTTCTCCCCTGTTTTCCTTATTTCGTACCTTTTGTTTGGTTACTTTTTTTCTTTGGGAGATTCTGTATTTTTTTTGTTTTTTGTTTTTTGTTTGTTTTTGGTTTTGTTTTTTGGTCTGTTTTTTTTTAAACTGTTATTTTCATAAATTATCTGAAATATAACAATTGCTTAAGAAAAAAAATTATTGATACCTTGATCATTATATCCGATATATGGACTATTGTTTCAACTGTTGAAATGAGGAAATATTGTACTTCAGGTTGACCGACATTATTACCTGACAGCATGGAAGGATGGTGTGTATGCTTACATCCTCTCTATTCAAAGAAAAGAATCATTCCCTTTGGACACCGAAAGTAAAACCTCACCTGAACCACAGAAGTCCTTCCAAGTTGATGGTAAGATATATAAATATTGAAATCAATTGTTGAAGCTGTTCTTATAACAGATGTACAGTCAGTGATTAGTATTTCTATATCATACATAATGGTTTAATTTTATCTGGACCCTAACCGTGAAATCATTGCATACTACCAACAAAACTAGATGTCATTAAATACCGACCTTTCTTGTTGTTTACAGTGACTATTGAAATGATTGGTGATCATGAATACATTTCTGCACAAGATTGGCCGCTGTTGATTGTAAGTACACTAATCATTGTAATTCATTGTTAACTATTCACCAACCCATTGGTCATGGCACATTGAAGTTAAAGCAGAACTGAACAAAGTAAATCTTTCCAACGGGGTCTTGATAGCACAGTCAGTAGAGTATTGACTTAAACAACATCAGGTGAAGACCTAAGATGCATGTTTAGAAGCTCCTTTCCCATGGTGTTTTGTGTTTTTCTGGAAGCTGAGATGTGGATCAGTCTGCAAAACACTTTATGCCAATTGTTCAGGGTGACATTAATATATTGTTCTGTAAGATGAAGACCAGGCTCCACTTGTATAAAACATCTCAACTTGAGATTTCCTCAAGTCAAGATTTTCTTCAGCTGATATCTCCTCAAAAACGGCTTGTATAAGATTTTCACAAGGAACAGGAGGAAGGCATTGGCTAGGATGTCCTGAAATTCTTTGAGGAATTTTCATACAAGATATTTTCAAGGAGATATTAGATGAGGAAAATCTCGACTCGAGGAAATCTCAAGTTGAGATGTTTTATACAAGTGGGGCCAGGTACTCAAGAATTTACCACCTCAAACTGACCCTGGTTTTACATGGACAATAAACCCAGTAAGCAAACAAATCTATAATTTTCACTTTCTACACCCATAGATATTCCAGAAAAAATTAATATGTTGTGGTTTTTTTTTCCAGTTCTATGGTGTAATGGGTCTGGTGTACATTATATATGGCATTGTTTGGCTAGTGATGCTAGCCTGTAGCTGGAGAGACCTTCTAAGGGTACAGTTCTGGATAGGAGCAGTCATCGCACTTGGTACGTGTTTATAACTGTGATACGAAAATGCCACAGAACACTTGTACATCAAATTTAAAGATGGAATAAATTTCACAAAATTTGATATGGAAGAATATCAATTCAATCCATACTGATTTTTAGAAATTCATTTTGTACAGGGTCACTGTCACAACTTTTAACAACCTTAACTTTCATGCCTTTATCCTGCAGATTTCATTGGGTTTATTTGTTAAGAAGCTGATTAATCATGTTATCTATTTGTATATATTTATATTAACAGTAACAGTCTAATTTTGTATCTTTTGGGTTTACAAACTGTCTGAATATTACAACAGGTATGTTGGAGAAGGCAGTGTTCTATGCGGAGTTTCAGAGCATTTCCAGCACTGGACAGTCAGGTAAATGATTGATTCTGCATACATAATTTTAACTTTTACATTTTATCTGTAATTCACTTATGTAAAAGGAAATTGTCAGAATTCAGTCAGTTAGAGCTCTGGCAAACATTACCTCAAGTGAAGAATTGGGTCATGTGGACAGCATGCGACAGGCCACCCATACGTTGTTCATTGAGGTTGTGTAGCCACCAGCAACTACAAAGAGGCCCCACCTTAGTATGATCCTGGCTGAGTGATAAATGCAGCAATCCATGCTGTAATTCATTGTGCAATATGACCAGGATACTCTGATAAAAAATTAAATTCAACCTTCAACTTTTCATTGTGGTGCATATACAGACATGTAGAAACATTAGCATATCTATATACTGGTGCAGCATCACAATATTCAATATATTTCTAGATGCCAAGATGGCAGCATATTCCTCCTTATTCAAAGTCAAGGAATTGGCTTATTTCAGGACAATGAAATAGCACTGGTTTATGATTATACTGACCATCATATATGTTAGTGAGCATATCACAGGTATAGGTTTTTAAAAATAAATTATGAGTTTATGTTATTAGAAAATGTTCTGACTGTACTGATACATTTTACATATCTTAGCATCTATACCCACATATTTCTGTATACAGACTTAAATTCATAAAGCTGGTTTACAATAAAACCATTACTGTATATGTATTGTTGGTATTTTTTTAATTTCCAGTAAGAGGAGCTATTATATTTGCTGAGTTTGTGTCATGTACGAAGAGGACTTTGGCAAGAATCTTGGTCATCATTGTCAGTCTTGGATTTGGCATTGTGAAGTAGGTTATAGATGATCAATATCTATGCATTAGAATTACCTAAAATAGTTAATGTTTCTTTAATCTGGCTGACTAATTAATCTCTTAGTTTCAGTTACATTAGAGTGTTGATATTTTCACCAGTATCTTAAGATTTAATTTACTGGTAAAGATTGTGTTATTTTTTTTCTAATATTTTCTTTGTCATTGATGTAGGTATAACAAGTCAGTTCTACAGTACTCCATTGAAATGAAAGGAATTCAGAAATACAGTTTTATTAGCTTATGTGTTTAATAGATCAGTGATGGTCTCTGTCTATACATCTATCAATAACTTTATGGTGACTTCCAGTGCCAATGATCTTTTTCTGAAAGTTTTATTTGAAATACATCCATTTGTTTTACAGGCCTAGATTGGGTCCTACATTCAGGAAAGTGATTGGTGTTGGAGCTCTCTACTTCTTTGTCAGCTTGATTGAGGGCTGCATGAGACAACTACAGGTAAAATGTTTCTTTAAACTGAAGGTTACATGCTTTCTTACAGGTATACTTAGGTTACATGCTTTCTTACTGGTATACTAAGGTTACATGCTTTCTTACTGGTATACTAAGGTTACATGCTTTCTTACAGGTATACTTTGGTTACATGCTAACTTACTGGTATACTTAGGTTACATGCTTTCTTACTGGTATACTAAGGTTACATGCTAACTTACTGGTATACTTAGGTTACATGCTTTCTTACTGGTATACTTAGGTTACATGCTAACTTACTGGTGTACTTAGGTTACATGCTTTCTTACTGGTATACTTAGGTTACATGCTTTCTTACTGGTATACTTAGGTTACATGCTTTCTTACTGGTATACTAAGGTTACATGCTTTCTTACTGGTATACTAAGGTTACATGCTTTCTTACAGGTATACTTAGGTTACATGCTTTCTTACTGGTATACTTAGGTTACATGCTTTCTTACTGGTATACTTAGGCTACATGCTTTCTTACTGGTATACTTAGGCTACATGCTAACTTACTGATGCATCTATCTCTTGTCTAAAAATGGTAAACAACAATTATTATTTAAACTGTCTTTTGTAAGGGATTGACATGTGAATTGAACTTTTGAAAAGTGCACAATTTTATTTATTTTTACTAATAGCTAATAACACTATTAGTGTAAGCATGGTTTATTTTTTCTTAATGAAGGAGAAATGATTTTAATTGTGCCTTATTCTGATTATATCATTAAATTTTCATGTTTTGTTTTGCAGACAAAGGGTGATAACTCTAAAGACATCCTTGCAGCACAGGTTCCTCTAGCTGTGATTGATGCTTCCATCTGCTGGTGGATATCCTTTTCTAACTATACTTCATGACAAATTTTTTATAATGTCTCAGTACATCAGTTAAAACTGTTTATTGAACATTAACTGGCAGATACTTCATCTGTTAATACATTTCAATGCAGTAATAATTTCACATATGGTAGGTTATTTTTACTTGATTAAAAATCCAGCAAAGTTACCCCTTGTAAAATCAGTACATCTGCTGTCAAACTTTTATGTCATGCTCCTTTTATTGTCTCGGCTAGCATGTTTAATTGTGAAAAGTTAAGCTATTTTCCCAGATTTCCAGACAACAAATGTTAAACCTATGCTGCAGAATGCAATTTATATTTATATAGTTTAAAATCTATTGGTATTTCTCCTTGATTTATATCACATTTTTGCAAGTTTGATCCAAACTACAAGAACACTCAGGCTGCGAAGGAACATAGTCAAATTGTCTCTTTACAGACATTTTACAAACTTACTCATTTTTGCTGTTCTAGGTAAGTAGTCTCTTTTTCTAACTGGAGGATAAAACCACACTTACAAATGAATTGAAAAATAACTACGTACATACAGCACCATTAGAGCTTTTTGGGAACTCTACCTTGTTCAACTGAGCTATCATTGATAATTTTCTATCTTATTTTTCAGCATCTGTGGTGTATATGATCTGGTCTTTGTCATCACACAAGTTAAAAATATGTATAACCGTGAGTATTTTTTGTATTTGTCATCAAACAGATTAAAAATCTGTATAACCGAAAGTATTTTAGTCAGGTTAAAAATCTGTGTTATCGTGAGTCTCTTGGTCTTTGTCATCAGGTAGGTTAAAAATCTGTAAAACTGCTAGTATTCTTGGTTCCTTGTCATCAGATAGGTTAAAGATCTGTATGTGTAACTAGTTATTTCTGGTTTCTCATTAAAAATGGAATGCACTGAGTCATCATGAAATTGAAGTTTGCTGAGATTTCTTCACTGCATGGAAATGTGGAAATTGTCTCTTTGGTTACATGTCTATATACCTTGTAGTTATATTCATGGTTTTGTAACTGTATCGTTAAATACTGATTTCAGGACTGGCGAGAGTTGTGGGTGGATGAAGCTTTCTGGCACTTATTGTTTTCTGTCATGCTACTAGTCATTATGGTGCTATGGCGACCGTCCGTCAACAATCAAAGGTTTGTATGACTAGATCTACGAGGTGACCAGCTATACTTGTTTTATTTAATCATATTCCTCAACGTTATTTGCAGAATACAATTCACTTAATTAGGTAATCATTTCTGAAACACCGTCAGCCACAAGTTTACTGTCTGAAAACCATGGTCAGTGACAACAAAATTATGATAAAAATTTGACAAAAAACATCATTTTGACAAAATCTTAGATGCAAGTAAAGGTAAGCAAAACACTGCAGATTTACGGTTAACAGACTACAGTGTATTTTGTTTTAAGCTTGGTTGCCTTATTCTGTATAAATTCTAACTTTCACTTGTGCACCTGTATAAATGCAGGGATTAATGTTGATCAAAAATAGACATAGAGCTCATTAACATAGATATGGCTGACCGAACACAGTCATTCTGACTGAAGCCAGGAAATTTTTACCTGTGACAAGGTGAAGTTTGACACTAAAAAAAGTAAATTTTGATAGAATTGAGAAGGGATGGACCACTAAATGTATTCAACGCAAACACAGTTTTTGACTCAACAGTGTTCGAATCATAAGTGTTTAATTTGCTAAGATAAAGAAGAGAAAAATCGGGACTGAACAAAACGTTCGACTTATCCTGTGTATTTGATTCAGATGTGTTTGACACAAGTGAGTTTTACTGTATTGCCATTTTTAGAGAAAATATTAGATAAAATTACATCACATTATCATTAAACAATATTTTTTTTTGTAAAACCTAGAGCTGTATTGTACCACATTTGAAGGTTAAATTGACTAAACATTGACATCATTAAATTATATCATATTTAAATACAAATCATTACACCGTGAAATGAAAGAATGTCAGTATGACATTACAGTATTGTCTGATCAAACTACATCTTGTTTCAATACTAAGTGTTATGTTGTAAGAATGTTAAAACAACCTTACAGTATTGTCTGATCAAATGATATCTTATTTCAAAACTAAGTGCTGTTATGAGAATGTTAAAAACAACCTTACATTATTGTCTGATCCAGTGATATCTTGTTTTATTTCAATATTAAGTGTTATATTGGGAGAACTTTAAAACAATATTATATCATTGTCTGATTAAATAACATCTGGTTTCAATATCAAGTGGTATGGTATGAGAATGTTAATACAACATTGCATTATTGTCTGATCAAATAACATCTGGTTTCAATATCAAGTGATATGGTATGAGAATGTTAATACAACATTGCATTATTGTCTGATCAAATAACATCTGGTTTCAATATCAAGTGGTATGGTATGAGAATGTTAATACAACATTGCATTATTGTCTGATCAAACAATGTGTTGTTCTACATGTAATACCAAGTGTTGTTCTATTCAGATATGCATTCTCTCCATTGTTGGATGCTGCTGATGAGGAAGACGATGAAACCTTGATGAATGATGCCTTTGGTGAGTACCATATGTATTTGCAATAAACTTAAGGAATTTGGAGGACGGAAGGTTTGCACGGTATTTGTCTGTATTTTCTGACCATCTTGTATGTCCTGTTTGTCCTTCTGCACTTTATCTTGTCCTGGCTTCATCTCCTGCATTACATTTTGACCTTTGACTTACGTGACAAAAAGTTTGTCCAGACTCTTTCTCCTAATTAAGTTATCACTGGAACTTCATTCGTGGGACATGGGTTGGTCAAGGTTAGAGTAGTTTGTCTTGTACCTAAAGCAGGTCACTGTGACTTTTATTTTGACCTTGGACAATCATTAAAGAAAATGTCTAATTGGAACCCACATTGTACACTACTTGTCACCAAAACTTCATACATGGGACATGAGTTGAATAGCTGAGTCAGCGTGCCATGTACCAAAAACAAGTCACTTGACCCAGATTTTACCTTTAACCTGAACAACATTGACTCAAAGGAGTAATGTTGCCTCTTCAAATCAGTTATGCGACTTCATCATTTGAAGTTCTGATATCACCTAATATAAGTAGTGATATTATTTAATTCATTTATGAATTTATACCACCTACAACTAAATAACCAAAATCTTTGGATACATGCTGTCACCAGATGCATTAATTATAGCAGAAGCAGTAGGTGGCACAACTTGGGTGTCATTGACAATGCTGTGACAACAATATATTTCCAAGAGCAAATGATAAAACTGATGTTTTTTTTAAATACATTTATGTAACATAACATCCAGATGTCAAACATGTCTCTTCACATTTAAGCCACATTTATCGACTTTAGAGATGTAAGCAAACATTATTGAATGTAGTGGGGTTGTTAAATAAGACATATCTAGAATAAGAAACCTTAGCATATGGTTTCACATTCAGTTGTGGGGGACTGTAATTCACTGAATTGCCTTGTTGAAAATGAAAGTCTATTAACTTGCATTTCATATCTACTGAAACAGTAGTTGTTAATTTTAATTTTGTTTCCAGGAAGTAAGGCAAAACGAATATAACTTTGTCAAATTGAATGTATGACATGCTCCCAGATTATGATAATGTAAAATCCTTACTGTGGAATTTCCCCATTGAGTTATTTTAATTTAGAGGTGTTTGTATTAACTATTGATTTCAATAATTTCCCTATTGGTTTTGCTAAGTACAAACAAATTAATACATTTTTCCTTCTTCTTTAGATGGCATGAAGATGAGGGGTGTGAAAAGTCCCGTAAATGGATCACCTAAACAGAGAGATGGAAGAGCCTCTATCGTAAGTATTAACTCAGATTCTTGTGTGTAGTCCATTATCACATGATTGCCTTGTAGTATAAATTTGATATAACACAGCCATAATAACACTGTGTTAACATCATGTTTGGATGCTATCACGTGATTGTGTCCATGATGACAAAATATCTAGACATTATTATGTATATACCATTTGATCTCAGATGATGATTTGGATTCCTGATATGATACCTTGATCTCAAACTTTTATCCATGTGTAATTAATTTATTAAAGCATTCAGCAAATTGATATTACATCTTCATTAATTCAGTATGATATTTGTGTAAGATCCTGTATATATTGTTAGGTGTAGAAATAAAATGTTCTCTATGGAAAAAGTTTAATATGTAGTTCAGTTTTTGGAGAGAAGTACACCAAGCCATGGAGTAAGGTTTTTGGTTGAAATCCACTTTCATAAATATCATTTACGAGACTGACATGATTGTTTTTATCTGCAGGAGGATGATCTGAAGTGGGTGGAAGAAAACATTCCAACGTCCATCACAGACAAGTAACTATATTTCCATCCTACTTCATTAATACCAGCACACAATAACCATCATCCACGCTCTGATGAAAAAATCAAGTAGTAATGATTTACATAGAAAGCAGATAAGGTTTAAGCAAAGTTTTTTAAACTCATGTTTATAATGAAAATATCTGCTTGTACTATATTGAAAAGCATTGGTCATTTAAAGAAAAAATTGAAGAAGGGAAATCTTTGTTCTTTTCAAATAGATGGGTACTTTGAACACATGTTTTTTACAGTGAAGACAACAATTTTTTGTCTGTGATAGTTTGAAGCCTCTCTAGTATTGTTTCAATTATAATTTGAATTGTTCAAACACGTCACAAGACTGTATATATGACTACTTGTGATCACCATTTACGTCAATGTTAAAAGCTGTGGGTAGTGGGCTGTAATTGTCACCACTGTTTACTTAATTTTTTATAAACTGACTGAAGGTTTACCATGTGCTAATTACACCCCATCACCCTGTAGATAAAGTAATATCTTTGTCATTGTTTTTCCATACATAGCAAAATAGCTGTGGCACAAGAAAGCTCATGAACCCTTCAACAGTTCATACTTTCACCATACTATTATGCATGTACTTATCAAGCTCTGATTTGGTTTTGGCAATTATCAGTCTTTGTTAAGGGTCATGGTTACAGGGTCATTGTCACATCTTACCATCTTGTGGGTACTATCTTCCTCAAAATGATTATTTCATGATATGTTATGAAAATCAAAAATGTTAATATCCTGAAGTTTCTATTTTCCTCTACCCTGTTTCAGGGCTCTGCCAAGTCTACTGGACGACTCCGAAGAAGAAATGATGACAGCCAAATATGAAGTGAATAAGATGCAATAGCGAGAATGGTATAATGTAAAACAATGTGTAGTCGTAATCATTATGTGATATTGTGATATACTTTTCATGTGAATTTTATCCTAAATTCACTGTAATTGAAGAGAGCCCTGAGAATTCTTCACCTGTTCTAACCACATGTAACTGCTTGAAGTTGTGAACTACTGAATGCTGATAATGGGTCTTGTTGTCTGGAGCTCAGAATGAGACTTTAATATCATGTATATCCAGTTTGGTTGGTATCAAATATTGTGAAGTAGAATTAATATCCATGGTCCTGTAATAAGACCACACCCCGACTTTGAGTTGCAGGTAATGGGTTAGCTCCCTTGTCTCATTGCAGGATGAAAATGAAAACTTTTATTAAAATCTATCTGACGGCTAAATTCAGACAGATCTTTTTCTGTTGACAGTGGTAAGATTGATTCCTTCCTGCTTGCTGAAGTCAGATTGACCTCAAATTTTTTTTTGACAACCTCTGATGTCAGATTGACCAATGTCAGTGGATTATGTACGGGTGCCATAACCGTTTTTCTTAAGTTAGATTGACTTTTGTCAGTGGCTGAAGTCAGACAGACCACTGCCTGTTAAGGCAGGTTTTAGTGACCGCAAATTGCTTTTTGATGAGAACAACAACTTTCTGACCTGAGATTGACCTTAACTTGAGGTTCAATATAATGCCAGTATTTCGCAGAAATCCTTGCAATTGAGTGCTGATAATTAATATGGTCTCACTCAATTAGTAATCCTTGTTAATGCGTGACAAATGACAAATTAAAATAACATGCTTTCTGAAGTGTTGTTTCAGGGCTTAATCAGTGAGGTGTTAAAGCACAAACATCTCTATGGTAACGGAACACTAGTTATGTTTTGGTTTATAATTGTCTTTTTATAATGAGCTAAACACTTATATTATCGAGTAGATTTTTTGTGCTGTTGAATTTTCTATGTTTAATTGAATTGAAATGGACTTGTCAGGATGCTGTTCATTTCTGTAACTTCATGCTGTGTGTATCAAAATTCAGTTTTATATTGCACAAAACATGACCATATTAAGCTGACATTATAAATCTATACTAGTAGTTGACTTTTACCAATCTATAGTTTTCATGTTTTATGAATTTTGATCAACAGGGTTTAGGTTTAAACAGATGGTTAAATGATCATGCATTAAAGTTGGGGTGTTAATGTTGATTTTATGTTCTCCACGTTGAAGCATCTTCAGTAGTAAAATAGATGTTTTGTTTCTAAATTGATGCTTGAATTACCTTGATTACTATTTTGTTACAAATCTTAAGGTCCATCTTTAGATTAATTTTGATACTGTGCCATTAGCTTTTGTACAAAATTCACATACTTATGTACATGGCTACAACACATTGAAGACTGTATAAGTAGTTTGTAGGAATTTACTTTTGACTGCAAAATATGATATACTTCAAAACAATTTACACCCGTTTTTATGATAATGAATGCCTGGCATTGAATTATCACATATACAAAGTTAGCTGGGACCATAACAGCATACCAGATAGACAATAAGACGGATTGCTGATAATGTAAATGCAAGATGTCAGTGATATCTGCTTCCTGATGCTAGCCCCCATGGGAGACTGAAATGAAGATTTGGAAATACTTTCCAGTATGATAAAAATCGTCTTGTTTTGTCTATTTAATGGTTGGTAACTATGGTAATTATAAACACCTTTAAAGACATTCTCCAAACATTTAAAGATTTGATCACTAGCCTCAGGATGTTTGTTTTTCCATCGTGTTGTTAATGTCAGTTTAGGATCAATAGTTGTCTTACAACATTGGAGTTTTCATGATTTATCACATATTCATATAAAGTTCTGTGTATTAAAAAAACAATATTTTGTTTCCTTTAAGTTTTTATTTCCAGAGTTGATTAGTGTAGAGTAATATGGTAGTTATTAATCTATTAATTGTGAATGTGGTTTAAACAATGGTACAAAGTTGTAATTACCTCCAATTAGCTTCGAATTATTTCATGAATATAAGACGGGAAACATGTTTTTCTCCATGTTTGATTGTTTGTATGTGTGACTTTTCAATATTGAAACAAAATTCCAGGGTTAATGAGATTTTGTTGCAAATACAAAATCTTTTTAATTAAGATTAAATCAGATAAAAAATGTCCTGTTGTCTTTGAGACTTGTATGCATAATGAACGCTTCAGTGTAAAATAGTTGTTAGCCTGGTTCCATACAGACCAGATCAAGACTCATACCTGGTATACATTTATGAGAGAATGTAAATAATCCATCGGTCTTTAGATCCATTTATATGTTAATAAGAATTTGTATCTTGTGATTTGTAACTGGCAGTTTAACTTGTTTTTTGCAGTCTTAATATGTTCTAACAATGTCAGCATTTTTTGATACTTTCATTCCCATACTAAAAACCTTCTTTCCCAGAACAATTGTGCTTAGAAAATTCTTGATTTTAAAGTTTAATTTTGATGTATATCAAAGAGGGTTTTAGTTGTGTGGATGTATGAAGGTTTAAGTCACTTACAAATTTCAGTTAATTCTGGTAAATGTTTATAATGGAAATTGATGATTGTCATGTTACATATTACTCTGTAGTATAATCTTCACTATTTCTAGATCATAAAACGAAATTATAAGATACATACTTGAACTATTTTGAAGTTATGTATGGTATTCAATATCCCAAGAACATCTCAAAAACATGTGACATTGTATTCATTTTATAGGTCATGATGTGAAGGACATTTGTTAGTGTAAAGACACTAGTTTGTTGGTAAGGTACCATACATGGTTCTCTTTAGAATATGACTTAATTTAGACAGGATAAGGCTTTTGTGTTGTGTCATGCTTTCCAGCTAGACACAAACATAGATAGAAATCTAATGTTACAATGTCTACCCTTATTTTTGTAGGTGAATTTTTTGTTGAGAACAATCATTAAAGCATTGTTATTGACAATATTTTATCATATCAGTCACTGACCTGCTGTTTCAAGACTTGATGTTATATATAAGTGTAGGACTTCTAAAGGAACGTACTATCAATTATGTCTAAACTTTCATTACAGATATTCAGTTTATCCATTATGTTTTAGAATGTTGGGGATCTCTGTGTCTGGAAGCCAAATACAAAAATTGTATCATCTCCTTACTTCATGATAATAAATGTTCCTGAATGTATCACCAGATGTGATTTTTCAGAACCTGATCTATAAACTATGTGTGATTTACTGATCTATATCCTGTATCACCATTGCACTGAGTATTGTTGGTCCACACCAGTAAGGAACTGGCACCACTCTAATCAATACACTACTGATACATCATTGACTGTCTACACAATGTAATTGTAACTAGCATATAGCTGTGTGGTTTTCACTTGTTATCAGATAGTGTTTTTCCCTATCTTCCGTTTTGTGGAAATTTACGCAAATGTCATTTTCCTTATTTATTGTAGAGCTTTAGGTAATACAAACATGAATAAATGAATGAATGAATGAATGTTTGTGGAAGAAATTCGTGTTTGATAACAATAACATCATTACAGCCTACATTTTAAATGTTTATCATCAATCATGTATTAAATGGAAAGAGTAAGCATTACCCAAAATGTGATACATATTGTATGTACTGACAGAGATTGGTGTCTGTTTATCATTAACTCATGCCTGACAGTAGAATTATATAGCACCAATGCTGAAGTTTGTAGTCTCTTAAAGTTTATTCCTGGCCTATCATTTTGCTTGTACTACCTATTTAAATCCTGAATGGTAATTTAAGGGAATAATTCAGACAAATTTTTATTGTAAAATAGTCCCCCCTGAAGAAGAGAGTGTAATTCATTGTCAGTATTATGTAGTACCTTACAATTTGGTTTCTATATAATTGTAACTGGTTGTGAAACTATCTTTCTTTTGTAAATGAGGATGAATAAGTTCAGACACCTAAGTAAGCCGTTTAATAGCATAAACAGACACAAAATCTAATCATGATTGACTGACTTCTGAGTGTTCATACCAGTAATGAATGTACAATTGTATGTATGCATGATGGTAGAATCGGTGTATTTATTTGTAAAATGTAAATAGTGGTCTCTGTGTGGAATTGACAGGGGAAGTCTTTGTGTGTAATTTGTTCCAACTATGTATATGTACAGTGTGTATTTAATCTTAATGGTTCTTGTTTTAACAACATTAAATCTCTGATGGGTGTATATATTTAATAGATTGGTAAAATTTGTATACAAACTATGTAGCTCCTATATTTCCAAAAAAACTTCATTCTCTTTTTATGTATGGCTTGTAAAACATATGCAAAATATATGCTCCATGTATTTGTTCCTCACATTAGAGAGTTAGGACTGCAGCCTATGAACAATCTTGCATAAAATTCAGATCCAGTAAATTTGCTTCAAGACTAGAACTTTGGTTCCATTCATATCAAGGTTATTTATCATCAAAATTGGTTTGATTATAGTCTGATGTGTGTACTGCCAGTTTTGTATATCAAGATTGCTTCTTTATCTCATTAATAAGAATTTGAGCATAGGGCTAGTGATATCATTCAGTCTACAATAGTACACAAGACAGCTGATAATGTATATTTCAATGCCTTCCCAAGGCTTCGAACCCAGAACCTTTGGCTTACTAGCCTAATACTCAACTGACTGAGTTTTAAGTATTGCTCTAGTGTTTATCAAGGTAACATACTCCTCCAGAAAATAATTTCTTCTCAAATTTACAGACGTTTCAGCGCTGCTTATGAAAGTAACACCTAGTTTTATTCCACATTCTTACATGGGTGTCAGTGTAACAGAGGCCGTTATTTATTTCAATGCCTCCATTAGCATTCTTACCCAGAACCTCTGGCTTACAAGTCTGATGCTTAACGATCAAGCTACAGTACCACTCTCTCACACAGAGCAATGTATTACAGCTAGTACTTACCAGGCCTACATACATTTATAGTACTGGTGTTTATAGATCAAGCTACAGTACCACTCTCTCACACGGAGCAGTGTATTACAGCTAGTACTTACCAGGCCTACATGCATTTATAGTACTGGTGTTTATAGATCAAGCTACAGTACCACTCTCTCACATGGAGCAGTGTATTACAGCTTACCAGGCCTACATACATTTATATACTGGTGTTTATAGATCAAGCTATAGTACCACTCTCTCACACGGAGCAGTGTATTACAGCTTACCAGGCCTACATACATTTATATACTGGTGTTTATAGATCAAGCTACAGTACCACTCTCTCACACGGAGCAGTGTATTACAGCTAGTACTTACCAGGCCTACATACATTTATAGTACTGGTGTTTATAGATCAAGCTACAGTACCACTCTCTCACACGGAGCAGTGTATTACAGCTTACCAGGCCTATATACATTTATAGTACTGGTGTTTATAGATCAAGCTACAGTACCACTCTCTCACACGGAGCAGTGTATTACAGCTAGTACTTACCAGGCCTATACATACATTTATAGTACTGGTGTTTATAGATCAAGCTACAGTACCACTCTCTCACACGGAGCAGTGTGTTACAGCTAGTACTTACCAGGTCTACATATTCCACTTCATTGTTTACTAGTAGGGCTTTTCTTTTCATTTTCTTGGATTATTGTTGTGTATTTATTGATAAACCATGTATTATTAACCTAGAGCAAGTGTATATAGCTGATGGGAACACATTGTGAAATGTGTTATATCTTGTAAATAAATCCTTTGTCATAAAACCTTGTATTTTTGTCTTTTTCTTCATCAAGTATGAATAAATCTTTAATGCAAAATAATATAAAATCTAGAATAAAATTAGTGTATTCTCCTTGATGGACATGGACCATCCTTCACACTCCAGGATTACCATTACTTTGTTCTTTACACCCATAAAACATTTCTTGACAGTATTAAAGGTTCATGTGCCGTACCTTGCGGTTAAGACAAGAAGACTAGTTTGATGTTTTGATTTACATCAAACGACTCTCAAAGTCACATAAACTTATGTTGTCATGGCTTTGAAGTTGGGTGTCGCTCCATCCCATGATTGGTCAGTTTTTTCCTGAAACTACCCCAATCAAATTACTTCCTTGTGTCTTCAATTTTGTCAGGAAATGTTCCAGGTGAGCATAGAGAAAAATCGGTGGTAACCACAAGAGTATTAAGGATGAGGATGGCATAACTTTACCTGTATGATAAATCTGCAAATGTTTTAATGTGTAAAGTGATCAACAGAGAATGGAAATTCCACTGGTCTGTGAGATTTCTGATGCTGAATACAATATTCTGTCCTCTAACTTAAATAACGGCAGCTGCAAAGAAGGTTAGATACAAGGTATATTGTGCATATTTCCCAGGCGAAGAAAAAACGCAAAAATCATCAGATATCTGATTCCTGCAAAAATCATTAAGTCATGATGTATCATTTTGGAGACCCAGGAACCTTGGGTCATGGTGACGACCACAGTTCATTTCGGTTCCAATTTTTTTGAACGAATCTAAAATTATTTAAGTTAAACAACATGTTATTAACTGTTAGACTGGGTTAGTGTTTTTATCTAATGGAGGGGAACAAATGTCTGAAATTAGTTTGTATCACGAATGCCATTCTCCCTTCTGGCCTACGTTTCCTAATAGTTAGTATTGTTATTGTGATGACATAGGAGTGTAAAACATAGTAAACTCGCTCATGTAGTTTAACAGCTTGTAACGGTGTTCCTAGTAAAGCAGTCACCGACATTCTAGTCCGATTGTTATGTTGCTGTTAAAGTTAAAATCCCTATACCAACGGTAATGTCTCCATTTTGTTGATTCCTTATTGCGAGTAGAAATATGTTGTTACTAATCCCTTTTGTCTTGAGAAGTTTATAATTCGATAAGATTTTGATGAACACGAGCGCCGCTGGCTTTGATTGATTTGGTGACGTTCCTAATCTTACAATTCCAAATCTGATAGTGTCCATTTTAGCTACAAGATATTCTGTGTTGTTCTCAACGAGCAAGAACGTGTCCTCGACACACAATTCTAGTTATGAACAACATGTTCTCGCTGAAATTTGATCTTTTATGCCTATGTTACAAACGATTTTTGAGTGCTAATTCTGAATGAACCAAAGAGAATTTCAATGTACGGTTGGAAGGTAACACATATTTTATACACGTGTATGTATGTTTCGTTTGTTTTTCATCGTCTCTACTGCCTGCTCCTGTCTATTACTGACGATGCTGACATCTCCCAAGCGATGTCTCGAACCATTTTCTAATGCTATAGTTTTGGACTACTGATGGTAGTTTCCTTACACGCTCAGTATCTCTCTCCTTTCATTCGTCATTTACACACCGTATTTGCATTATCTAGCTTTCCCCGCAATGTAAGCATCGCCATGAATGTTTGCTTTACGATTTTTAATTACTGAGAAACGTTTCAAACGTTCAAATGCTGAACTCCATTTCGGGATTGCACTTTACGAAATTCAGTGTTCACTTATATTACCTTTAAAAGCGTCGGGTATCTATTGAGACCTAGGTTACTGCAATAATTGCATAAAAAATATTTTCTTTTCTTAGTTTCATATTTTTCGTTGAAATTATTCAGGTTAACACTGGAATTCAGATTGCTGGATTTATTTCGTCTATTATGATACAATTGCTTCCATTTCTGTATAGACTACAAGGTTGTACTTTGGAAAAATCGACGTTGATGATAATGTTAAACACTTTTACTGAAACTCCTCTGTGTTACCCGTACGTAATATGAACGGAAACTCCTCTACGTTACCCGTATTCAACATGAAAGGAGCTGTTTTTTGTTACTCGTACTCAACATGAACGGGGCTCCTTTGTGTTACTCGTATTCAACATGAACGGAGCTCCTTTGTGTTACTTGTATTCAACATGAACGGGCCTCTTTTTTGTTTCTCGTTCTCAACACGAACGGAGCTGTTTTTTGATACTTGTATTCAACATGAACGAAACTCCTTTGTGTAACTCATACTCAACATTAACGGAGCTGTTTTTTGTTACCCGTATTCAACATGAACGGAGCTGTTTTTTGTTACTCGTACTCAACATGAACGGAACTCCTTTGTGTTACTTGTATTCAACATGAACGGAACTCCTTTGTGTTACTTGTATTCAACATGAACGGAACTCCTTTGTGTTACCCGTATTCAACATGAACGGAACTCCTTTGTGTTACCTGTATTCAACATGAACGTGCTCCTTTGTGTTACCTGTATTCAACATGAACGAGCTCCTTTGTATTACCTGTATTCAACATGAACGAGCTCCTTTGTGTTACCCGTATTCAACATGAACGGAGCTTCTTTGTTATCTTGTTTTCGTTTTCGCAAGTGACACATCTTGAGATAGGCTAACAACAGATGACTTTTATTTTCAGTTCTCACATTATTTGTTCGGTTGAGAATTCTGTTATACATACGCTTTATAGATCATTTTTACAGTTTTCTTCGTCAACAAAATATATATATATAAAGAACCGAGTTTGATGGTAGTCCAGATAATTTATTTGTTGACATACTAAACTAACTGCCCATAAACATAAATTAGTGACAATTAGTTGGTGTTTTAAAACCAAGGATTATATTCTATCTACGGTACATGCAAAGTATGACAATCAGTATTACAAGAATATACATATATAATTTCATGTATTCTTGCTCCATTTGGAAGCCAAATTGACATGTTCATCACTTAGTCCGATCTCTCTTATAATCGGTAATCAAATTCCACAATAATCAGTTTTTTCAGATCAACATTTCAGTCGTTAAGCCACATCCACTTTGAAATCGGCGTAACAAATCCAAATTGAAGTAAATTATCCGAATCCACATTGTGAAGGATTAGTCAAATCCACATTGTGAAGGATTAGTCAAATCCACATTGTGAAGGATTAGTCAAATCCACATTGTGAACGATAAGTCAAATCCACATTGTGAAGGATTAGTCAAATCCACATTGTGAACGATAAGTCAAATCCACATTGTGAAGGATTAGTCAAATCCACATTGTGAAGGATTAGTCAAATCCACATTGTGAACGATAAGTCAAATCCACATTGTGAACGATTAGCCAAATCCACGTTGTGAACGATAAGTCAAATTCACGTTTAAATTAGAAAGACGATGATCCAGATTGTAAAGGACTAGTCAGAACCACATAGATCTTCAGCTAAAATTAAAGAAAAATACACTTTATCTGTCTGTTAAGTATTTGGCAAATCTTAATTTGTGTTCGTATTCAATTTATTTTCGTAGTGGTGATCACTGAAAATGTACGACATGAAAGGATGTAAACACACTATCTCAATATTTCGTAAAGAACATCGGTACATGGGTATCATAAACAAATCATAGATAATTTAATACTTAGTATGACAAGAGGCCAATTAGGATAGTTGACATCAAATACCCATCAAATGGAAAACCGTACATTTCAAATACAAAAAATGACAATTTTATTTCATTTCATAGTTTATCTTCATGATTGTCATTTGTGGGGTTGTGAAGAATTGTCCATATCGTTTTTACCAAAAACTTTACATTTAAGTATATTTAAATTGTAGCTAGCTATAATACCAAACCCCTTTACCATGTGGAATACAATATCCACACGATTTGTAGCAGGATTTCTTTGCCCAGGTAGAATATTTTATACAGTAGTCGCTCGTCACCTGCTGGCACAATGTTTGATCAACACATCCACCTAAACAGACAATACAAATAACATTTCACGTAAATACACGGTCAACTTACAACCCATTCACCTACATATGCCCAGAAAAATCCATCTCATTGATGATTCAATTCAACATGATAAAGAATATTGTTATTTAGCTCAACACCTGATTTAAATATTTATATGAGAAATATCAGTAAAGTTTTATGATATTTTTCATTGTAGTTATTATTTTAGAATTGGTGACCAAGATTCTGAATCTATGAAAAACTGTATGATGTACTCCGTTACCAAGTGTGGATCAGTACTTACAAACACCACACAGCTGCGGACAGGCATGCCTTGTGTCTTCATCGCTACAAGAACTGATGGTGACGTCATCGCAAAACGGATCGTCTATACAGATATGTTTATTGGTCTCTGTTGAAAAGGTAGTTTTCATAAATAAATACAGATGCGTTCAATTTGGATAAAAATAAGATTAATTCCGACAAATCTTTAAAAGTTAGCACCCATGTGTTAACGTAGATTAAAAAATAAAATCTGCATAGCTTGTAAGAGGAGATGTAAAAAAAGTTGATAAAATATATTGCAGAAACAAAGCATTATACTATTGTAATCGTATATACCTAGCCCATTTACACTTCAGATAGTCTAAACATTGTACGTTAAAACCTGTTTAGTTTTCAAACCTTGACTCTGTAGAATAATCTGGTTCCACGCCAATCAAATATCTAAAATGCAATAACCAAAAGGAGGATCCGTACTGTAGGGAGAGTGACAATGTTATTCTTATTTAAATCCAATAAATTGAATAAATAACGATACAGAACACACTTCCCCGGCTTCCCCTATCTAAACTTTTGATAGCAACTCCCAGTTCTTCATTAGACCTGTGGCAGTAAGCCCCAACAAAAGACCTTTCAGTCGCTTTATAATCAATGATCATTGACCTTTCCTAAAACAGCGCACATGATTTTCCAGGTAATGGTTAGGTTAAGGATTTCTTTGATGGTGTGAGTATATGTGCTTCCAGAATTCCAGAAATGTGGAAATTATGGACATGTTTTACGGTCGTCATAATGATCTCACTGAAAAATGTTTTTTTTTTTTTTTTTTTTTTTTTTTTTGTGCGATATGATTTTGGACATGTTCGATGCTCGTTTGCCTGTTAGTTGCGTTGTGTTCCTTGTTCTCATTTGACAACGAACCTATAATTACTTGGATTGACCAAGATTTACATGGCGGTTATCGTCGATGAAGAAAAAAACGCTTACTCTTCCAGAACACATGGTTTTATTCTCCTTGTACGTTTTTCGTGTAAATCTATTTATTGTTAATATATATGTTGGTATTTTCTTGTTTATTTTTTTATTATAATTGCATATATTCTTTTTACTTTAAGTCAATAATACAGTTTATAGTTGACTTAAAACCCATTGTAAACATCAATAATATTACTACTAATTCTGTGTATCCACCTTGTGGATATCTTCCTATGACATCTTAAAACACTTTCAATGAAAATACATTGTACAACACTTTTGTCATTTTTTCCCACAAATCCATTCAGATGGCTACAACAGGTCAACTGGAACGAGGCTCATCTTCTAGTGAGTGACGTTGAGATGTTCAAATTTAAAGGATCTTTAGCACTTCAGACTGATGTCGATGCTTTCGTCGGCACTTTTTTATTGTTTTTTTTTGTTTGTTATTTATGAGGAACTTTATCAATACCACAAGCTAAAAAGAAATGTTTTAAACAATGCCTAGGAGGGAGGTCATGTTTGACTAGTAAAATTTATATGTTAGAACAAGTGGGATGTCTCATTGTCTAGTTGTGTGAATATAGTTTGTGCTTTTCTTGACTGATAACCCCTTTTCCAGACGCTTTGAGTTCCCCACGTACTTGCAGATCCATCTCGGAGTGATATTTTGTCTTTACGTATGATAAACCTTTAAACATTGGTAAACAGGGAAGCATGACCACCTACGGACAATTTGGGATTTAAGTGGAAACTGACTGACAACATGAAGAACACAGCATACAACAAGACACAACCGAGTGCAACATTACGTACCGTTGATGTGTTTACAGTGTCTGTTACAGCACTGATTGTACTCTTTAGGTCTGTCCTCTCGTTTACAGTGAATCTCATCTACAGACGTATTTCTTCCGTCCACACACTGTATAGTTCGTCTCTCTATCCCAATACCACATTCCTGTGAACACTGGGAACACGCACGTTTCATACACTTTAAAGTTCATCTTTCTACTCCAATACCATATTCTTATGAGCACTAGGGACACATACAAGTTTCATACACTTTATAGTTCGTCTCTCTATCCTAATACCACATTCCTGTGAACACTGGTAACTCATACATACACAGTGTCCACATAATTTCATGTCGATTTTCTTTCCAAAGTGTTCACACAAGAGGTCGCATGAAAGTGTTTTCAATTATTGTAGATCAGCATGGTTTCATTTAGTGTAACTATACCGAATGATTCAAGTGCAATATTACGTCATAAGTGAAGAAACTGTTCACAAACTTTAAAGTCTTTCAGACTTTTTATTTCAAAATTTTCGCAAATGATGTTCCATGTTTTTTAAAAATTATTATTATCATTATTGCAGACCAGTATGGCTTTCGTAAGTAGCTACTTAAAAATCATGCTTGTGATATTTACTCAGTCCTCATGTGATCCTTGATAATGTCATCAGAACTATTCAATCAAATAACACCTTACCATAAAAATAATTCCTACAGAATTCCAATTATCAGTAAAAGAAAAGACATTCTTGCATAGACAGTTAGCTCATCATTGTATGATCTTATTGATTTAAGGAAAGCAAGAAAGAAAACTTTGCGAAGTATGGAAATCAAAATCGATTGGGAATGAGATACTTACGGGGGAGACGTGTGTTACTAGCCAAACAGGGTGACAGTCTTGTTGGTGACATACCATGGTGTCGTTGGGTTCGATAAGATGGCTACACTCGTGTAAAGGACGTGGAATACACGTGTGTTGTTCACAATCAGTGTCATTGACACACAACACCTGTCGAGTAGAGGTGCAAACTCCGGAGGATGTAGAACATTCACTCCAACTACCATTAAACCAGCTGTAGCATACAATAGCAAAATATTAGCGAAATGTGAATGACAATTCCGGACCAAAAAACATGTACTCAATACCTTTTTCCTTTTTTTAATTCGCTTTTATGTTCACATGTAAAAACAGTTTTGTTAGTACTATTTAATTTTAACTAGATGTGCAAGGCGAAAATGCAAGCTTTGTTTATATATTTTTTTTCTTCATGATTTGTTTTCTTAAAAAGAGAGCAGTGCTTTTTGTTTATATTTTGATACCAATCAATGTTTTTTCATAAGCCATATTATATATGAGCATGCCAAATGAAATGATAACACACCCAAAATGCAGATGCTGTAAACAACAAACCTTTCTAAATTGATAAATAAATGTCACATTGAAATGTAAAAGACAACTCAATCACCTTCCAATGATAGGCCTTTCTCACTCAAGAATAATTAATTAAAACACCAAGAACGTTACTAAACCTACGCGACAGAGCACTGTGTTTCATTACAAGTAATTCTGTTGTCAACAGGGTATTCTTTTGCATCGCAGTTTTTATCTTCTACAGGTTCCCATGTTTCGATATCCATACACAAATGTTCAAGAGACATGAAACCTGTTGAAGAAAAGAAATAACCTAGTATATGATATTCATTTGATATTTAAAAGAAACGTACTAATATAAATTTATAGATATGACCAAAAGGTAAATCCAGTCTAGAAAGGTTACAAAAATACTTCAATGACGCAAAAATGTTTTTGCGAAATGTGGACTAAATATGACGCTATGTAAGTCTCAAGTATTTTTATAAACTACACTATATGACATGGGATGAGTACTTGCACCGTGATGAAAATTTACTTCATTGCTCTTAAATCTGCATTTTGGACTCCAGAGTTGTCTAAGTTAGTGACTAAAACCCATTTATTGACGCACATTACGAACCTAACGTTGCTTTTCTTATCAAGACGTTAGATGCTGGGTATAAGTGCCTTGACTGACTGCATGAACCATTTGGAGGTCCATTGCCAAGGTCTTTAATGAATTCATTTTCCTATATAAGACACTTGCCTGTTCCACAGGTAACTGAACACGATGACCAGTTGGACGTCCATTGGTATTGTTGTTCGTCAGGAAGAGCAAGAGGCAAGTAATATGTATAATTTATCTTTAGGTCATATTGACGGGCATGCTGGACGATCACCTCTACCTAAAAGTCACGAAAAAAATCTTATATGTACGTTTTGATGACACCAAACAGCTAAACTGGAGCAAAATAGTTATGTTGTAACATTTGGTCCGCTTCGTTTTTCTTACTTAATTGATGCCGAAAACAATATCAAGAAGTAAATACCAGCATGTGAACATAACCATAATCCAAACTTCAATTCGATAAAACTAGGGCAAAATATGAACAAAAGAAATATTTACACTGAAACTCATGAAAAAGTACACGGAGAATAAGACCGGATGTTCCGGTGATTAAATTAATTTTCCGTACATTAATAGGAATATGGAAACGTTACTAATCAAGGTATTGAAGCTGTCATTTAAACTAAAAATCGTTTGTTTTATTACAATCCATTCATCAGCGATTCATTATCACGTTACATTGATAAATTGTTGACAATTTGATGAGGGCCTATACAAAGATTTTAAGTTCTTTGATCATTTTGAATTTGCCTCAATCGCCTCATAGGCTCGGTCCTTGACATCATTGACAAGTCCTAGAAGGACGAAACAGTTTTGTGATCCAGTTCAGTTTATTAATTGGCTGTTCTGTATCTTAATCCAAATTTGTATTAAAAGTGCTATTCACTTCTGGGTTTTTGGGCAATCTTCTGTACCTGGAATTCGACATCTTGCTCCAATGGCCCAATAATATGAATTTCCTCCCATTTTTGACGACGTGTTAGGACAATGTCATACCGATCATAGTAGTAGTCACCTATTGGAATCTGGTCAGATTCTACAATAATAGTCACATTCAGATTAAATACTAAAATTTAAGCTATTATTATTAAAAGTGCAAAACTTTCGCAACAACTTGGGTTTCTCATATTCAAGCTATTTTGTTTGGGTTTGAATGGGGTTGAAAAAAAAAACACTTGATATTATCCTAAAACCTCCGAAAGCCTACATCCAAATCAAGCCTGTCCTGAAAATAAATATGTAGTTTCTGACATAAATAAACATGTATTTGTTTACTATTAAAGAAAATAAGTCTCGATTTGGAGTTTTTATTGTAATAGGCTAATCAATCATTATATTACAGGATATGTGAATTAAATATACCTACTCAATCTGAAAATATCCGTATGATTATGTTGTATAATGATTCCTGTTGATCGTGCTGGTATCTTAAACCACATCCTCTTATCTTTGAATACAAAAAATGCATTAAAAAATAAAAAATAACAATAGTATTTAATATACACAGATTTCAATAACTTCAATAAATTCAATGTTTGATAATGAATCAATGAAATTTTCCACATTTAAATTACTCCTGACGATTTGATAAAATACGAAAGATATATTGGAACATTGTCTTCGGGTTTGTAATGTCAATAGTACAGAAGTTCTTCTAACACAATCAGTAGATGATTATAGTGTGGCGTTTCAATGATTAAACGGTCACCTTCATCAGACAAATGACCAGTGTGGAGTGTACTAGCACTGATATACGTATTGTAAAAGACTGTACGGAATCGACCATTTTTTTCGGCTGCACTATAATCCTTTGTACGGTAAGGTCGAAAATACTGTGACGAGATGGCTATAGACCAATTAAAGATAACCTCTATTCTATAATACAAAAGAATTCACTGAAGACTTACCTTCGTTGTCATATTGATCGGGAAGGTCGAACACTCGCGTCACGCCACGACACCGTGTACCATTTCCGTTGCATACTCCGCATACATCAAACGTGGAGTGAGATTCCAGAAAACCATCACATCCAAAATTCTATCAACGAATACCCAAATCAACTTATGTTAACTTCCATATCTAAGGAGATGTCACTTTATACTCTATTTTATCTAGAGAAAGCCATATATATCTTACGTTAACTTTAACTGCAACCTGGATAATTGTTAAATGTCTTTCAAATTTCGTATCCGATTTTGCACAAATTCTCTTTGCACTTCGAGACTAGAGAAAACACCCACCTTACATAGCCCTTGATAACATTTAGAGATGTGGTTTGGGTTCGCATTCCAGCAGTTAGTTCCATCAATATAATTCGTCCATGTTGAGATATTGTTGACTGTGCGATTCATGCTACACACAAACCGACCTATTATCGTATTAAGAATATGGTGTTAAGATCAAACAACAACAAAAATAACTCTCGTATGAATCATTTAAAGAAAAAATCCCGTTAATCAATCGCAACAAATATTGGTAGTCATTTTCTGAAATTTCGTTCAATCGATGGTGTGTTAATTAATCATATACAGTATTAAAAGTTAATATTAAATGTAGCCATTGTTACCTCTCACTGCATGATGTTGAGAAAGTTGAAGTTCTTTGAATTCTGTATCAGACACGCCATAGGGCTGTGATAAAATTTATATCATTTATTCTAAAACATATAAATATCACAAATAAAGAGTAACCTAATTTATATTACAACGATATCGAACTATTGTCAGTGTCATCGTAATCTGTGCATATTTACTTCGATGTAAATTGTTCACTTCGTTCGAAGTCAGTCTCAGTAAAAAAAAACACTCTTGGTTCCGAAGTAGACAAAAGAAAGCAGATGTCTACAAAGGCTCCTCATGAATCGCCAAAAACATTCAAGATTCTGCTTGGGAGGTATGCTGTAATTACCTTATGCAAAATGTGTTATACCTGAATGTTACAGAGTCTCACTTCATTCTCACTTCCAAAGCAGATATTTCCCGTGTAACGTGGCCTGTAACATAGGTATGTAAGCTGTCCATTATTGTCATGGTTATAATCGATAATCTGTTACTTCTCTATGTAGTGAAAGGCTAGATGAAAACAATACTGTTCGAAAAGATAAAAACAACAGAACAAAGAAGCAGTCATATCGATAGAGAACTGTTTCATATGCAATAATTTACAAGGATCTGAAATCGTCCGCTCCCTCAGAGAAAATTTGGCCGATCCTGTTGTTTCCATGGAGAATAATACAATTACTTATACCTAAAGATACTTGTGATTTATTACACATTCTTTTTAAAGCAAAATCAATTAAATATGATCATACTTTGGGTTGTTGCAGAACCTTTTGCGCAAGCGGACCCCACCTCCGGCTGTCCGAGAACAGATGGACCACATTTCCCAGGAGGACCATCCGCCATGGACAGGCGAGGGTCCGTCGGCTCCTATGTCCACACACTGACCTCTTATACACCACTTAAAAAACCAACAATTTAAAAACAGAGAAATATATTACCTAGTCTTTATGTCACAAGATCCTTACCAATTTACAGTCTTTTAGGTACAAAACGTCATTTACAATTTAGGGGAAAAAATTAAACAAACTGGAGATAATTTCGTTCCAGCTGAATGGATCATCGAGACATAACTGCTTATTTAAAGTTGTAAATATATGTAAACACTCCTTTGTTACACCAGATAGTTAAGGTACAATTATGTACGTATCGATTAAAATCAAAAATCATTATTAAGAAACAATCTTTAACATTGTCAAGATTTTAAAATGTGTTAAAATTAGATTCAATCCCCACAAAATCTTCAGTGTGTAACTGGTCATCAGGCTTGTATTGCGTACCGTTCTGGTTCCGTTACCACACTCCGTACCATCCATTAAAGGATAACCAATGTTGATACAATGTCTTTGGTCATAGCAGCAAGAAAGTTGGCTACACTTATCCTAAAACAAAGAGCAGTTGAATAAATATAGGTATTAATCCTAGGTAAAGACTTTGAATTGTGCCGGTGAAAGAAAAACCTGGACTGGAATATGATTAATAACAACTCTAAAACAGAATCTAGACAGTGTGAATATTAGTAATTAAAAATATAAAACTTGACGATAATGTTGGAATTAAAAAGACTGTACAAAAGACACGAAAGTGAATAGCACCTTAACATACAAATTTAGAGTTAGATACAGTAAAGTCGAATGATGATTTTAGGTGTATTATGTAGCTATCTCGTCACATTACTTCATTGGTAATAATTTAGATCACTATCTCACCATGAGATATAAACCTTTGTGAATTTGTCACCTTTCTATAGTAGTTCGGTGTGAAGTTGTTCCCGAAGGTAAGCTTACACTGGGCCTCCTCGTCATAAAGACTGCCAGGTAACACCGTCATGTTACTGGAACCGGTAGTTCTGTTCTGCAGACATGAAGAATCGTCCGACCTTAAAACAGATATTAGTATAACATTAATTCGTGAACTAGAAAGAGCCTATTCATGTCATTGTCATTCGAATAGTGGCACAGTTCAGAATACATTTCTGTACTTGACGTTCATCTGAAATTATTATTATATATGAAAATTACGAAATTTACTGAATACTGAGGCTAGTGCACATCCCCATCTAGATTTTGACCTTTTTTTTTTCGATCACTTTGGATTTGCTTCAGTCGCATCCTAGGTTTAACATTAAGGTCCTTAGCCTCACTGCCGGGAACTAGAAGGACGAAACAGCTATGAAATGAATTTGAATTAATTGTTCACTTTTATGACAGACAATCTTCAGAGTTCGAGAAACAGGAGTCCTTTAATAACATGACATGCATTTTTTTGTCAATTAAGTAATTTTCATATTCAGTTTAGATAATTTGAACCTCATCTAGTCTAGTGGAACTCACTCGAAAAATGCCTTCATTGCATTGTCACTACAACTTGACCAATGGAAACTGGATCGCCCATAAGTCGCAGATCTCTGCATTATGTTCCCGCTGTCATGACACTCGGGGAAGTCATTATCATGTCCTATCCTCAGTCTGGAAACAAAATAATCTCCACAAAACTGAATGCAACTTTTTCGTGTTAGTCGAAACAGCACGACCGAGTACTAATGTTCGAGAGAAAAAAAAAAGGTTTGAGCATAAATCTGATATTGATCATATAATTTCATTCCGCTTTAGATATAGTCCGACCGAAACAAATCAAATTAGTAGAGCACTTCTGCGTATACAATGTCAAATTAAAAAAAAACTGTTTACAAAACAAAGAGCGTGATGTTACTCACGTATGCCCTATCTCGTGCGCGATGGTGAAGGCCGTGCCCAGTCCTTTATCCTTTGCCATTATGCGTTTACTGTCTTCGTCCTTACACATTCCACTGAGATAAGCTAAGCCATTTATGTCGTACTCATCCTTGTTTTCTTCACCTATCTGTTCTTTTCTGAAGCAGACAAATCGCACAATTTTTAGCATTCCGTTAGTGAAAAAAGAAGTTCAAAGGTTAGTTTATATACCCTCTCTGAACATACATCAAGCATAGTACATTGATTGATTTCGATGCATCTACTAAGCTGTATCTGTTTTTTTTTTTTTGTTTTTTGTTTTGTTTTTTTGTTGTTTTTTTTTTCAATTATTTAAAAAAAATACAGCTGTATTAAAATCACATTTTTGATATTCTATATTTTTAGATACACGAGAAAGCATATACTTTTACTCTTATATATGTAATTAAAACAAACAGAGAGAAAGAAAAAGACAGTTATAGGTAAGCAAAAAATGTAGGAAAGGACAGAGAAAGAAAGAGCCTAAGGAATAATGAATGTTTCTTTATTCATAATAATTATCAAATATTTATATTTTGATAAAAATCCTTCATACTTACATTAAATATGGAAAAAACATCCGAGACTAGGCAAGGGTAGCTTTTATCTTTGAATCGGATAGTTACTAACAATTTTTCTTTCAAGTTCAGGAGATAATTTTCACCTTTGCCATTACGTTTATATTTTTGAGTTGTATATATATTTTAATGACTGTGGGATGCAATTTGATTCACTAAATATTGAGCTATTCTTTATCTTTGTACAAATCTGAATTTATATTGAAATATTCACTTTTGTCTTTAGTACAATCCTTCGAGATAGCAGGGTAGACTCTACTGGTATGCCGTAACTCCGAAAAACAAATTTTAATTCATTTCATAGCGGCAAGTTTCAGAATTTTCATGTGTCCTTTGAGATAAATTTGAATCATCCAGTCCTGAAAATTTGGAAATTTGTAGAGTAATAGGGCTAGTTATATTGAGTTTTATTTCGGCAAATGCTGACTTCAATCGGCACCTCAACAAATTAATATCACGATTTTAGTACAAAATATCGTCAACAGACAATCAAACTCATAACAAAGAGTTTCAAAAGACGCAGAATGGTGAGAATTACGAGAAAGTCTTAGGGTCATTATTTAAGCATTGAACTACTTTCAATTGGCATTCATAGGTCCATGAATGCCAGTTGAGAGCAGCTCAATGCTTGTATTAATCACTTGTGATTTATGATCCAATAACACCTAATTTATAAAAAAAAAAAAAAAAAAATTTCTGGCCATAATTGTTTAGTGCGCTGGATAAAAGAATACACATTAAAAACACGTGAACAAACGGATAATGCGTATTTCAATGTTTAATTCAATTGTCATCTACAAAAGGTAATATTATAAATTAGTTTCCATTACTGTTAAATTCATACGCCAGTTGGTAGTTATGAAGTGATGTTGCACAACTACAGTTGTCAACGTTATATAGTGGAAATACCATGGAGTGGTAAATATTTAGAAATATTTTACTTCTCTGTGCGATTTGATCCTCGTTAGTTTGCCAAGGCATATCTTGACCGTGTTCTAATTTGAGAACAAAACAATGCTTACTTGGATTAACATAGCGGGTGTTGTCGAAGATGCAGAAGATGCTTAATCTTCTGGAACACCTGGTCCTATTTTCCACCAATTTTTTTCAGGAGACTTTGTGTAATTTCTTTTTTCATTTTTAGACCTAATTTTGTTGAATTTGAGTTTGGATTATGACTATGTTGACATTTTGGCATTTTGTTGTTTACTGCACAGAGCTCCAGTTTTTATAACCTGTTATGGTAACATCAACGAGGAAATTGTCGTAAAATTAGATAAAATTAATTCACAGCAGAAAAGGTACCGTCATTCACATCAATTCCACCTTCACGCAGGTTTTAATTGTTGTATTTTGAGGTTTGAAGAATGTTTCCTTCATGTACATATACTCACGTAACTACGAGTAAAGTCAAATCTGCTCTGTAAAGTGGACTTGTATGACTGTGCCATTCTGCAAACTTGTCGAAAATGTAGAATTTGTCTTTCATATTACCGAAGATCTGTACACAAATATACGGTGTTCTGTTATGATGTTGAGGTATGGTATGTACATAAATAATAATGCAAATACATGTTATAGCAATGAAACATCTGCTTGAACATTTTTATCATTAATATCATTTGCATAATGCCATTGAGAGAAAATACAATACTATTTACACGGAAACTGATGTTCAAAGTATCGTATTATACACTTCAGGTCAAAGTTCAGAAAAGGACATGCTTTACTTGGAATTTTATACAAGAGGGAAGGTCTTTAATTAACCGATAATGACACAAAATTTATAGAATAATTAAGTTACAGTTCTGTAATTGTTGTGACCTTTACTGTATATTACCTGTGTGTTGTTCAATGTTGTAATTCGGGTAATGGATGGCGAGAGGTGATATGTCAGTGTGTCGTCATGGAACAAGGAGTAAACCTGAAGGAGAAAGGATTTATCATTATGTATATCAACTAGAATACCTGTTGTATCTATCAATATTTAGCTAGGTAGTCATCTGTTTAGTTGTTAATGCTCTAAAACTAACAATTATCATTGATATAACCATTTCAAAAACCAAGAAAATCATATTTATATCATACTTTATACAAATTCTGGTATCAAAGAAGAAAATTAAAACCATGTGGGATGATCTGATCTCAAGATGGCAAAGCCCGAAAAGAAATACTTTAATAGTCGTAAAATCATAATGTATATAAAATCAATAAAGGTGCTGGTTATTGTTATAAGTGTAAAAGAATCAGCATTCTGTACAATGTTCATATTTATGGAGAGGAACGTGGTGATGTTTAGTCCGTATAGGCTTTTGTCGTTAGCATGGGAGTCAACCACAGAACCTGCCGTCACAATTTCTACTGTGATAGGTATGTCATGGCTGGTCTTCATTTGTTTTTTCTGGAAACCTATCAAAGTTGAAAACCAAGAGGTTATGGTAGTATTAAAACCGGGTATAGGGTATATCGTATACAAAAGAAACATTGACACAGATACTTATGAACAAAAATCAACAAAAATAAAACTGGGTCTTTATATAGCAAGTGTTATATTGACAATGTTCGCTCTCAAATCCCAGTGATGTTATGTTCTCAAAGAAAGAAACGGTACAGCTATAACAAAACCAGATTGAGAAAACGGCGGAGAATGAATGCTACAGAACTACACCAGAAATTGGATGTGAACTTCTGAATTTGTCCATTGTGCCGATGTAAGGAATCATTGCGATATTTCTACATCAGCCACATACCTCGAGCTTTATGATGATTGTGATAATTTCAATTTTATCTTAAATTGGATTATAGCAAAACCCTGCATCCCCAACATATAATGATTACACGTCGCAATTTATTTGATATTCAAGGGTCTATTCCCATTAACACGATTTTCGTGCAATATGTCATACAACAGGATTTCAAAAGACATAGGTTGATAAAACTTATAAGGAAGTTTTACGGTCGTCATAATGATCTCATTTTATTATATATATATATATTTGTATTATTTTATTTCTCTTTGCGACATAAAGTTGGACGTGTTTGATGCTCTTTATTTTGACTGTTGGATTCGTTGTTGCACACTTGTTCTCATTTAAATACGTGACATTACTAAGATTTATATGGCAGAAGACGATTAATCTGTTTTGTTCATATTATGCCCTGGTTTATTGACTTTGAAATTTGATTTTGATTATGTTTATATGTTGGTGTTTTATTTCCTTTTGATACTATACCAAATCAAATGTATCCTTTATATACATGTAGACAAAAATATTTGTAACGAACCGACACATTGTAATATATTGGTACGCTGTAGTGTCGATTTACAACAAAAATAAGTACCAACGACACAAAAGTGAATACTTAGCAGCACAATGTAATACAAAATTTGACACAACAGAGCCAAACAATGAATTCAATTTATAGTTCTTTCGTCCTTCTAGGACTCGGCAGTGACGCTAAAAACTTAAATATTAAATTTAGGATGCGGCTGAGGAAAACCCAAACTGATCGAAAATCTCAGAATCTCGATTGAGATATGCCCTTACTCCCTTACCTCATTAAATTTCCTAATTTTCGTATAACAGATAATTTTAGAAGTCAAAATATGTGTTTATTCTGAAGATTGCTAAAAAAAATAGGAGTGGTACCAAAAGCATATGATATTTATCTGATAGACGCAATGCCTTACAAACAATATTGATTTCATCATTTACCTGGCGCCCTCCTGGTAAGCTTGTTCACAATGTATGCATCCTCTAAAGGTGTCGTCCGGTTCAAGGATCGAAGAAGGCTGGAATGGCTCGTTTTCAAAGGTAATATGGTAAGATCAAGGCTGGAGGTCGAAATAACCCCTACCTGACAAATAAACAAAAAAGAATAATGTCTTCAATGGCAATATGGTACTGATATGACTTTTAATGGATGTTAAAATCACTGCTACTTTCCAAAAATAAATAAAAACTATGCATTTAATGGTAAGAGGAACAGTATTTCAGATAATGATTTCGTTTTCCCTATGGCGAATTTTAAATTCCTAGATAGAAATATTCATGTCTTACGCTGTTTACATGTTGCAGTTGACTTTATATTCAATGGCTCTTTCCCAATATCAAGATTTCCATGTAAAATGTCGTTGGACGACAGATAAACTCAGGCGTTCGAGATACTGTTTTCCCAATATCAAGATTTCCGTGTAAAATGTCGTTGGACGACAGATAAACACAGGCGTTCGAGATACTGTTTTCCCAATATCAAGACTTCCGTGTAAAATGTCGTTGGACGACAGATAAACACAGGCGTTCGAGATACTGTTTTCCCAATATCAAGACTTCCGTGTAAAATGTCGTTGGACCAATATCAAGATACTGTTTTCCCAATATCAAGATTAAAATGTCGTTGGACGACATCAGGCGTTTCGAGATACTGTTTTCCCAATATCAAGATTTCCGTGTAAAATGTCGTTGGACGACAGATAAACACAGGCGTTCGAGATACTGTTTTCCCAATATCAAGATTTCCGTGTAAAATGTCGTTGGACGACAGATAAACTCAGGCGTTCGAGATACTGTTTTCCCAATATCAATTCCGTGTAAAATGTCGTTGGACGCTGTTTACATGTTTTCCCAGTTGATTTTATAAATTCAATTTTCCCAATATCAATATTTCCGTGTAAAATGTCGTTGGACGACAGATAAACTCGAGATACTGAGACGTTTTATGGTCGACACAATGATCTTTTTGGGAACTATTCACATTTTGTGCACTGACTCGCATAAGTCAAGGAAATCAATGAGATAATGATTTCGATAATTGCATTTTCTTACGAGTATATCGCAGTTGCTAATTGCTGCAAAGCCATCCTTGTGTGAGAGAGACTGACCACGGTAGTTACACGAACGGTAGTGGTCACTGCAGGGAGAGGACATCACCACTCCGTTACTTTTGAAGTGCTGCAGGACACAATCTGAGAGAGGGACATATCCGAATCAGTGAGTTTCAAATAGTTATGTAAAAGCTTTGAATGGAAGGATTTTCTGAGATCGTTGATAGAAAAAGCTGACATGTGCAATAGTTAATAGATTTTCTATGTTTACTATGAAAACTGACACATTTAACGCGAATATAGAGAACTTGATCTTAGTCTGATTTTAAAAAGTCCCTGTTGCCGTTATGTCTTAAGATCCTTTTTTCTATCATGCAATCATATTCGGCATAAGGAGCAATAAAATTGTCAGATAAAATCTTTATTAATTTTCACTTCGACAGACCAATTCTAAATAAATAAAATGCATTTTGTAAATCGGTTCTTGTTAGTAATTTTACCTTTTGTTAGAATCTCCTCATTAACTCTAAGCTTGAATATAAACCTCTCTCCAAATGCTCGCAGGGAGAAAATCTTTCCGTCTTTTCTTTTGAAAGATGTTATCGTTGGTTTCTCAATAAACATATAAGGTGGTACTGCAAAGTAATAAAAGGTTAAACAGATTGAAAATAATTTCTCCTTGAAAAACTGTTCTATCGTCTCTAGTGTATGTCACAGGACTTAAAACATCTACATAAATCCCACGTAAAAACAAATGCGAAATGTTCATATTTCTTAAAAAAATAACATAGCAATGTGTCATAATTCCATGTCACATATATGTCGCGTGACGGCCCTTAGTAATGATATTAGAACCGGTGTCTACTTTATATTGATAAAGTAAGTTTCGCTAATCTCAATTAGAAATCACTTACCATGTTGTTGTTCTTGTACGCCAAAGTAGTAGACTAGGTCCTGCTTATCAAGTTGTTCATGGAACTGCAATGATTACCTTATTACTTATAACGTAAAGCAGTAAGACCTTAATTAATATTCTAATAGTTTTCATATCCTTTTTAAATGTACTCTTGCAAATGATTTATGTGTCGGGTAATTTAAACTTTAGACAGTATTAATTTAATTATTATTTATTCACAATAAAGAAAGAAAATATTCGGATCATTGCTTGTGTCCTTTACTTTTGCAAGAGACGTGCAGAAAACACATGGGTGAATGGCACATTTCAATACAAATTTAGAAATAGATGATATATTGTTAAATGATAAACTTTGCTCCATCATGCAGTTGTTTGTTCCCTCTTAGGAACTCTCAGCGATGCAAAAAGTCCTAAATTATTGAAACCTATGAGGCGACTGAGGACCATCTGAATTAGTGAACGAAAATCATATACCAGACAGGAATGTAGCTTACCTCAAAATTCGTTAGATTCGTAAATTTTCTCAGTTCCTGAGTTATTTAAGTAAAAGTCATGAACTTTTGCATATGTGTGTATATTCTTAAACAATGTCACTATTAAAATTAATCAAAATGTAGAATGGACTTTACAGCAAACCTCGATGACTTAAAGTCCAAAATTATTGTCCATCACATGCAGTCTCAAATACTGTACTCTAGGTATACAAAGGATAAGCACCTTTCCAAAACCTGTCCCTATATCTCTATTATTAGACATATTGATCGATCAACAGCCTTTCTTACGAACATTGCAACATTCTGTTTTTAAGGATTTACGTATTCTGAAATGTTATGACGTCTTTCAAGAGTTATATAGTGTTACTGGTATCTCACCTTACACAGCATTTTCGAATAAATATCAGATTTCTTATCTCAACTTACACACCATTTCCGAATAAACATCAGCTTTCTTACATGTATCTCACCTTACATGTCATTTCCTCATAAACATCAGCTTTCTTATCTCACCTTACACACCATTTTCTAATAAACATCAGCTTCCTTATCTAACCTTACACATCATTTCCTAATAAACGTCAGATTTCTTATCTCACCTTACACATCATTTCTGAATAAACATCTTTCTTTTCTAACCTTACACGTCATTTCCTAATAAACATCAGCTTTCTTATCTGACCTTACACACTATTTCCTAATAAACATCTGATTTCTTATCTCACCTTACACACCATTTCCGAATAAACATCAGCTTTCTTATCTCACCTTACACATCATTTCCGAATAAACATCTTTCTTTTCTAACCTTACACAGCATTTCCTAATAAACATCAGCTTTCTTATCTAACCTTACACGACATTTCCTAATAAACATCAGCTTTCTTATCTGACCTTACACACTATTTCCTAATAAACATCTGATTTCTTATCTCACCTAACACATCATTTCCTAATAAACATCAGCTTTCTTATCTAACCTTACACAGCATTTCTGAATAAACATCAGCTTTCTTATCTCACCTTACACGACATTTCCTAATAAACATCAGCTTACACAGTATTCCATATAAACAGCAGTTTTGTTTTCTAACATAACATAGCATTCCGAATACACATCAGCTATCTTCTTACCTTACACAACATTCCCAAATAAGCATCAGTTTTCTTCAGTAACCTTACTCAGCATTCCGCAATGAACATCAGCTTTGTTTTCTAACCTTAGACAGTATGACGGAATTAACTTTAGTTTTCTCTTCTAACCATACCTGGCATTTTCAAATAAACATTGGTTTTGATTTCTAACCTTAGACGTCATTCCCAAATAAGCATCAGTTTTCTTTTTCACATTACACAGCATTTCCGAATAAACACCATGTTACACAGCATTCCGAATAAACATCAGCTTTCTTTTCTATCCTACACAGCATCCCCAAATATGCATCAGCTTTCTTTTTCGACCTGAGATTTATTTTCTAACCCTTCAAAGCATCCCCGAATATCCACCAGCTTTCTCTTTCGACTCTACAAAGCGTCCCCAAATTTATATGTTTCTTTAAAATAAACTTTTTTATTTTACATGGTGTCTCCAAATATGTATCAAATTTTACTTTAAAAGGTGATTCCAAATTTGTATAAAGTTTGTTTAATTACTTTACATGATGATTTGGGATACGTATCAACTTTGTTTCATTATTGTACATGGTGTACCCGAATTTGTATCAACTTTTTTTCCATATTAGCTTTCTTTAAAGTATAAAGTATCAACGTCACTTTTAGAGCCTTACAAAACATCTCCAATTATCAATAAACTGTCTTTCCTTAGTTCTACGTTGTTAGGTCATCTACCAAAGCTTTGCATAGTGTTCAAGAGCGTATAAATGTTATCTTTTTACACCCTCGAAACTCTAGATGTTGCAAGCACTTTCTTTCTCTGCAACCCTTTTATATCGAAGATATCTTTGTAAAGCCTTGCATAACGTTGATTGGTAACCGTTTTGCATGGTTTTACGTCTGCCCTTACCTTGCGTCCATGTGTAACCATCAGCAAGACAAACATCCACAGCAGCAGCAGCATCCTCGAGTCTTCCTTTTGGTATGAGGATAGAAACTCTCCAGACGCGAGTGTTTGCTCCAATTTATACAGATATCAGACATGATTAATATCATTCCTGGGTATTAATTTCACTTATCGTCAGTAATCCAGGTAGGCATTTTCTAATCTTTTTGACAATGCCACTGTCAATTCCGTTCAAAATACCTCGAGAGTTTTCAATAGACCTTCTCACAGCCGCCCTTGCACAATACAATCTCAAACATTAACGGCGTCTTGAGTCGCCATTTGATTTTTTTAACATAGATAAGAAATTTCAATAAATATTGGTGTCTTGACGTGTCTTTTTTATGATATAATTAAGTGGCAGTTTTGCTTACATATAAATCATGCCACAATACATTAGCTATTAAAAAGCATGTTGGAAAAAAATGTTTGGGTTAGATACACTCTTGTCAAACTTTAACCTTATCTGTTACCGGGAAAGAATTTTTACATTGACACCGTTTACACAAATATAACATGTTGACATGCTGAAGATGAAAAAGCTAAAAGTCATCTTGATGAAAACTTTGAATACTTATTTACATAATGACTGAATCAAGGTACGATTTATTAATTCTAACTACATCAAAGGAGGCAATCACAACTAGTCCACATCAGCAGTAACACACATAACTGTTATATCAACGTGGTAGGATATATTAAGAGAAAGTCGCATGAATCTTGGAGATTTAATTGCGGTAAGCAATCCTACTTATCACATAATCATGCTTCTGTATAACAATCTTGACAGTAAGTTTTCATTGTTTTATATAGTCTAGTTTCTTTTGCAAAAAATAAATAGATTATAAGAAAATACCAACATGACAACGTTATCATAATCCAAACTCAAATTCAATGATGCAAAATATGAGTAAGAGGGAAAGCCAGAATGAAGAAAGGTCTAAAAAATGGCAATAGTAGGACTATGTGACTTGAAGGCAGACATCCTTCAGATGATGAGCTTTCCAGTAGAGGTGATTTCCATACCACTCCACCCATTACTGTGTTGTGGTCCCACAGGTCCAACCAGATGTGGTGATCAAGCTGAAAACACCATGGCAATACAGGATGTAGAAGGCATCTGTTGGTAGATGAAAGTAAACAGCAGGGATGAAGGACAAGGTATCTGCCTGTGGAGGCTAACTGCAGAGAAATCCCTGACAAGTCTTTTTGGTGAACTTAAGACTCATTGGGGGTAAAACAGAAGAAACTGGTAGGGGCAGCAATTGGACAGGCAAATAAATGCTTCCAGCTTCATATTGAAGATGAGAGGTGAAAGGTTGAGTGATCACTAGACAGCTGCTAGAGTGATGGGAGACAAGTAGGCAATATCACTGTCTGAAGTGATTCAGCTGGGCAAGTGAGAAGGTTGATTTATGAAACATCCAAAGGAGCACTGAATGAACACAAAATGAACAGCCTTGATCAACCCAGTCAGCACACCTGTAGAGGACATTATAGAAAGCACTGAAAAGTCCAAGGAAGGAAGATCCATCTAACGATTAAACTAGCCTGCATTGGATTATTCCTATGTCTGCAAGGGGACTTGTTGAATTATTTCATCACAAAGAATTCGACAGATCTTTTTACACCTTGATATGTTTTATAATCAAAAGATATAGCACTCTTGTCTTGAGATCCAATTCCTTATTTTTCATTAGATTTCTTTCAGATTTGGTAGGATCAATCATAATGACATGAAATCATGCTCTCTGAGGCATTTTGATTAAACATTTTGATTAAAGCTTTCCATATCCATATTTGATTTGAAACAACCATGTGTTTCTCTGGCCTGGAATGAGTGTATATTCTTCTGCCTGTGGTTCTCCTCTACACAGCGCTCACCATGATAATCAATTGATAAAAGTTACAACAACAAAATCATTGCATTTCGTCTTTTTTTATTTTCTTGAAAAACAATTGGAAAAGTTCTCTTCTTTTAAACTCACAAAAATATATTACAAGTCTTTGTAGAAGGTAAAAATGATGTACAAAGACATACAACAGCTGTCTGTTGGTGGGAATGAGGCATGTCATATCCTCTGACAGTTACAACAGTACAGATACCTACCTTGACAGTCACAATACACGGGTAGTATATACAACATTTTTATAAACCTGGAATGATTATGAGTATCAATGGCTGTCACATAGAGGTCTTTATACATATATGTGGTCAATGAGAGAAAGTAATCAAGAAGATTAATGTAATAAATTATGTGTCGTTGTGGTACATACATATATATATATACAACATGTATCTACATGTGTAAAGTATCAGAAAAAATATAATAAATACCTGTTGTCCTAATTACAATTACTATATTTTGTTATCAATTTGTTTTCAATTAAAAAATACAAATCTGTATTTGACTCAATGACAACCAGGGCACAATGCCATTTCAGAAAATTTCAACCACTGTACTTGTATAAAACAGGCCTTTTACCTATCAAATATTAAATGTTAATCAAAGTTAACACACTATTTTCTTCATTTTTGTTTACCTTAACAATTCAGTTTTTTTTAACAGAATCCAGATAAAGTGAATATCCAATAGGATGATGAAAGGTAATGATATACAGTGTATATCCAATATAATTAGTTTATTTCCCAAGTATAAAACACCAACCACCAGTGGTTTACACCTGGGAACAAAATCTTGAGGTAGGATCTAAAAGTCTGCCAAAGAATCATTTAGGAAATAAATATCCATATACAGATGTGGTAACACATAACCCACCAAACTATTTTTGCGCACATCGTCCATACATGCGCTCTATAAAGTATCTAGAGAAGAATTGTACGATAGGATTGTAAACAAAAGGCTTTAAATTACTAGTGTGTAAAACTATTCAGTCTGTATCTAATAAATCTACATATGTTCAACCTATAGATTTTAGCTTGATTAGAAAATATACTTATAGTTGTACTCTTGTATTTTTAGAAAATAAATAAAGCCTATCCCACACCTATCTATTAGTAACTTACAATTTCAGACTCCTTTTTGAACCAATAGCAACCAAAGGATCAAAGAGGAATCACTGGAATATGTTAGCACTGCAACAACTGGAAAGTTTTTCAAAGATTGGTTATATGAGGAATGGGATGGGGAAGTTAATTTAAAAAATATATATATATTTATAAATTAGAAAGAAATATTAATAATATTATAAGAGATTTAAAACAAACAATGACAAAATGTCAATATTTTCAAGGAGAAACAAGAAATAACTATATCCATTTGACAACAGAGAAAAAATGTAAAGAGCTTGGTAATATTTTAGGTGTCTGGTCCCAACACTTCAATACTGGAAAATACAAATAACAGTGAAGTCATTCAAAACTTTACCTGGAAAAACACCCATATGTGGCAACAAGTCCATCCATATCTAGTGCCAACACACACAGAAAATTAATACAAGTTATGATTTTTTCACTCACTTTTGACCAATCACATCACAGTATTTGCAGTTTAAATATCAAATTTCCCAGAGTGCATTGCCGACCTGACAAACAACAACTCCTGCTTTATTGTAATGTATTAATCCTGTTCAATGTGAATTTTAGCATTAGTTTCATATGCTGCACACTCAAGAAAATATATAAAACTCCCTCCCTACTCAATAAAGTATCACCATTGTTCATCAAGAAATAAATATATCCTCAATATACAACTTACAATAGAGAAAAATAATTAACAGCTGGCTGTATTTGTTTCCCAATAAGCCCATTCATGTTGGAAATGCCCATAATGTAAGTGTTATTTCATTGTCCTGTAATAAGCCTACAGACTACATATGTATGTGTTGGTCCCCTGGACTGGAGGTAAAGAGCATTTTACCAGTAGTAACAACAGCAGAGGAATGATATCAGAACTTTATACAAAATATATAATACCAATTACATTAATATACAGAAAGTACTGGAATCTTTCAGAAAAAAAAAAAATTAATAAATATCCTTGAAAGTAGACAAGTGCAACATAAGATTCTCTAAAAGTGGTAGTGAATTGCTTTAATACACTATAGTTTAATGTTTGTCAAATGTGTTTTGTAATCTAAGACTGCACACTGTTGGTACTTCATGTTAGATATCTTCGGGATTCTCCTTCAGTGTGCTGATAAACAGTCAACACTGGACACCTGTAGATAACTCAGTACTTTATAAGTAAACATCCTTTGTAGTCTTTTACAAAGAATCATATACAACCAGCAGGATATAGGTGAGAAACTACTTAAGTGCAAGTTACAATTTAAATCTAAATTAATCATTCATATCAAAATTCTAATGGAAAGAGGATCTTAATGATGATTTCATGAAAATGAGTAAGGAAAACTTTTTTTTTGAAAACATAAATATATAAAAATTAATAAAAACTTAATTCAGATCTAAAAAAAGGAAGAAAAAAAGTAATTTGGATCACCTGTCATGTGTTCAAGACAGTTTAATGGTTATATAAAATTGTATAGCAGGTGTACACTTTAAACTCAGGTCTAGTAAGTCATTAATGAGATAGTGACCAGAGATATGAGATTGGAAGCAAATCTTTGATAATAACTCTCCTATCACACGGAGTTGAAAGTAAAATCTAAAATAAATCATAGTTACCGTACATACAGAATTATAAATGATTTCTTCTGTTATCTGTGAGTCGTTCCAGGTTATGAAGGCCATATGAATCAAGGATATTAGAAATAACTCTTTAATACATGTCACACAAAGCATAAACTGAAAACATTCTTTCACTCCAATCAATACAAATTTTGTAGGTATTGTAGCGGCAGACACCAAGAAAATAATCATTCCGCATAATATTTGTCTTTATGGTGTAAGTGTTACGATCTTCTGGTACTTTATGATAAAAAAATATGGTATTCTGCTAGGTTTTACAGCTGTCTATTTATAGATGCAAAACATTTAAAAGATAGAACAGATATATATCAAGCCTTGCAGAAATGAAGCAACATTTAATTTCAGCAGGCATTACTTATCCCTTCTCCTTCACACACAAAAATGAATGATAAAAAGATAGGTTCTTAATATTTCGAGGAATAATCTCGCCAATGCCACAATCGATAGCACTAACTGTCATTGAAAAAAGTAGACCATGAACATTTCAACACCAGTGTACATTTGCTTGATAGTACATCCACACACGACAGAAACAATTTTGTATACAAATATGATGACTGACTTCAGTAGCCCAGGTCTCTTAAGATCATAGAAACTTGACATATATCTATGTACATATCAAACACAAATCAGCAGAAAATATCCCTGTAGGAAATTACCACCAAAACAAATATGAAAGCACGGTAACAATGGCAACAGCAAAAAACTTTCAGGCAAGAATTAAAAGTGCTAATTAATCATTGGGAATGTTCAAATAAATTTCGTCAATGAGTAAATATACACAAACACATAAGGTACCTTCCCAGTAAAATTTATCCACAATGGGTAATGGAGAAAGACAGTCGCTTCCAGTCTAATTGCACAGTTCTAATACAATTACTGTATCTACACTGTATTTATTAACTGTACAAAATCCATTGAGGCTGAAATGTCACAGCAGAATATTACATCATAAGTCACATTATAATCCTCTCGGATCACATCAGCGAGAGGGGAATTATCACCACTGTTATCTACAGCTTCACTTCTACTGCTCAACTCCTGAGTACAATAAATTTTTGGAACTCGAATATATACAGTCAGCACCTTATAGAGTTCAATCAGCATCATTCATGTATCCTTACAGGATTTTCTCGAGGCAACTATTTTGTACAACAACTCAGAACTACCACTTCTCCGACTATCTGGTGTAAACTTTTTCATACCTTAAATCATAACATTTCTATACCACTGCTGTAGACTTTCTCATACTGCAAATCAGAACTTTCCTGTATCACTACTCTGGACTTTCTACTCATCACCATTAATGTTGCTTTTCAGTATTTTACTGTAAAAAATTATACCACCTTTTATCCCATGCATTAGTTTCATCATGTCCTACCCGGACCTCATAGACACTGGTGTAGTTGCTATGTATTGCACCAACATCATAGTTATGCTTAAGGTTCACATGCACTTAGCTTTAAGTCATGTGACAGGAGTTTGGAGCAACATAAACACTGCCATCAAATTTCGAAAAGTTCAACCTTTAAATGACATTTATGTGATACCAAATTTATACTGACAGGAAGAGTATTGTCTAAACCATTCAAAAAGTACTATTGATCTCAATAGTTTTCATAATTTGGTTTTAAAATGCGATTAAAGTGATGGGGCAGGTTATGGCAATATTTGTATGAAAAATGTGATATTTTGATGATTTATCGTTAAAATTATTCAGGTGGACAGAATTAAGATTGCTGGGTTTATTCTGTTGACTAATGACACAAAAGTTTCCCTTTCCATAAAGACTACAAGGTTGCACTTTTGAAAAACTGGCATCCATGTTAATGTCACTCAATATTAATGGAACTCTTTTGTGTTCATTGTACACGCATCTATATGTCTGAAGATGTGTCAAATCATAGTAATCTTCCAAACTTTGTCTCAAAAAGCCGTGGAATGCTGTATGGATACCAGAAATGTGCTATAACTTCAACTATACAACAATAAAACTGCTGTAAAGATACATAAAATTACTCTCGGGATACCCACTACCATCTACAGAACTGGACTGCATCAACAGACGAGTTGCTGGGCTCTCAGATAGAAAATGACAATACTTAACGTGTTGGTGGTGATGAAAATTCAACACACACCACAAATGCATTGGAAAGTACTGTGCATTGTTAATTGTATATTTCATACTATAAGGACGAAAATTAGATTTGAGATATGACTACGCCGAATCTTGTCTACCCACTCATCAACATTGCTGTGTCATAAAATATCGCGACATAAACAATTTAGGAATTTGTTGCCATGTATACTTTTAATGAATAAGTTAATGAGTAAGGTTTCAAGGAGCAAAATTAATAGACTTTCTAGTGGTAAATTTTTCATACCTCAACTCCAAACATTACTGTACCATTACTATGGATCTGCTGGTGGCAACTTTTCTGTAACTCAACTCAGAACTTTACTGTACCATTACTATGGATCTGCTGGTGGCAACTTTTCTGTAACTCAACTCAGAAAATTTACTGTACCATTACTTTGGATCTGCTGGTGGCAACTTTTCTGTAACTCAACTCAGAACTTTACTGTACCATTACTATGGATCTGCTGGTGGCAACTTTTCTGTAACTCAACTCAGAACTTTACTGTACCATTACTATGGATCTGCTGGTGGCAACTTTTCTGTAACTCAACTCAGAACTTTACTGTACCATTACTATGGATCTGCTGGTGGCAACTTTTCTGTAACTCAACTCAGAACTTTACTGTACCATTACTATGGATCTGCTGGTGGCAACTTTTCTGTAACTCAACTCAGAACTTTACTGTACCATTACTATGGATCTGCTGGTGGCAACTTTTCTGTAACTCAACTCAGAACTTTACTGTACCATTACTATGGATCTGCTGGTGGCAACTTTTCTGTAACTCAACTCAGAACTTTACTGTACCATTACTATGGATCTGCTGGTGGCAACTTTTCTGTAACTCAACTCAGAACTTTACTGTATTATTACTCTTGACTTTCGGAGGGTGACTTTCTGTCACCACAGCTCTGGATTTTCTGTTATCATAACTTGGGACATTCTGATGCCACAATGTCACTTTTCTGGTACTATAACTTTTTTGTTTTGGTGCCACAATTCTGCCATTCTGGTACCATAACTCAGTTATTTCTGGTGTCATAACTTGGAACTTTCTGGTACCACAATTTTGCCCTTATGGTACCACAACTCAGGACTTTGTGGTACTATAATTTGGGACTTTCTGGTGCCACAATGTTGCCCTTATAGTACCACAACTCAGGACTTTGTGGTACTATAATTTGGGACTTTCTGGTGCCACAATGTTGCCCTTATGGTACCACAACTCAGGACTTTGTGGTACTATAATTTGGGACTTTCTGGTGCCACAATTCTGCATTTCTGATCCCACATATGAGGTCTAGAGTATGAGAAATCTAACATTGTTGACATCATTAACCCCGGTATCATTAGGTATCTAACAATGAGTAATAATGACCTTAACTACAGTACTATCAGTAATCAGAAAGCTAGTTTATAGTCACAGAAATCTTCCCAAAGTCTTATACATATGTAGTAATACCAAAGTCAGGGGACTTTGAATCAAGATAATTTCCTTTCAATATATGAATGCATGGGTTTCATACCCCAATTCTAAGTCTGTAGGGATTGTATAGATCATTTCAGTCTGTTTCCTCACTCAGGATCCTTTTTCTCTGTGTTATCTGTGTTGCTGGAAAGCTCAACCAGTATGGACAGTAAGTTGTCAAGACCAGTCATGTATCCATCCTCATGATTACCCTCAACCCACTGCGATCTGTGATCTATAGTCACACCAGATGGAAGTGGCATAGTTTTCCCAAAGTCTATCATCCAAGCACTGGCTTTTTCTGATTTATCATGTACAAACAATAATGAGCTGCCTATGATCTGTAACCAAAATATAAACATCAATTAAAAAAATTTCAATTCAATTCAATTCAATTCAACTTAATTATCACAATTTTAACTACATGAGTAAATCTCATGGCTAACACAAACAGCATAGATAGAATGTATTTTGTTTCAATTATTTAATATTTTCCAATAATTTTTCCATCAAATGTTGTTCTGATTTGAATCTGTTTTATGAAATACTTGATTTTCCAATTAAACATAAAAAGACATTTTTAACGTTTATTCCTTGCTTAGGATTGTGTACCTTTGGGAGTGATCTCCCTTGATGAAATCATTTAAGAAAGAAGTCAAGGCAAGTGTTCTTTTATAATGTAATGTACTGACCTCATGTAAACGGAAGAATTCTGAAATTTCTTGAGTAGCCCGGATAGCTTTTAACCGTCTTATATACTTGGACTGGAAACAAATTAATGGTCCATTAGGAAGTGTTCATATTTAGATTGAACAACAATGATTAGGGTACTATACATGTCACACAGAAATTCCTGTTTAATCAGGATTAAAACATTTTACAGCAGCATCGTTATTATTCATATTTCAGAAAAAATAATAGAAAATGGCGTTGTAACACTTACCAAAATCTCTTGGTTGTCTCCAGTGAAGGATTTCAAGGCTTCTTTGACTTCCTCGCGGTTTCGTGTTTTCTTGAAGTTTTTGCTGGAACCTCCATTTATTTTCTGTTGAGAAACAAATTTCATGAAAGTGAGGATTACAAATGAAATCGCTGTTCACTTCATCAAAGTAACAACACATCTAACACTAATCCTTTTAAAGAAAATTTTGGAGTCTTATTTGGAACCATTCTAGCCATATTTCCATTATGTTATTACAATAGGTCTCCCTTCATTTGTTCTGTTAAATTCTTCTTTGTATATTTATTTTCCTGGGAGATAACAACAACAGTGTCATTGCTCTGATGGCTCTCGGCTTGGTATTCTAGGGAGCTACAACAGTGCTACATTCTAACAACTATCAGCTATATTTCCAAGGGAGATAACAACAACAGTGTCATTGCTCTGATGGCTCTCGGCTTGGTATTCTAGGGAGCTACAACAGTACTACATTCTAACAACTATCAGCTATATTTCCAAGGGAGATAAATACAACAGCGTAAATGTTCTGATGGCTATCAGCTCACCATAATTCCCTCTATACGAAATCCGAGGTTGACAGAGGAGCTCATATGGTCCCTCCACTGCATATAACGTGGTTTTATGATAGCCTGCTGGGCATGCTCTTCCTCTGTGGGTGCAGATGGGTCAACCTCCACCATCTTCTGGTACATATCCTATTGTAATGACACAAAAACCATACTTTAAAATCCACATATATATATCACATGAAAACTCAAAACAAAATAATTTTCAAAAACTAATATCATAGTTTCAGTTTATGAATTTATCTGATGGATAGGAATGGAGTTTCAGAGAGGAAGGAATAAATGTGTGAAGGTCAGAAGAGATAAGTAATGAGGAAGGGAGAAGTAGAGAAAAGGAAAAGAAGATGTATGAAGTGGCAGGATAAGTAAATAGGAAGATTACATGGGGATGATGAGATGATCAATATAGAAATTATATCGTTCTAACCTTGCGTAATTTTGGCTTTTCCCTGGCTTTCTCCAGCTCCTCCTCAAGGTATGTCCGTGTGCCCATTTTGATGTCCATTACACACGGCGCATCAAACTCACACAGCAAGTCCTGCATTTGGTTGTATTCTGAACACGTGTTAAGGCATATTATGACATCAAAATCACATCATACACTAAAATATCTAATAACCTCAAAATGACATGGCATTGATCTTGTTGCATACAGTCAAAATTTGTAATGAATATACTGGTGTGTATGGCTGTGAAACAAAGTAACCCTATTGGAGCAATTTCAGAAAGAGAACTTCCAATACTGCCTCAGGGATACCATAGCTGCATTTAATGGTAACATAAGGAGGCAAGCAACCATCTTCAAATTATCTGGATCCAAATTGAAAAGTACCTACATCAAAGAATAAAAAGGAATAAATATTGAGTAACCTTTCAAATAGAATGCTTCCTTGTTTAGCCTAATGTATCATGGATGGAAGATGATTTTAACAAGGATATAGTGTTGTCTTCCATTTGTCTTTTAACTGTTTCACTGACAAAATCACATAGTGATTATCCCTACAGTGTATCCTAGAGATAACTAATTAAAAATGTCCCTGTTATCTATAAACATTAGTGATGTCACCACAAAGGATACTGTCATTATTTTTCACCACATGGCCCCGATACTCTGGAACATACGGTCGAAGCACGTCTTTCATTAGCCTCACCAGCGCCTTTTCTTCGTGTGGATCAAACTTCTTTAAAACACCCCCAGGTTCACCAGCTTGGAAATTCCCTATAAAAAACAAGAGATTCAACTCACACTTCTCTCACAATAAAATCAAACAGTGTTAATTTTTGTTGTTTTTCTACCATCTGCCCTCCACCCCCCACCAGTTATTCACCACACACACCCATATACAAAACCTAACTAATTACCACTCTCAAATTTATTTCTGAAACTTGTTATCACAAATTAGTTTAGATTTATTATGTTTCAGACCCTGGTGGCAAATGTTAACATATATATGTTTCTTCTCCCACACACCATCACCCACTCAATCCCTTACATTGCTTACTTCAAAACCTAATGTTAGAATGATCTCTAACATGAACCCTGTGTCAAAGTGGAGCCATGTTAGCTTATCACTGGCACAAACAACCCAGCTTAACATCTTGATGATGAAACCTTTCTTATCTAATCCATGTTATTAGGATCCTTTACCACAGTGGAACTTTGCAAGCTTAACCTCTGAATAATGGAACCTTCTTAATACCTGACCCCAGTCATAAAAATCTTGTATCAAAGTGGACCGTTATTAGTTTAACCTCTACAGACCCTGTTACATTGAAACCTTTCTTAACTGCCCCTGTCATGAAGAACCTGTATCAAATTGGAAAATTGTATAACTTCTACAGAACTTGTTACATAGAAACATTTCTTATCTGAAACCTGACAACAAGGAACCTGTATCAAAGTGAGCCTTTGTTAGTTCAACTTCTACAGAACTTGTTACATAGAAACATTTCTTATCTGAAACCTGACCACAAGGAACCTGTATCAAAGTGAGCCTTTGTTAGTTCAACTTCTACAGAACTTGTTACAATGAAACCTTTCTTATCTGCCCCTGTCATGAAGAACCTGTATCAAATTGTAAATACGTATAACTTCTGCAGAATCTGTTACATTAAAACCTTTCTTCACTCAAACCTGACAATAAAGAAACTTTTAGAGACAATCCATTTCAATCTTATCTAAAACAACATAAAACCAGGTTATAATTTATGACAGTATGGAACCAAAACATATCAATTTTAGAATTTAAATGTTTTTCAATACAAACAGACTCTTACCTTGGTGACCTGCTAGTTGTATCCATGGATACCGGTGCTTTTTAAACTGTTGTATAAATGGTGACCAATGGACAATGTTCCGAATCTTTCTCCAGGAACTTTGCTGCAACAGAAAACAAAAATGTTACTAAATTTATTTAAGTTTATTTTTATTTTTCCATTCTTATTTTTAGCGCACAATAGTGATGTTTTAAAGTTGTTGAAGATTTTAAGGGAGTGGAATGAAATGCTTAAATCACTACTTATTCATGTTGGCCTTAGTTCCATTTCAATATCCTACACAAATATGTACTTTGAATTAAAAACTGTTCCTCAGCAATGACGAGTTGCCTATATACTTGGGGCACTGTCAATATTTAGGAAAATTCCTGATACATCTTTCAATATTGTAGGGAGGTCAAGGCCTGAATTTTATCTCAACATTTAGAAAGAACATATATTATTTTCAACCTAAATATCTAGGAGGGAGAGACACAGGATTTTTAACACTGAATATCTAGGAGAGAGAGACACAGGATTTTTAACACTGAATATCTAGGAGAGAGAGACACAGGATTTTTAACACTCAATATCTAGGAGAGAGAGACACAGGATTTTTAACACTCAATATCTAGGAGAGAGAGACACAGAATTTTTAACATTCAATATCTAGGAGAGAGAGACACGGGATTTTTAACATTCAATATCTAGGAGAGAGAGACACAGGATTTTTAACACTCAATATCTAGGAGAGAGAGACACAGGATTTTCACTCTCAATTCTTTGGAGAGCTACTTTTGGGTTTCTGTTCTTACTTGTGACACCAATAGAATGCCTTGTAGCATATTTTTTATTCAAATATTTAATCATGGAGAGCAGCTATGAACCCAGTGTAATGTTACTTAATTATTTTGTTTTAATTGGCTTTAATAGGTATTATCAAAGCAGCCAGGTTCTCCTACAAATCTTGACTCATATTTTAAAGCAATAAGTGTATATTAGAGATTATGACAGTGATAATACCTTATCGATGTGGTTTAATGAAACGACGTAAACAATTTTTTATAAGGGGTTGTGAGGTTGTAGTGTCAGCGTGTGACACTGTGTGGGACGTAACGGATAATTAGCCGGTGTTAGATGTTATAACAAACCATCATCACAACCTGACAAAGTTATTACTGCTAATAGCCCTGGGGGGTATATCATCATTAGAGCATCTAACTGCCGTGTACCGAAAGGTTTATTGAGTGTCAAAGTCAGGCAATGAGCTATCAATGCCAACCACTGAAGGCATTACACGTCACATGGTCAGAACATATGGTGTCCAACACCTCAGAATTCTTTTTATGAGACATGAAATCGTTAGCTCACCTATGACAGGTACAAAATTCACAGGTGAAATGACTACCTGGTGTCTTCAATGATTAAGAGTAGAAATGACCCTTGATATGTGATCAGTGTGATAGAAGGAACATACCGGGTACTACATTGATTTCTGGTGTAGCTTTGAAGTAAAGATTATAAGTAAATAAAGGAAGTTAAATTTAAATGTTTTCAACTACACTCCAAACAATAATTGTCACATTATAAAATACAAGTATCATTGAGATAACTGAAGTTGCAGAGCCCTATGAGACATAACAGCTCTCAGGTAGATAAATATTCCAGTAAACCAAGAACAAGGGCTATAGTTACTGTATAATGGGAAACTTGAGAATGAAGTCAGGTCCACCCAACTTGTTGCCATAATCTGTCAACCTCAACTAAACCACCAAAATCAACACTCTCAAATAAACCACCAAATCCAACACTCTCAAATAAACCATCAAAATCAACACTCTCAAATAAACCACCAAAACCAACACTCTCAAATAAACCACCAAAATTAACACTCTCAACTAAACCACCAAAACCAACACTCTCAAATAAACCACCAAAATCAACACTCTCAAATAAACCACCAAAATCAACGCTCTCAAATAAACCACCAAAAACCAAAAACCACCAAAATCAACACTCTCAAATACACCACCAAAATCAACACTCTCAAATAAACTGCCAAACAGTTACCCTTAAATAAACCATCAAAATCATCACCCTCGACTAAACCATCAAAACTGACACCCTCAAGTAAACCACCAAACTGTCACCCTTAAAATAAACATCCAAAATATCACCCACAAATAAACCATCAGAACTGACAACTTTATATAAACCATCAAAACCAACACCCTTTAATAAACCATCAAAACCAACACCTTTAATAAACCTTCAAAACCAACACCTTTAGATAAACCATCAAAACTCTCCCCCTTAAATAAACCATCAAAACCGTCCCCCTTAAATAAACCATCAAAACTGTCCCCCTTAAATAAACCATCAAAACTGTCCCCCTTAAATAAACCATCAAAACTGTCCCCCTTTAAATAAACCATCAAAACTGTCCCCCTTAAATAAACCATCAAAACTGTCCCCCTTAAATAAACCATCAAAACTGTCCCCCTTAAATAAACCATCAAAACTGTCCCCCTGTAAACCATCAAAACTTCCCCCTTAAATAAACCATCAAAACAAAATAAACCATCAAAACTGTCCCCATTAAATAAACCATCAAATACTGTCCCCCTTAAATAAACCATCAAAACTGTCCCCCTTAAATAAACCATCAAAACTGTCCCCCTTAAATAAACCATCAAAACTGTCCCCCTTAAATAAACTATCAAAACTGTCCCCCTTAAATAAACCATCAAAACTGTCCCCCTTAAATAAACCATCAAAACTCTCCCCCTTAAATAAACCATCAAAACTGTCACCATTAAATAAACCATCAAAACTGTCCCCCTTAAATAAACCATCAAAACTGTCCCCCTTAAATAAACCATCAAAAATGTCCCCCTTAAATAAACCATCAAAACTGTCCCCCTTAAATAAACCATCAAAATAAACCATCAAAACTCTCCCCCTTAAATAAACCATCAAAACTGTCCCCCTTAAATAAACCATCAAAACTGTCCCCCTTAAATAAACCATCAAAACTGTCCCCTTTAAATAAACCATCAAAACTCTCCCCCTTAAATAAACCATCAAAACTCTCCCCCTTAAATAAACCATCAAAACTGTCCCCTTTAAATAAACCATCAAAACTGTTCCCTTTAAATAAACCATCAAAAATGTCCCCCTTAAATAAACCATCAAATCTCTCCCCTTTAAATAAACCATCAAAACTCTCCCCCTTAAATAAACCATCAAAACTGTCCCCTTTAAATAAACCATCAAAACTGTCCCCCTTAAATAAACCATCAAAACTGTCCCCCTTAAATAAACCATCAAAACTGTCCCCTTTAAATAAACCATCAAAACCGTCCCCCTTAAATAAACCATCAAAACTGTCCCCTTTAAATAAACCATCAAAACTGTCATCCTCAAATAAACCATCAAAACTGTCCCCTTTAAATAAACCATCAAAACCGTCCCCCTTTAAATAAACCATCAAAACCGTCCCCCTTAAATAAACCATCAAAACTGTCCCCTTTAAATAAACCATCAAAACTGTCATCCTCAAATAAACCATCAAAACTGTCCCCCTTAAATAAACCATCAAAACCGTCCCCTTTAAATAAACCATCAAAACTGTCCCCCTTAAATAAACCATCAAAACTGTCCCCTTTAAATAAACCATCAAAACTGTCATCCTCAAATAAACCATCAAAACTGTCCCCCTTAAATAAACCATCAAAACCGTCCCCTTTAAATAAACCATCAAAACCGTCCCCCTTAAATAAACCATCAAAACTGTCCCCTTTAAATAAACCATCAAAACTGTCCCCCTTAAATAAACCATCAAAACTCTCCCCCTTAAATAAACCATCAAAACTGTCCCCCTTAAATAAACCATCAAAACTGTCCCCCTTAAATAAACCATCAAAACTGTCCCCCTTAAATAAACCATCAAAACTGTCCCCCTTAAATAAACCATCAAAACTGTCCCCCTTAAATAAACCATCAAAACTGTCCCCTTTAAATAAACCATCAAAAATGTCCCCCTTAAATAAACCATCAAAACTCTCCCCCTTAAATAAACCATCAAAAATGTCCCCCTTAAATAAACCATCAAAACTCTCCCCCTTAAATAAACCATCAAAACTCTCCCCCTTAAATAAACCATCAAAACTGTCCCCTTAAATAAACCATCAAAACTCTCCCCTTTAAATAAACCATCAAAACAGTCCCCTTTAAATAAACCATCAAAACTGTCCCCCTTTAAATAAACCATCAAAACTGTCCCCCTTAAATAAACCATCAAAACTGTCCCCTTTAAATAAACCATCAAAACTGTCCCCCTTAAATAAACAAAACTGTCCCCCTTAAATAAACCATCAAAACTGTCCCCCCTTAAATAAACCATCAAAACTGTCCCCCTTAAATAAACCATCAAAACTGTCCCCCTTAAATAAACCATCAAAACTGTCCCCCTTAAATAAACCATCAAAACTGTCCCCCTTAAATAAACCATCAAAACTGTCCCCCTTAAATAAACCATCAAAACCGTCCCCCTTAAATAAACCATCAAAACTGTCCCCCTTAAATAAACCATCAAAACTGTCCCCCTTAAATAAACCATCAAAACTGTCCCCCTTAAATAAACCATCAAAACTCTCCCCCTTAAATAAACCATCAAAACTGTCCCCCTTAAATAAACCATCAAAACTGTCCCCCTTTAAATAAACCATCAAAACTGTCATCCTCAAATAAACCATCAAAACTGTCACCATTAAATAAACCATCAATGCTACATTGAAATGGCTAGTATACTTTGAGGTGAAAATATGTTTAATTTATTACATCTAATATAAAATAAATAACATCACTAATTACCTTCACAGAAAAGATTTAATTAAAGGTGGAGCAATCTCAAACGATGAAACCATGATAACTTATTAGAAAATGTGACAAGATGTGTCAGGTATAAAAACCACACAAACCGCGAAACATGAGAGTGTGAAAATAACACAATAGTGGCTTTATCAAGTGGCATCTTTAATGAGTCACATCATGAGGAAACCTCAAATTTTCATAAAAATCTGACAGAAAATTTGGCACAACTTATCAATTAAAGTTTTTAACACCTGAAATAAAATTCACAATACAACAGCAACATGATATTTCAAAACTGCCATCTAATGGGAAAAAAAGTTTAAAATAAGAATGAGTAATTATTCATACACAAAAAAATATTTAAGCATCATTACAAATGATAGGGCGTAAAATTGTAGTTTTATTAGGAGCTTAAAAAATAAATTGATATAATTTTGTGATGTAATCAACTCGTGCAGAATATCTAGGAAATTGATTGATTGTATTGTTTGAATTAAATATGAAAATTAGACAGCTAGCTAGTTTATCTCAATCATAATCTTTCATACTTTGATATGAAGTTATCAACAAATAGCCGACAGTTCAGTGATTGATATTGTCCGTACCAAACAGACATCAATGTCTTTCTGTTTAACCCTCGATATATGAAGCCAGTATATGTTTTTTCAGACATCCTGTACTATATTTCCTGGTCAATACAATGGAAAAGCCATTGTTTTCGTAGGTTAGTGTGCTATTAAAGCTATCATTGTTAATCTATCTCGTACACGACTTGTCACTCCCCCGCATCTCCGCTTACCCTCACGACCTTCAGATGTCCCTCATTTGTCTTATTATGCACGCAAATATTCAAATTGAGTTATCAAATCCACACAGAGTGGAGATAAATAATGATTGTCCCTGATCCATCTGTTATATTTTATAGGTGACAGTAAAACAATTGCCTTGTCAGATGATTTAATTGCTCACAATACAGAAAACTTCTAATCAAACATTTTACATATTATCGGTATTATAAAAGAATATGAATTACATAACAGAAAGCACAAACAACTTTCCTCACATCTCATAGCAACCTAGATGGGATGTATATCTTATAGTCAAATAGGTACCAAAAGTTGTGACTGATATGTAAGTTTATACATAGGAACAGCTTAATTCAAGACTATCTGGAGATATGACCATAGTAATGGCCATATTGTTGTCATGTATCATATTGATGTATGTCCATGACAAGATATGTTGATGGTTGACTTATTTGTACTCTAGCTATGTGGGTTTTTACGTTATAAAGCCTCATTACTTGAGTAGAAACAGATCTTTTACAAAAGTCTTCATAATTGACAGGTGCAACACAAATTCAATACATTGCAATATCTGTGAGGTCAGCTAGCAAACACCAAGGCTGTTTAGAACAATGACTAACACTATAGAGACTTTGAGGACAGCACATAGTCACAACACCACAGAGACTTTAAGGGCAGCACACATTCACAACACCACAGAGACTTTGAGGGCAGCACATAGTCACAACACCACAGAGACTTTGAGGGCAGCACATAGTCACACCACCACAGAGACTTTAAGGGCAGCACACATTCACAACACCACAGAGACTTTAAGGGCAGCACACATTCACAACACCACAGAGACTTTAAGGGCAGCACACATTCACAACACCACAGAGACTTTGAGGGCAGCACATAGTCACAACACCACAGAGACTTTAAGGGCAGCACACAGTCACAACACCACAGAGACTTTAAGGGCAGCACACAGTCACAACACCACAGAGACTTTAAGGGCAGCACACAGTCACAACACCACAGAGACTTTAAGGACAGCACACAGTCACAACACCACAGAGACTTTAAGGCCAGCACACAGTCACAACAACACAGAGACTTTAAGGGCAGCACACAGTCACAACACCACAGAGACCTTAAGGGCAGCACACATTCACAACACCAGATATTTAACACAACATCATGGTGGCTCTGAGAGCAGAATACAGTAAAACCCCGCTAAGTCGAACTCCTCGGGCCTGTGTCAATTGTTCGAGGAATACAGGGTATTTGAGTATTCAGATGTTGGTCAAAATGTAGATCGTGTGTGAGATATAGTCTGCACTGCGATGGTACGTCTCTGGTCATAGTAAGTAGTCATCGATCCGTTAACGAACAATTACACTTGATTGAAGTCTAATAGAAGCACACAAAGATATGTGAATCTAATCATAGAAAAATGCGAACACAAACTCATTGTTTAAAAGTGTATAAATGCCCCTTGGGGAAAAAGTCGTTACAACGATACATCAGTTGAAAATCGTTCCGTTATTAGTGTGTCATTGCGTAATTTGGTTTTACTGAAATAAAACTCCCTGTATAATGTTACAATATCATTCACCATGTGTGTACTAGAAAGGTAATGATAAAATTACTGCATAAGGTGTGAAGTATCAGCACAGGTAGGTAAACCTGTCGTTAATCCCTTAATTGGCTGCTGTCATGACGTACACCTGTGTAAACACATGGCAGTGATCAGCGCAGTCAAGCGTGACACAGGTGGATTACATGTTCAACGAAAACATAGGAATATACTATGGTAATATTAGGGAACGGGGATAAATATGAGTTTGACGAAAAGGGGGTATTCGACGAATAGCGTTTGAGGAATCCGGGGTTTTATAACATAGAATATATAAGGAAATGGTAGGTACCGAGCGGGCAGTTTGACGAATACGGGGTATTCGAGGAATGATGGTTCGAGTAAGTGGGGTTTTACTGTATATTCACATCACTATGATTGCTTTGTTGGAAACACATTCATAACATCATGGTGGTTGTGAGGGCAGCACACATTCACAACATCGTGGTGGTTGTGAGGGCAGCACACATTCACAACATCATGGTGGTTGTGAGGGCAGCACACATTCACAACATCACGTTGGTAGTGAGGGCAGCACGCATTCACAACATCATGTTGTTTGTGAGGGCAGCACACATTCAAAACATCATGGTAGTCATAAAGGCAGCATGCATTCACAACACCATGGTTGTCATAAGGGCAGCACACATTCAAAACAACATGGTTGTCGTAAGGGCAGCACACATTCAAAACAACATGGTTGTCATAAGGGCAGCACACATTCAAAACATGGTTGTCATAAGGGCAGCACACATTCAAAACATGGTAGTCATAAAGGCAGCACACATTCACTACATCATGGTTGTCATAAGAGCAGCACACATTCACAACACCATGGTTGTCATAAGGGCAGCACACATTCAAAACAACATGGTTGTCATAAGGGCAGCACACATTCAAAACATGGTTGTCTTAAGGGCAGCACACATTCAAAACATGGTAGTCATAAAGGCAGCACACATTCACTACATCATGGTTGTCATAAGAGCAGCACACATTCACAACAACATGGTTGTCATAAGGGCAGCACACATTCACTACATCATGGTTGTCTTAAGGACAGCATACATTCACAACACCATGGTTGTCATAAGGGCAGCACACATTCAAAACACCATGGTTTTCATAAGGGCAGCATACATTCAAAACATCATGGTTGTCATAAGGGCAGCACACATTCAAAACAACATGGTTGTCATAAGGGCAGCACATATTCAAAACACCATGGTTGTCATAAGGGCAGCACACATTCAAAACATCATGGTGGTTGTGAGGGCAGCACGCATTTAAAACAACATGGTTGTCATAAGGACAACACATTCACAACATCATGGTTGTCATAATGACAGCACATATTAATCACATCACAGTGGTTGTGAGGGCTGCAAACATTTGGTAATAACAATGGAATCTTCTTTTTAATTGCCAGTGTGATAACAAATTGCAACTTGTCACAAAGACAAAACACAAAATAACATGACAGAATTGTTAAAGCTATCTTCAAAAGATGATGTCGTATTCAAAATGACTTTTTCAACAGATAATAAGAATTGAAGGCAAACATTAACTGTATGTCATAGAATAGACAGGGCTTTGTCCATTTCTTTTAACTGGGTGATATAAATGTTTGATTTCTAATCCAGTTTTCAATCTTTGTTGTTTTAGATGAACACATTACAACAGTATTCATACATCATAATTAAAACCCTGATAACCACATGTTGCACCATGATTTAGAGGAATGACACTGGAGGCCATTTTGCTGATGCCATACAGGTAGAACAGGTTTGTAAACTAATTAAGTCAACAACAATATTCTAACAGGAAGTTATTACAACAGGAAGACCACATCCAAAATAAATGGACAAGGAACTAAGTAAAATATTTCCTTGTCATAACATGAACCCCCCACAATTACCTTTATTTCTTACCATGTTGATAAGTTAAAGAATAAATTTGATGTTCAACTTCTGCAGGTAATTAGTAGAAATAAGGAAAGCTTATCACTAAGTCCCACATAAAGAAATTTTCAGCAGGTCATGTGTCGTCTCTCATGGCTGTGTTACATAGTCAACCAGTATATTCATCGACATTTATTTCAATGACGTATAAAAAAAGTTTTTCATCAAACTCCTACCGAAAAAATACCAATTGTAATCTAAAATATCACATTTTAATTATGCAGCATAAAAAAGATGAGAATAATTTTGTTTTCACTGGCATGTAAACATTTATAATTATTGTTCCACATATATACACAATAACAAAATAAATGATGTCATTAACAATTTGAATGACCTAGATATCCTGATACCTCTTAATGATAATATAAATAGTAATTGGTCTAATTATAAATTAAAACGAAAATTAATTGATAAGTTAACATCTCTTGAAATTTAAATCAATAATTTGACATATTTTAAAAAGTAAGAAAATTAACAATTGAACATTGATTTATTATTAGTTTAGGTAAAATAAAAAAAAAACAAAAAAAAAATAGAATATTCATCATTCTATTTGATACCAAATCCTATAGCACCAATCACCACACACACCACTGACATCGTATAGTAAGAATGGTTACCTTGGTAAATTCTGAGCTGGTTTCAGTCAGATTATTGTTGCTATCCATAGGCACCAACAGGAAACTTCCATGTACCTGACACACTTCAGAAGCTCCACAAACCATTTTTGAGGTCATTGTATTTGATAAAATTTTATCTTCTGATGGCATCCCCACAGATGCTGACAATGTTTAAAGTTCTTCTGATCTCCAAATGAGACCTTTTTCTAGGTCACATATGAAATCTCCAAACCAATTGGCAATCACAAAATATGATATAAATTCATGTATAAAGAATCTGATGTGGATCCTTCACTACGCACAAAGTCATGACAAAACTGCCGTACAGTTGTGAACAAATGAAGGTAAACACATTCATTCATTCCGTTATCAACTGGTTCACCTACAGTACATTATTTAAGTGTGAATGCCTACAATAATATCAGAAATTTGAGAACTGTCAAATGCATGGGGTGATGGCAATATTTTCAATGATACTCTATCTGCGATAATAGGCACCAAGATCCGATTATTCTGGAATTATCCTCACATCCTTCACATCACCTCCCCCTAGCTGTCAGTCAGTTTGGTGTCTGCCTACCACCTACACACACAGCTCTTACATCCCTACCGATACCTGTGTATATTGTTATGGCTATGTTGATATTATCATAACCAACAGGGTCATCAATCACTAATGATGGCTACCTGTTTGGTCAACTCTCCACAGTGTAGCCGGGCTATCACACTGACAGGTTTCATACGGTCAATACCTGTCATTTATAGGCGAGTGCTTGTACTTAAACAGTAGATCATATCATATACAGTGATTTATCTCATTTTCTTTCTTAATAACATCTTAGATACAAATAATGCCTGAGGACAGAGTCACATGTAAGCAAAAGACAGTACTGTACAAACACATGCACGGTGGTGTACACTTTTTAAAAAATAATGTGATTTAATTAATTCTTATGTAACATATTCAGAATGAACTTAAACACAGCTAAGATAAATCTTTTAGACAAGTAACATACAACTAATCAATAAAACTACTTACGGTACGTTACAAGCACATGTCTAGAAACATCTGTAGTATTATACCTTAATGGTAATTGTGCTTTACATCAATGCCTGCAGGACACTAGTGATCATGAACATACACTTCTCATACACAAAAGGACATATCCTTAATTCAAATATTATATCTTTTAAAATGAATTACTTCTTTGTAAGTGATGACAGATGTCAAACAACTGTCATATTACAAAGATAAAATTTGTTATATAACTACAGCCAGCTATCAGATGAAATGCTATTTTTAAGTGGATCAGGAAATAATAGCTGTTAACATGTGAAATGACCAGGATTGCTTACGTCATTGTTGTGTCATATTTCTTACACACATTATTATGAAAGGAATGATTCTATCATGTGGCGATTTGTCCCCTATAATCATCAAGAAGTCATCTGCCGATATTGCTGAGGATGATATTAAACATTTGGACATCAAAAACAGGGAAACAAAACATATATCATACATATATCATAATCAGTCTCTAAACCATTGACTTCTCTTGTTTAATTATGATCTAATTTATCCTTAACCTTTGGACCTAAAGCTCAAACCCAGAGAATTTGATCTTTGGTAGGTGGACTCTCCATTAAAATTCTTACCAACTTTGCTGTGAAATGATCTTGACCTTTGACCTTTGGATTGACTGACCTGGCATTTAACATTGTGACTTTAACTTTTGGTCTGTTTAACTGTTATTGAATTTCAACCAACTTTGCTTCATAATGTCATGACCAAATAATAATCAGCACAAAGCTACAAAATTTAACTTAGGCCTTTGTTCCAGTGACCTTGACGTCTTTGACCAGGTGACCTTGACTTTGATCAAATTATTCCAAATTCCAAACAAACGTCTTAACCTGATTAGATATTAATCAGTCAACATATACTTCAGTTATCAGGAAATGAATTTGTAAACACAGACTGACCAACTGATGGACTGAAAGCAATTACAATAGGGCAACTGTATCTCTGATATGGAGCTTAATTATATAGGAATATACCCTAACATTTTCATATAATTTGAATACTGAACCTCCTTTCTGATTCACTACCACACAAACCTATGTAACATTTAGAAAGAATGATGATTCAGATCAGGTTTAATTATTTAACCTACTTGAAAGACACATGGAACTCTTCATTAATATAATAATTAAGACAATTCTCATAACAATAAAATCAATTAATTTTCAGAAAGTAGAGGAAAAAGCGTTTCAGACACAAACATATAAATCATACTTTACAGTCTTTAATAAGTTCCGCCTGTAACTGATTAAATCTGACCTGTCATAAAGTCTTTATTCTGACAAGCTCCTAATTTGCTCTGGTATATCTGATATTGACAGCATTACGCAAGTTTTCAGTGTTGCGGGTTCAAACTAGGTCACTTCCTATCTCTATCCTTACCTTACACCAGTATTTTACCTACATCTCACCTTGATATACCTTACAGGCATATATCAAAAGCAAGGCAAAATTACTTGTTATAAAGGCCTTTATGAACCATGTGACCTAAATAAATTCAATAAGTATGCATTGACTAAGGGCCACAGAGGTCACCTGCAAGAATTTGAGTACCATTTCAACACAAATGGTAGAGAAAATATTGATAAACCATGTATCTTATACTCTGTAAATGTATGTACATGAGCCTTGTCCCTTTATAAGGGCCAGGGACTGCAGTGAAAAAATGAAAACAACAGTGTTAAACAATAAGAAAACAAGAGATAATTAACTAATGACCAAGTTATTATTATCATAATATTATAAGATTGGAGATGATTTGATTTCTCTACCTTACTGTCAACCCTATCTATATCACTACAGTCTCCCTACATTTTCTCTACCTTACTGTCAACCCTATCTATATCACTACAGTCTCCCTGATTTTCTCTACCTTACTGTCAACCCTATCTATATCACTACAGTCTCCCTGATTTTCTCTACCTTACTGTCAACCCTATCTATATCACTACAGTCTCCCTGATTTTCTCTACCTTACTGTCAACCCTATCTATATCACTACAGTCTCCCTGATTTTCTCTACCTTACTGTCAACCCTATCTATATCACTACAGTCTCCCTGATTTTCTCTACCTTACTGTCAACCCTATCTATATCACTACAGTCTCCCTGATTTTCTCTACCTTACCGTCAACCCTATCTATATCACTACAGTCTCCCTACATTACTGTCAACCCTATCTATATCACTACAGTCTCCCTGATTTTCTCTACCTTACTGTCAACCCTATCTATATAAATACAGTCTCCCTGATTTTCTCTACCAAACTGTCAACCATATCTATATCACTACAGTCTCCCTACATTACTGTCAACCCTATCTATATCACTACAGTCTCCCTACCTTACTGTCAACCCTATCTATATCACTACAGTCTCCCTGATTTTCTCTACTTTACTGTCAACCCTATCTATATCACTACTGTCTCCCTGATTTTCTCTACCTTACTGTCAACCATATCTATATCACTACAGTCTCCCTGATTTTCTCTACCTTACTGTCAACCCTATCTATATCACTACAGTCTCCCTGATTTTCTCTACCTTACTGTCAACTCTATCTATATCACTACAGTCTCCCTACCTTACTGTCAACCCTATCTATATCACTACAGTCTCCCTGATTTTCTCTACCTTACTGTCAACCCTATCTATATCACTACAGTCTCCCTGATTTTCTCTACCTTACTGTCAACCCTATCTATATCACTACAGTCTCCCTGATTTTCTCTACCTTACCGTCAACCCTATCTATATCACTACAGTCTCCCTACATTACTGTCAACCCTATCTATATCACTACAGTCTCCCTGATTTTCTCTACCTTACCGTCAACCCTATCTATATCACTACAGTCTCCCTGATTTTCTCTACCTTACTGTCAACCCTATCTATATCACTACAGTCTCCCTGATTTTCTCTACCTTACCGTCAACCCTATCTATATCACTACAGTCTCCCTGATTTTCTCTACCTTACTGTCAACCCTATCTATATCACTACAGTCTCCCTGATTTTCTCTACCTTACCGTCAACCCTATCTATATCACTACAGTCTCCCTACATTACTGTCAACCCTATCTATATCACTACAGTCTCCCTGATTTTCTCTACCTTACTGTCAACCCTATCTATATCACTACAGTCTCCCTGATTTTCTCTACTTTACTGTCAACCCTATCTATATCACTACAGTCTCCCTGATTTTCTCTACCTTACTGTCAACCCTATCTATATCACTACAGCCTCCCTGATTTTCTCTACCTTACCGTCAACCCTATCTATATCACTACAGTCTCTCTGATTTTCTCTACCTTACTGTCAACCCTATCTATATCACTACAGTCTCCCTACCTTACTGTCAACCCTATCTATATCACTACAGTCTCCCTGATTTTCTCTACCTTACTGTCAACCCTATCTATATCACTACAGTCTCCCTGATTTTCTCTACCTTACTGTCAACCCTATCTATATCACTACAGTCTCCCTACCTTACTGTCAACCCTATCTATATCACTACAGTCTCCCTGATTTTCTCTACCTTACTGTCAACCCTATCTATATCACTACAGTCTCCCTACCTTACTGTCAACCCTATCTATATCACTACAGTCTCCCTGATTTTCTCTACCTTACTGTCAACCCTATCTATATCACTACAGTCTCCCTGATTTTCTCTACCAAACTGTCAACCATATCTATATCACTACAGTCTCCCTACATTACTGTCAACCCTATCTATATCACTACAGTCTCCCTACCTTACTGTCAACCCTATCTATATCACTACAGTCTCCCTGATTTTCTCTACCTTACTGTCAACCCTATCTATATCACTACAGTCTCCCTACATTACTGTCAACCCTATCTATATCACTACAGTCTCCCTGATTTTCTCTACCTTACTGTCAACCCTATCTATATCACTACTGTCTCCCTACCTTACTGTCAACCCTATCTATATCACTACAGTCTCCCTGATTTTCTCTACATTACTGTCAACCCTATCTATATCACTACAGTCTCCCTACATTACTGTCAACCCTATCTATATCACTACAGTCTCCCTGATTTTCTCTACCTTACTGTCAACCCTATCTATATCACTACAGTCTCCCTGATTTTCTCTACCTTACTGTCAACCCTATCTATATCACTACAGTCTCCCTGATTTTCTCTACCTTACTGTCAACCCTATCTATATCACTACAGCCTCCCTGATTTTCTCTACCTTACTGTCAACCCTATCTATATCACTACAGCCTCCCTGATTTTTTCTACCTTACTGTCAACCCTATCTATATCACTACAGTCTCCCTGATTTTCTCTACCTTACTGTCAACCCTATCTATATCACTACAGTCTCCCTACATTACTGTCAACCCTATCTATATCACTACAGTCTCCCTGATTTTCTCTACCTTACTGTCAACCATATCTATATCACTACAGTCTCCCTGATTTTCTCTACCTTACTGTCAACCCTATCTATATCTCTACAGTCTCCCTGATTTTCTCTACCGTACTGTCAACCCTATCTATATCACTACAGTCTCCCTACCTTACTGTCAACCCTATCTATATCACTACAGTCTCCCTGATTTTCTACCTTACTGTCAACCCTATCTATATCACTACAGCCTCCCTGATTTTCTCTACCTTACTGTCAACCCTATCTATATCACTACAGCCTCCCTGATTTTCTCTACCTTACCGTCAACCCTATCTATATCACTACAGTCTCCCTACCTTAATGTCAACTCTATCTATATCACTACAGTCTCCCTGATTTTCTCTACCTTACTGTCAACCCTATCTATATCACTACAGTCTCCCTGATTTTCTCTACCTTACTGTCAATCCTATCTATATCACTACAGCCTCCCTGATTTTCTCTACCTTACTGTCAACCCTATCTATATCACTACAGTCTCCCTACCTTACTGTCAACCCTATCTATATCACTTCAGTCTCCCTGATTTTCTCTACCTTACTGTCAACCCTATCTATTTGGTGGTTTTACACTTTGTTTCTGCATAATTCTATGTTGCATCATCAATGATGAGGCTATATTGCACCACACCTTTTCAAAAAGCTAGACAGTCTGTTGGAATAGAGGTAGCAATTTTGTTCCAAAAATAACCTGAGATAAGCGTTAATCTTGACTGTAGTAGTAATCTTCACAATATAGCCAAAAAACAAACCTCTCTGAAATAAGATTTATTCCTTTCACAAATATCCTGTGACCCGTATTTAGTTGCATCATTTTCGTTTTTTGGACAAAGAGACTTTACGCCAGTAATATTTGAATTCCATCCACATGTTTGCAATCCAAGACGCCAATTAAATTGTGACATGTCAGGAATCTATATGAGAACTTCAAAGATGAACTGCAGGCAATTTAGATGCCTTGTACACATTTATATACATAATTACTGCATCATTATCATCATCGTTACTATTCAATTACCTAACTAAATTGACGAGAGGGGTATGACAGGGATGTTGTAAGCTTTGATTATACTGTAAAACTTGTTTGTCTTTTTCAACAATTACACCAAAAGCTTGAAGCAAAAAAGGTGTTATCTTTTGGGGAAAATATGAAACATAGTATGATTTCCTTTATATATTTCATCTCTATCCTATTTAGAAGAGTGAGAAATACAACGATGGATAGGTGAGTTGAGAGATGTAGGGTCGTCGGGTAGCGCAGTTGTAATGCACTTGCCTTTCATCTAGCCGTCCAGGGTTCGATTCCCGAAATGGACGTGAAACGGTATGGGGTCACCTGCCTGAGCATATGGGTTTTCCCCAGATACTCTGGTTTCCTCCCACACTAAGACCCCTCGCGAGCTTCCATCCAAGCCAACAAGAGTGATTAATATAAGTTTGAAAAACTTGCTTTGCAATTGTTGTAAAATAAATAAAGATTACTTATTTATCCAGAGCTATTGTATAATTTTCCAAAAGATTTGAATTAAAATGAAACTTTCCATCCAAAAACGAGCAGGTTTAGAGTTCACAGGTGTCTTTTTGTTATACCATAACCATCGGTCACTATTCATTTCATGTGATTGGAAAAATTAATCACGTTACAGAACTGACAGGCAATATAGGCCAACACTTCACATGATAAATTGACAGCGCACACTTAAATAAATAAATTATTCAAGAGTGAAATTAACTACATATGCATCCTCCAAAAACTTCACACACAAATTGCAATTGATGAAAAAACAGCCATTAATCCTTCTATTTAGACTTTAATTGCTAGCAGTTTGAAGAGCAATTTTGCAAATCATTTGTACGATTAATATGCAAGAATCGTGCCCTGTTTGGAAACAATATACATATAGAAATACTAAATGTTCTATTTCGCACTCACGTGATAGATTTACAATTTAATTTTAGGATGACAGAATTGATCTGTCACACTAAATGTGCAGCCCAAAAAAAACAACATTTCCCTATTAATTGTTTAACATATTGAACTGAATTACTATTGAATTTTAATGGACAAAAATACATAAGTAATATCAATGATTTGAAAACAAAATATAATTTCTACTATAATATTGTGAAGTAAACATAAAAAACATTAGCAAAAAATTTTGTGATTAAACATCAATTACATCAATTATATACATATCCTTGTGGCTTAATTTTGTTAAACATACATGCCATACATCCACCTGCATTACATATTCTGAAATATTAATATGTTTGTAAAGACACAGGAGGGAACATCTTAACACAAATACTGATACATTACCACAGGCAGTGATCATTTACGAAGTTAATAATGTTTTGAAATGTTTTGTATTTCTAAATATATGATATGCAAAGCAATTCTCATTTTTCCATGTACCACAGTTGTTTAGTTGACAGATACTAAAGAAACAGTACAACTGACAGTAAAAACTTGTAGACATGTTTAAATGACCAGTGAAACACTGTACACATGTTCAAATGACAGCGAAACATTGTACATGTGTTCAAATGACAGTGAAACATTGTACATGTGTTCAAATGACAGTGAACCATTGTACATGTGTTCAAATGACAGTGAAACATTGTACATGTGTTCAAATGACAGTGAAACACTGTACATGTGTTCAAATGACAGTGAAACATTGTACACATGTTCAAATGACTGAAGCATTGTTCATGTGTTCAAATGACAGTGAAACATTGTACATGTGTTAAAATGACTGAAACATTGTACATGTGTTAAAATGACAGTGAAACATTGTACACATGTTCAAATGACAGTGAAACATTGTACACATGTTCAAATGACAGTGAAACATTGTACATGTGTTAAAATGACAGTGAAACATTGTACACATGTTCAAATGACAGTGAAACATTGTACACATGTTCAAATGACAGTGAAACATTGTACACATGTTCAAATGACAGTGAAACATTGTACGCATGTTCAAATGACAGTGAAACATTGTACATGTGTTCAAATGACAGTGAAATATTATGTCCAGAGATCAATCAAGCTTTCTATAATCATCATCATATATTATGCACTTTATTTCATGTCGTTGGTTTTACAAGTTGAACAAATAACATTAGCTCTGTAGAGCTTTATTACGACACTGCTGGTGTATCAAATGTTGTTTAAATTGGTGGCACAACAACTAATCCAACAGACACCATGCCCTACTGTAAGTATGACAACTATTATATATACTGACAGCACAGTTACAACAATGAATAGCCATGGCAACAATTCATTAGCAGTTACATTAATATGTAATGATAAGAATTATATACAAAAGCCAGTGAATTACATTACATCCTCGTCATCAGATGAAAATATGTTTTAATATAGAGTATTTATCACGGAATACATGAAACGAAAATAACCTCTCAGTTATTGTCTAGGATGGGCTTATCACAGGGCACTGCTGCAGCTTTTGTTTGTGATTCTACTGAACAGTAAGATATATGTAGGGTTGTATTACAAGGCATGGGCATATTGCCTGACCCTGGTTTTGCACTATTGTGTCATGAATACCAATATAAACATAATTTGATGAGAAGCAGCTATTTACAAACATGTCCTACATTTATATGTCCATACATGTCCCTTAAATTGATATGGCAATTAAACTAGACAAAATGACAGGCAGTAAAATCTACCTCATCTAGCTACCTGCTGTGGTCGGTATAGTGGGACATGCTTTATAACACATGAAGGGGATTATCTCTTATATAACACATCTTGTTCCCTACTGGTGCTGGGAATTGATTCTTAAACTAAAACCTATGTCAAAAACAAGATTTATTTTGCAAACATTCACCATTCAATAGAACATTACCATTAAGGGTAAAATGATCAATATCCTTGTTACAAAACTAAAACTGTTGCCAGGATGGCCAACTAATACCCCCGCACCCCGATCAACAATAGTTTTGGAGGGGTTGTCCCAACAAGATTCATCCAAGAGATTTGGATACCATATAGAAACTTGTGGTTTTTTTTAATTGAAAGTGATTGTATAAGATTCATTATTAAAAAAATTTACGTTCACTTCTAATCAAAAAGTTTATGTTCTAAACTCAACCTTCCTAACTTTGACTATAACCACAGCATATAAGACATACTTTCTTGCCAATAAACAATTTTTTTTAAGTATATTAATTAGGTCATTTATTTTTTCATACAGATAAAAGAAATAAAGGATGTTCCTTGCTAAAATATAATGTTACTGATTAAAATAATGATGCAGTTCTACACAGACATCTACGTTATGAAGTCAGTGTATACATAGTAGATCTGCCACCATCATTAAATAAGGTCAGGATCCTTTGAAAAAAATGATTCAAAGGGTCATCTAGTAAAAATAGTCCTTCTAATCAGGTGTTATACATATAGCAAATCACTTGATAACACAGACCAAATTTAGACAATTATCTTTTAAGCATACAATTTTCAACAGTTGGAATAAATATATTATTGTACTGATGGTACTGTGGAACAAAGAAGAAACAGAAGATCTAGACATGGCAAAACACACACGGTACAGAAAGATTTCACCATAATAAACAAGGTTTTTTTGCTCACTCAACATTCTATAACTGTACACTGACTTTGTAATGTTTGATCAAGCTTGGGAAAGGGGAGCTTGTAACATATTGTTGACTGAAGAATGACAGGTATATTGTCAACAGTGTCATGTCTGCTAAGGTAAACAGAAAAAAAACTTGAGTGTTCTTCTGTTCTAGTCAAGGTTTTATTGACTTATGACTGCCAATACACAGCAGAAATAACAAAACAAAAGCTATATATTGGTGTATAACAGCTACACCTTATATTGGTGTGACAACAGCTACACCTTATATTGGTGTATAACAGCTACACCTTATATTGGTGTATAACAGCTACACCTTATATTGGTGTGACAACAGCTACACCTTATATTGGTGTGACAACAGCTACACCTTATATTGGTGTGACAACAGCTACACCTTATATTGGTGTGACAACAGCTACACCTTATATTGGTGTGACAACAGCTACACCTTATATTGGTGTGACAACAGCTACACCTTATATTGGTGTATAACAGCTACACCTTATATTGGTGTGACAACAGCTACACCTTATATTGGTGTGACAACAGCTACACCTTATATTGGTGTGACAACAGCTACACTGGTGTGACAACAGCTACACCTTATATTGGTGTATAACAGCTACACCTTATATTGGTGTGACAACAGCTACACCTTATATTGGTGTGACAACAGCTACACCTTATATTGGTGTGACAACAGCTACACCTTATATTGGTGTATAACAGCTACACCTTATATTGGTGTATAACAGCTACACCTCATATTGGTGTGACAACAGCTACACCTTATATTGGTGTGACAACAGCTACACCTTATATTGGTGTGACAACAGCTACACCTTATATTGGTGTGACAACAGCTACACCTTATATTGGTGTGACAATAGCTACACTTTTCATTTTCAGTCATCAAAGAATCAATAACATTTCTACATCATATGATGAACTGAAAACGTAATAAACCACAACACAAGGGTTAACATGAACAAAAGACAATACACTGTGACACATGATCTAAAACAATAACACAAAGGTTAACAAGACATAGGTGACATATATTATTACATAAGTAGGTCATCAAATTTATGATGAATATCTCATGCAGGTCAGATGTCATATTTGTTAAAAACATCAATCTCATGTTTAATCTGATTGACATAACACTGCAAAAAAATTGGATGTAAATTTTCAATAACATAATGAATCTGCCTTTTATGCTATATGAATGTTGATGAAGTTCTCTTGGCATTTATTTCCATGTAAATGTCACTTTAATTGGATCCAGATATTAGGTCATCTTAAACGCTTCACCACAACAAAGACCAATCACCTATACATCGTGTCCATGGTACAATAGATTCACTGTTCTATGTACACTAGATCAGAGCCTCACCTTGACCTGAAACATTTCTGTTTAGTAATCAAATTGACGGGATTTTCATAGCAATAAATCTTTTGTCATTAATAAATAACGTATCAAAGATGTCTTGTCTTTTTCTTGTCCTATGTAGTGAAAGTAAAATCAAATAAAATGTTTCAAATGTTTATAATTTAAATGCCATATACCACCACTTATCCCACCACCCCGTCCCTCCAACCCCCGGTACTTACTGCTAAACTGAAAAAAAGGATAATTGGGAAAGAAATGACAACTACCTCTATTTTTTCCCTTTCTTGATGAAAGTGAGTGAGAGACTAAATCTTCTATAATAAAGCCTTTACACACATCATGAGTCATGTTTTCTTCAAGAATGTGAAAATATCATTATACCACTATCAAAAGCTATTTTGACGAATATTGTCGTTCAAATCCCAACATTAAGAACACTGATAAGCACATTGTTTATAAACAATGTAATCTTAGACTTAATGATACACAAAGAAGACATTGCCAAGAATGGATCGTGTTGCTTTTAATCAATGTATCACTTCCTAGTCAAGTTTTATTTATTGTGCAGAGGTGCTTCAGTTTAAAGCAGAAATTGTGCTGCTGATATATGACCAACGCTGTTATTGTTGTTAAACATTCAAGCATGAAAAATTAAACTGTTACATTTGTGTTACTTACAGACTGCATGAAACGCGCTAGCTAGACCTCACACATCCTAAGCAAACATGTTCAGCTTCATATCACACGAAGAAACAGAATATTCTTTAATGAGATCACAGCTATAAAAAATATCTTACCTTTTACATTAATCTACATTTATTAAATCCTGCATTAAGAGTTTGTTCATCCATTGACAAATTCTTACACAAAAATCGTTATAATGGGAACAGGCCCTTGAATATTGAATCAACTGTGATATTTAAACACCATGGGTTAGGGATGCAGGTGTGCTGCTATCAATAAATGGAAAATTCACAATACCGTAGTTGAAATCATTATGCTAATCATACACTTTGATGGAAAGCTGTCCATGTTGGTTTTATTGTAGGAAAAGACTGAGATAAGTAGTTGCCTATATATAAAATTCCATTGTAAACATGTGCTAAAATGTGCTTACATATATATATGTGTAGAACCTTTAAGCAGGTTTTGTGATGATAGCATTTGCATTTAATGGAACAAATTGGAGTTTAACACATATGTCGCTATTTGGTATTAAGTGACAATACTACATACTGGCTGTAAACCTATGAACCTGACACTAACCTATGTTGAAGAAATCAACTATCTTTATGAATGACACAGTGAACTACCTACACATGGACATCTGAAGACGACAAACTGGGCACACCCTTTAACCCAAGCCTTTACCTGAAGTTGCACACAAGTGTAACTTGATATAGATACACATTACCTACCACATACTGCTTATTGACGTCAAAATATTACGCAGAAGTTTGTCAGAACAAGAGACATGTATCTGTATATAACAGATTATTGTGGTATCACAGACAGGTAAACATGGATACCACTCAATGGACTGACCTACTACCTGCAAACTTTGTATCAAAGCTGCCTTTATTTAGGCAGTATTGAGTTTCTTATCCTTGCTCAGTTTACCAGGTGATAGATTTGCCCCCTCTTTCAATAGTGATATAAAGAGTTGTGTTGCACAATGCATGTATATAACTGAGGTCAGTGTAATGTGACATGTTGTTTATTTTTATACATGTTTTATTTTATTACATTTTTTTATAATAAATGTTAATATTAAATCACACCTGCATCATTGATTGTCTTCATCAATGTGAGAGCTTCCAGTTTGACTGGTGGTAGAATTGATCAATATAAATTTGTATTATAACTGATAATCACATAAATATCTATCCTTGTTCACTAAATCATTGTCCATTAGCATCTTTTAAAGAATAGCATGTAGAAATGGGTCATTAAATCAAGAATGTCTGTAAGTATGACACATCACCTTGAAGGTCAGTAAACAACAATATATAACGTTTTATATATTCTCTTTCTCATTGTAAATTTGACCAAACAAGCACCCCTTCCCTGAGAGAGCCCCTGATGTACTTTTCTGATCCGAGCAATACTTGCATTCATCAAAATAAAAAAATTTCCTTCCATCCATTTTGTTCAAGAATTGTAAAGTTATGTTGTACTGTTATTATATCATCAATTCCATGATTTGCTGCAAATGATAATAATACAAATGGTTTTTCTTTTGAGGGGAAATATATCATAACGATGACTACTGGGATAAGTTATAAATATAGGAGGTTCAAACGGTCGTTTTGGTGTATACATGGGACCAGTAAGGTAATCAAATATACCCTGACAGTCACCAGGTTTAGCCAATATACATATAGTAACTTGGCCTCTGTTGTATATGACATAACCATGAGTAAACCCAACATAGCTGAGGGATCCGGTAGGACACCTGAGGAAACGTGACGTGACGTGAAAAGAAGCTGCTCTTTATATATATCTCGTGTCATGTCTTCTGATATGGATATGTAATATAAACTATTTATTTTACAACAATTGTGAAACAAGTTACTTATTTTTAGTGATCATTCTTGTTGTCCCAGAAGTAAATGTGTAATGGGTTTTATTGTTGGAGGAAACTGAAGTACCTCTAAAAAAGCCACATGGTCAAGCAGGTGACCCCTTACCTTTTTACGTCTATCCCAGGAATCAAACCTGGATACTTATTGTGAAAGGCGAGTGCTTTACCATTGTGTCATCCAACTACCTGATGTAATTAAGGGAACCAGGTACTGGAAATCTGAACTTCAGCCATAGGGTAACCGAAGAGGCTTCCCTAATGTTAGAAGGAACCAGAGGTTTCTAGATAAAATTGAGGCATGAGCCAAACATATACCGTAAAAACCCACGTAATGTCCGCATCTGTGTAATGTCCGCACCCCTTTTTTAACACAAAAATCTGGGGAAAAAACCCACCTTCCATGTAATGTCCGCGGGTAAAAAATGCAAATTGAAGCTGCCGATTTCATTTCATGTACGCTAATGTCGTAATGGCCGAGAGCATGTCGCATTGTGTATAACTTACAGGTACCATTCAAGAATTCACTTAATTGTTTATAACAACAGTTATTCTCCATGATGGTACAGTAAGCTTACCAGTATGACAAGTCCTCATTTCGATAATTGGTGTTTTGATAAGGGTTAGCCCAGCAGTGTTATAAACAGCTTGGGTCGTCTCCTCACCTCGAGTGTGAGTGAGTGACAGCGTGTGATTAGCCAATTAACGATAACTATACAGTAACATGACCCGCCCATGACCCACGGCGCCACTGACCCTACTAACACACCATCAGACGACGAGAACGCCATTTATTACAACGACCAGACAGAGGAAGACAACTTCAACGCCGAGGAGTTCTTCCACAGTGACGACGATGACTTCTGGGGTTTCGAGAAACGCTATTAAACCGGCCTGCTATGTATTAAGACTTTCTGATAAACGATCCATAATCAAAATGGGGAAAGGGGAATAACTCTAACTTTATTCATGTGACAAAGTCAAACAAAATGGCTTCCTATTACGAAGGACGACACAATACGAACCTGTAACGAGAAATTGGAAGGAATTAACCATGGAAACTATAATAAATAATCATAAATAATCATGTTTGGTTGAGGAAACATCATAGAAAAAACCATAGAACGATAATATAAGGTATGCTTGGCTTTTAAGAACACAATTCAAGGAGATATGATATGAATTGTCGGAAGGAAAAAAGTGTCATTTCCTCTATATCTCTGTAATGTCCGCACCCCCTTTTTTGGATTGATTTTCGGTGAAAAAAAGTGCGGACATTACATGGGTTTTTACGGTATTACCAAACAGTTTTACATAAGGAACCCAACATTAACTGAAACACCTGAGGCATACAGCTACATATCAAATGGGCTCTTATATCTTCTGTTGTGTCTGAAGGAACCCAAAGTTACTTGAAATAATTGGGCATGAGGTAGCCTCTCTGGTTACCCTACATATCCAGAGGTCCTTCTGTTCTCTGTAATGTAATGAAGGTTACTTAACAATATCTGATGGGTCTTTTGGTCCTTTGTTGCATTACCTAAGGGAATCACAACCCAAAGTATTGCATATACTCTCAGTTGTACCTGAAATGTGCTAAAGGATTCCATAGGGACATTAAAAAAACTACAGATCTCATGTAATATATGATAGGTTCAAACCCGATGGGCTTTCAGATCCTTTAATGTACATGTCGGGGCCAAACAGCAGAAGATTATATGATTTATTGAACGAGCAGAGATAAAGAAATGATCTGATGCACCTGTGGGTCTCTCAGTGTACCTGAGGGATTCCTCAAGTTTGTCACCACTGGTATACTAAAAGCATGGCCCAATTACAGCTAAACACCTTTCTGTTGAAAGGCTGTTTGACGTCATGTACAAGGTAAATAGAACCTGATGTTTTTCAACATCAGAATAAAAATAAAAGAAAGTGAATCACAGACGTTGTATTTGAACACATTTTGAATTCCGGCAGGCCGGAGGAATTACATACACATAAAAAGCAAATTGAGTCATATATCAACTGAAGACTCTGGCAGACTTTGAAGATCTAATATTTACACATGAAACCACAAACTTGTGACCTCTTCACCTGTCAGCCTCAAATCTGTCTCCCAGTGCTATTCACACTTACTCCTACAACTACCTCCCCTTACCTGTGCAGGTATCTAGCTCAGAAGTGGGCTTTAAGATTTGTTAGCTTACGATTGTTGATTTATATGGCAAAGTGTCTATAGTGTTATTGTAGTCCTACATAAAAGCTAATACCTTGTAGGCACTTCAATAGACTACATTCCTTCAACAAAACTGTAAATACATGCACATACCTATGTACAACCAAAACCTGTGTTTTCATTATATACACAGATAATTCAAGTCACATGTTCAGTTACAGTATAGTAAAATATTTTCATGGAGCTCAAATATAATTTTTTTTTTTTTTTAAGTCACTTGATTTTTTTTTAAGAACTCATAAAATCCACTATTACTTAAAGTTAATAGCAGACTTTTTAGATAACTCTATTATCATTTTTAGGACATACAAATTCATGGGAAGACACTAACAAAAATTGAGAAAAATAAAATCCCAAAGTAAACGAAGAATTATTCAGTACATACATGTTTTCTAACCTCAAATTAACCTTATAAATATGAAATCTTATTTGGAAATACCAGTATATCTCGTCATTGATCTCTAAATCCATTACATGGTGCTCTGAGGAAGTTTTATCTCCACATCCATTACATGGTGCTCTTAGAAAGTTTTATCTCTAAATCGTTTACATGGTGCCCTGAAAATGTTTTATCTCTAAATCCATTACATGGTGCTCTGAGAAAGTTTTATCTCCACATCCATTACATGGTGCTCTTAGAAAGTTTTATCTCTAAATCGTTTACATGGTGCCCTGAAAATGTTTTATCTCTAAATCAATTGCATAGTGCCCTGAGAAAGTTTTTCTCTAAATCATTTACATGGTGCCCTAAGAATATTTCATCTCTAAATCCATTATATGGTGCCCTGAGGAAGTTTATCTCTAGATCAATTACATGGTGCTCTGAGAAAGTTTAATCTCTAAATCAATTGCATAGTGCCCTGAGGAAGTTTATCTCTAGATCAATTACATAGTGCTCTGTGGAAGTTTATCTCTAGATCAATTACATAGTGCCCTGAGGAAGTTTATCTCTAGATCAATTACATAGTGCTCTGTGGAAGTTTTATCTCTAAATCCATTACATGGTGCTCTGAGAAAGTTTTATCTCTAAATCCATTACATGGTGCTCTGAGAAAGTTTTATCTCTAAATCCATTACATAGTGCTCTTAGAAAGTTTTATGCTCATGTATATATGAAGTGTATGTTTTCTGATGTATTCTGAATGTAAGGAAAGAATTTGAGTGTTCATGAGTAAGTGCTAATACACTTTAGATGAGAAGTGTTAGTAAGACTTACAGTACAGTGAAAAAGATGTATACAGGAGGGAATTAACTAACCCATACCTCCCATTAGTAAGACTTACAGTACAGTGAAAAAGATGTATACAGGAGGGAATTAACTAACCCATACCTCCCATTAGTAAGACTTACAGTACAGTGTAAAGATGTATACAGGAGGGAATTAACTAACCCATACCTCCCATTAGTAAGACTTACAGTAAAGTGAAAAAGATGTATACAGGAGGGAATTAACTAACCCATACCTCCCATTAGTAAGACTTACAGTACAGTGAAAAAGATGTATACAGGAGGGAATTAACTAACCCATACCTCCCATTAGTAAGACTTACAGTACAGTGAAAAAGATGTATACAGGAGGGAATTAACTAACCCATACCTCCCATTAGTAAGACTTACAGTACAGTGAAAAAGATGTATACAGGAGGGAATTAACTAACCCATACCTCCCATTAGTAAGACTTACAGTACAGTGAAAAAGATGTATACAGGAGGGAATTAACTAACCCATACCTCCCATTAGTAAGACTTACAGTACAGTGTAAAGATGTATACAGGAGGGAATTAACTAACCCATACCTCCCATTAGTAAGACTTACAGTACAGTGAAAAAGATGTATACAGGAGGGAATTAACTAACCCATACCTCCCATTAGTAAGACTTACAGTACAGTGAAAAAGATGTATACAGGAGGGAATTAACTAACCCATACCTCCCATTAGTAAGACTTACAGTACAGTGAAAAAGATGTATACAGGAGGGAATTAACTAACCCATACCTCCCATTAGTAAGACTTACAGTACAGTGTAAAGATGTATACAGGAGGGAATTAACTAACCCATACCTCCCATTTCCCCTTACATCTTGTTACAGTATATATACTATCTATGTGCAGTTACTAACCATGATGTCAGCACCATTCTGCAAACGCCACTGTAATAAATGTCATTACCCAAAACATTATCAAGGATTCAAAACTGTCACCATTTTTTGGGGGGAAGCAGGTGTGAATGATAATTTAAAGCATGATTCAAGCACTAACGGTTAAAGAATGAAGTATGAAAAGCCACAATCATAATGAAAAATAGTTCCCAAATGCTGCAAGACCTTATTGTACAACAAAGATATATAAGCAGTTTAACATCAATCCTCTTTATAATGCTCTTTTATCTCTATATGTCCTGTATAGCCCACATGGCCTTGTTTGGCTGAAATTGATTTTTCCAAGCTAAAGGAGAAAAATCTAAATTTCCTAGTATACAACAAATACTAAAAAATCTATCTATTTCTGCATTGGGCCCCACCCCTCTGTCTTAAGAAAGGTCAGCCAAACAATGCATGCTTCGTACCAATTGGACAGAATCTTGCAAATCTAACTGAAGAACTTTAAAGAATTTGCTTTATTCAACACGAATGGATCCTGCCCTTCCCATTCCAAGGGGCCTAGGAGCCACTGTTTATATAAAACTTATTTCAACTTGCTCAAGAATATGTCAGACCAATTTTAGACAGGATATATGAGATGGCTATGAGAGTTGGGTGATTCTGTGAGGTGGCTATATGAGCTGAGTGTATGAATCACATTCTGTGTAAGTCTGGTGTCAGACCTGAGTGTGTGAATCACATTCTGTGTGAGACAGGTGTCAGACCTGAGTGTGTGAATCACATTCTGTGTGAGACAGGTGTCAGACCTGAGTGTGTGAATCACATAATGAGTGAGACTGGTGTATGACCTGAGTATGTGAATCACATTCTGTGTAAGTCTGGTGTCAGACCTGAGTGTGTGAATCACATAATGAGTGAGACTGGTGTATGACCTGAGTATGTGAATCATATTCTGTGTAAGTCTGGTGTCAGACCTGAGAGTGTGAATCACATTCTGTGTGAGACAGGTGTCAGACCTGAGTGTGTGAATCACATTCTGTGTGAGACTGGTGTATGACCTGAGTGTGTGAATCACATTCTGTGTGAGAATGCTGTATGACCTGAGTGTGTGAATCACATTCTGTGTGAGAATGCTGTATGACCTGAGTGTGTGAATCACATTCTGTGTGAGAATGGTGTATCACCTGAGTGTGTGAATCACATTCTGTGTGAGAATGCTGTATGACCTGAGTGTGTGAATCACATTCTGTGTGAGAATGCTGTATGAGTGTGTGAATCACATTCTGTATGAGAATACTGTATGACCTGAGTGTGTGAATCACATTCTGTGTGAGAATGCTGTATGACCTGAGTGTGTGAATCACATTCTGTGTGAGACTGGTGTATGACCTGAGTGTGTGAATCACATTCTGTGTGAGACTGGTGTATCACCTGAGTGTATGAATTCTATTTCTTTGTTAGATGGCTACATGAGGTTTTTGTGTGAGATATCTCACTGAGCAGCTTTTTAAGCAGTTGTGATTAGTAAGTACAAGGGCCATATAGACATGACCCTACAGGTGAATAAAACATTCCAGGTGATAACAGCCCACTGCCTTTGTTTAAGTGTAAACATCCTAATCAACCCTTCACAAGCCTCTAGGTTATATAAATGATCCCCGCCTTACACTACCTCCCTATAAAGCTGTAAATTTATCAATAACAAGTATTCACAGACAAACTGTGTGTTTGTAGACTGATTTCATCTGATTAAGATTCAGTACATCTTCCTGATTTCGTCCAAAAATTTCAACAGCAGTCTGGCTTTGTCAAAATAACATATTGCATCCCTACAACTCAACAGCCAGCAGATAAGCATGTATGTAGCAGTGTGTGGCTGGTTTATACAACCAGTTCAAGATAAAACTGTACCCAATAGTTTAACACAAGGTCACACTGAAGCTTCAAATGTCTTATTGACATTGTGTCTTATTGCTGGTGTCACGTTATGTCATATACATGCATGGACCAGTTCTTGTTCTGTTGTGTTTAACTGTATTAGAATATGAACAATCATTGATAACTATTATGTAACAGACAGGTATAATGAGATGGGAAGGGAAGACTGAATACTGATTGAATGTTGTTTTTCTTGGAAAGTGGAAAAGGAATTTCCTAAAGTTGATCTCCTATCTGTTAAACATTAAATGCATATTATGGTCTGACTAGCCATGTCTTCTACAATCTTGTAGAGAAAGAGTTCTTCATATTAAGTTACTACTGCTAACAAAACACGAAGTTTAGCTCAAAGGCTTGGCAGACTAGTACTTTTTCACCAGGTTTGTAGTAGACCAGAGAAAAACTTTTCTGATTTTTAACTGAAGGATATACATAACAGTACTGTTATACTGGTTTTCACTTTCAAAAGAGTGCCATACTTCCAAACTATTATTAAACAACTATTATTCTGGTTTTAAGATTGCTTAATTTAAAAGGACACTAATGTTACTTAACAAAGTGGATGACCTCATGCTATGGAATAAATGATATCCAAGTAAGCAATATCATAAATAAAAGGCTATTTGAATAAATACACATTATCAGGCTTACTTTAAATCTATTTACCATCACAATAATTAGTATGCTGTAATAAAGATCAGTTTAAATGCCTGAAGGTTATAGTTTTTGCTATCCTTTTATGGTTACACCTGGTCAAGTTTAAACAGGTTACTATTAAATCTATTATAGGATAAGCAATTGTTCTGTGATTCTTGTGTGTCTAGCTACATTAAGGAAGTAACATTGAGTAACATTTTAAATAACCTGCATTAAATAAGCCCACCAATTTTTTTTTTCATTATGTATATCTGAATTTATCCATGCATATAATTTAGGCTATTTTAATAATAATAGTAAACGTTATTTATTTCACAGCAACTGCAAAACAAGTTTTTCCAATTGATATTAATCAGTAATATTGGCCCAGATGGAAGCGCGGAGGTGTTTTACTGTAGGAGGAAACTCAAGTACCTGAGGAAAATCCACATGGTCGGGCAGGTGACCCCATACCTTTTCACACCCATTCTGGGAATCAAACCACAGACGGCTAGGTGAAAGGCGAGTGCATTACTTTTGCGCCACCAGACTGGTTTTTATAGAAGTTTGATAATTTTAAGTTCAATTATGACAATAGTCCTGAAGCAATAAATAAATGTATCTTTGGTATCGCAAATAGTCAAGCAATCCAAAATCAGAATATTGTCTGCAAAATTAGAAATAGATATGCCCTTCATTTCTCTAAACTTGCATATATAGAGATGTCCCCTCTTCCCTATCAGTAGAGATTTCCCTTCATTTCCCTAAATTTACATATATAGAGATGTCCCCTTTCCCTATCAGTAGAGATTTCCCTTATTTCTCTAAACTTGCATATATAGAGATATCCCCTCTCCCCTATCAGTAGAGATTTCCCTTCATTTCCCTAAATTTACATATATAGAGATGTCCCCTTTCCCTATCAATAGAGATTGCCCTTTATTTCTATAAACTTACATATATAGAGATGTCCCCTTCCCATTCTATATCAGTATATATTCAGAGATGTATAGATGTCCCCTCCTCCCTCTACATATATAAGGATGTCCCCTTCCCCCTCTATATCAGTACATATCCAGAGTTATATAGAGATATCCCCCCTCCCTCTACATATATAAGGATGTCCCCTTCCCCCTCTATATCAGTACATATCCAGAGTTATATAGAGATATCCCCCCTCCCTCTACATATATAAGGTGTCTTCTTCCCCTCTATATCAGTACATATCCAGAGTTATATAGAGATATCCCCCCTCCCTCTACATATATAAGGATGTCCTCTTCCCCTCTATATCAGTACATATCCAGAGTTATATAGAGATATCCCCCCTCCCTCTACATATATAAGGATGTCCTCTTCCCCTCTATTGCAGTACATATGCCGTGTTTTATTGAGTTATCCCCCCTCCCTCTACATATATAAGGATGTCCCCTTCCCCTCTATATCAGTACATATCCAGAGTTATATAGAGATATCCCCCCTCCCTCTACATATATAAGGATGTCCCCTTCCCCTCTATATCAGTACATATCCAGAGTTATATAGAGATATCCCCCCTCCCTCTACATATATAAGGATGTCCTCTTACCCCTCTATTTCAGTACATATCCAGAGTTATATAGAGATATCCCCCCTCCCTCTACATATATAAGGATGTCCCCTTCCCCCTCTATATCAGTACATATCCAGAGTTATATAGAGATATCCCCTCCTCCCTCTATCCCCTCATACGAGTGAATTTCATTACACAGATCACTGATTTATTTGCATGTCAATAAAGCTGTGGTTACCTGTAGATATACACACATAACCAACACATTACACACCAGGATTATCACCAGCCTTGATCCGAGGAAGACTTACCTGTTCTAAATATATATAGCAACCTTTCATTACATGTTGTCTATAAATGACTTTTCAGTGAAGCCCCCACCCTCACATTATTTACATTACACTGTAGGTTCGTGTGTAAATTTCAGTGATGATCTGAAAAAACAGCTTAAGAAAAAGCCATATATCTATTTGAGAAATGCACCAGCTATAACATACACACAAACTATATACACACACGTATGAATACACAGATATTATATTTACCCTTTTGTAAGACTTGTGTTTGACTGTAGTTGATGCATCTTCATCATGATCAAGAAGACATTCATCACATTCACATGGAGGGGGGTCCCCTTCATCAAACTGTCCAAATTCATCGCTACCCACAAGGGGAGGAACAATATCTTCTGTCTCGCTGTGTGCATTTCCATTTAAAGCTTCTATGTCCTCCTCTGAACTGCGAGTGTGTGTATTGGTTTGGTGAATTTGGTGCACCACATTTAATCCACCTCTGTCATCTGTTTTACTTCTGTGTTCTGAAGTGTCTGTTGTATTATTACCTCCGCTATCCTCCATGTTTACAACCGAGTTGTGAGACGAAGCATACACTACCTTCCACCCCGGGTGTTTACCTACACTGGTACAAAGGGCCGTGGTTGTACTTATATTACTCCCACGACTTCTAGCTTTCCTTCTTTTAGGGTCAAGGCCACAAGTCTGCGTCAGCTTTTTACACCCTTGAATAGCTGTGTATTTAAACTGATTCCCAACTACGGATGTCTCAAAATTATCTGAATAAGACTTCCTATTTTGTTTTAAACTTTTCCTGAGCAGTGTGTCCGTTTGCTTGCCTGAGCTCACCTTGATTGGTTTGGTTTGATGATTGGTTGTAGAATCCGTGTCATTCTCTGCAAGCATAGAGACATTATTATACTTGGATAAGGCAGTACAGTGTTGAGGTGAGGATGACCTATAGTGTATATTAGTGGTGAATTGTGTGTAGCCTGACCCTTTGACCTGTGTATCAATACACTTATGGCCGTTGGCCTTTACCTGCCTATTGTCCAGTCTGTTTACCTCATTATGTGTATCTAATGTAGCGGGAAATATTATATCAGCATTAGATGGTGAAGCCACATGTCCAGCTTGGACTCTACTGACCGCAGGTGAAACCTTTGCTGCAATACCTAATCTCTTCACCTCTTCAGAATAATTATTCTGAGAATGTTTAGGTGAGACAGGTGAAGATTTAAAGTTATCACTTGAAGATTCATCCTGATGTAGAACTTTCTTACTTGTAACAGTTTCTACTTGTTTACTGGAAACATCAGGTATTTTGTGATTAGCTAACTTATCCACATTTAATCTGCTCTTCGTATTTTCTACCTGTACTAAATCCGGTTTCCCTACATTAACTTCCACTTGTCTCGAGAGGCCTAGCGTCTTATTATCTGCTGACCTGTCCACACAGGATCCTTCCTTGGACAATATGACCACAGGTAAATCCTTTTTATCTGTAACTTTACAATGTCCAGGCCTCAATCCTGAACTTGATTCCTTTGGTAAGATAGCTTCAGATTTTGTCCCAAAGACATTGACCAGAGCTAATCCCTTACCATGGGAATCCTGCCCTTGAAGTATTGGACCTTTAGGTTCGGATGTTGATAAACTGACCGATGAAACAGGATCATGTCCTGAAAGTGATTTTTCTTCATCTCGTTGAGTGGTGTAATCCAAGCACTTTTCCTGGGTTCCGGGTTCCTGTGTGATCTTTGCACCATTAACTTCTGAATACCACTCTGTTTTATTTTCACCGACGTCCTTTTCCTCGTTAACTGCAACAGGGCTGGTGGAGTCTACTTCCTTTGGCGTGTCTTCTTTAGAATGGTTTATCACATTAAAAGTTGGAGGCAAGGAGCTGACCAGTTTGTCAGGTCCTGATGACAGGTTTTTGGCCAGGTGTAAATGCTTGACACCTGTATAAGCTTTACCTGTAATGTCTACATTGTTATGCCTACCACACACGTCCAGGTAATTTTCAGGTGATGGGCTTAATTGCGTGATCGGTATGTCACTTTCCCTGACAGTCTCATCCTTGTTGTTACAAACTGGAGGTGTCAGCTTTCTTTTGTTTGATATTAAATTGGCAGTCCATTTTGATGGAATAATAGAATGGTGTGTAACACTAGCATCATCTATATTGTTGCTCTTTCTTTCCGCAGCTTGCTTAACTCGACTCTGTAGCCAAGGCCTGCTTGAAGTTCTGGCTAATAAACCACTTCTCCTTCCATTTGTACAAGCAACTTGCTGAGATTTCAATTGTCCCCTATCTGATTGGCAGATGATATTTGTACACCATAAGACTGGGTTTGATTTCCGTTGTGTTAAAACATCAGTGCCATCATTACTGTTGCCATGCCACAGTGTGTCATTGGATCTTAAACTTGTGTTTATGTCGCAGCTCTCTCCACTTTGCAAAGGAGACTTGCTATATTTAAGAATACCCTTGATAGCTTTTTGTTTGCCAGGCTCTTTCCTATCACATACCAAATACGTGTTTTCTTCAGCTTTCAAATGTTTAGCCTCGGAATTGTCGAGTTTGTCTGTGGAAACCTCCTGTGACCTCTGAACTACAAGTTGACATGTAGGTTTCTGACTATGTAAGGGTGCAGTGTGTTGTTTATCTGTGCTGGTACAGGCCTGGTGTAGCTCAGTAATTTCTTGGACATCAGACCTGCAGGAATTTGTTGTATCCTTCAGGCTATTAGGCCTACTTTTCATGGTTGGGTCTGACCCAGCTGAGGGTGGGTGATGATTGCTGTACTCATCACCTGACACAGATTTGTAGCCTTCACTTGACAGCCGCCTGTCACACATAGCAGCTCCCGTGGCGTTCATCGCAGGTGACAACCCTCCACACCCACGCGTACAAGAATCTAATCCATCAGAACTTGTCAAATCCTCCCCCTTGTCTTCATCCAATGAAAACTGTACACTCTTTTTACAACGGTGTATTTCTTTATGCATGCCTGATTTGTTTAAAATGCTGTGAGGTCGCGGATGATTAACCACATGCTGCTGAGGTATAAATGTTTTATGGGATTGTTCACTGTTGCATACAGTCTGTGACTCTGCCTTCTTGGTAGATTCCATCTCATTCTGAACCGGTCCCTGACAGGATAAAATACTATCCAAATCAATATACTTATGTTGTTTGTTGAGAATGTCTTCAATACTATCACTATCACCAACTAGACATGGTCTGGTTTTCAAGTTTGCTAAATCACTTATTTTGTTCATAGGTTTTAAATCTGAAATATCTTTCTTCATTTCAATAAACATCTGCTGCTGCTGTTTGAAATGCTCTCTGACTGTATCGGCATTGAAAACCTTTCGTACAAGAGGAATTGTCGAGACACATTTTTCTCCAGTTGTCCTATGTTCAAAACTTGGTTTCTGTACTTTTTCCGCTTCAGTTGATTCATTTCGTTGATGTTCCAGCTGCTGGCTACTATCCTGGATATCCATGGCACTCTCCATCACAATCTCTGGTGTCAGGGCCCAGATTGACCGTTTCAAATCATCAATGTCTTCCAGAACTTTATGTACCAGAGAACTTTCCTTCCCAGCGGCATTAGAAACCACCCTTTCTACTGTAGGAATTTTCTTTGCACTTGTAGCCTGGCCAATAATACATTTTTCACACGGACATGTCTCTTTATCTTTACATTGAACAGTTTGTTCATCACAAACAGCCTTTTTTCTCTGCCCCAGAATACAGCTTTCACATGGGCAAGTTTCAGGATCAGTACATGAAGGTTGTTTTTTAACTGAATGTTTAGTGGTACTTGTATTTCTGTCCTGTCCTAAAATACATCCTTGACAAGAGCAAATCTCCTGATCCGCACAAAGTCCACCAGTTAATCCTTCTGTTGTACCTTCACCGGTAGTTGAACTACTGTATATAGTAACGACAGACATTGTTTTCACCTCTTAATCTGCTTTTTCCTTTTATAATCACAAAGGAACTCGTCTTATCTTGTTGATAATACCGAAAACTGACTGGTACAGACAGACAATCTGATACACACAAATATGTCAAGAGGTTCCTCACTATGTTTCGTTCCAAACTTCCTCAACTTCTTAAAATCTATATTTAAATTTCACAATAGTAGTTTCATTAGTTCTTGATTCTGTTAAATATTCTCACAAGATAGCGCTGATTAAATTTGTCATTGATAATTATATTATTATTTAAACAACTGCTTTGATATTGAAATTTTGTAGGCCAGGATTATTTCACAAGATATCATTTCTGAAGACACACTGATATTTTTTTCCTAATACACTGTAATCCTGATAGGTGATACCTTGGCAATTATTATACACAATGTTTATCTTTAATTAAGTGTAGAATTCTCGCTGGGAGACATGTCACCGACACACTATGCACAGAAACTGCATGACACACCCCTTCGTGGACAATTTCAAGTCTTTCTAATTAATATGTTTTAATGTAGTCAAGAGCCTTTGTACCAGCATAAAACATACATCTCCAAATAGACCGGTTATAACAATCCATATTGCAAAGTTCATGGAGTAATAATATTACCAGATCACCATAGATCATTTTTCAGATAGTTTTACATATTTGTTATATCTATATATACACTTACTTCCCAATAGTCACTTGACCCACAGAGTAGACATGACCACATTTTCTGTATATTTTCCTTCACTCTAGCATTTCCCTGGTTTTATCAGACAAACACAGCGGTAGTGAATATCCTGCCTCTGGATGTAGTCGAGTAATTTCTAAGTGATTGGGAGTCACAAAAGTAAACCACTGTAGTAATGTTTATTCACGACATGGTAGTATACCTCAAATGTTGATAAAATGTAATGAAACATTTTTTTTTTATCTTTAATTAATTCATAATTATATCCAAGTAACAACAAAATCCTCCTTGACTTTATCAAATTTCTTTAATAAATGTCATTTTTTATCTAATTTCTATAATGAAAAACAAAACATTAAGATTATTTTGATTTTAAATTATCAGAAATCTTAGATATTTACCATAAAACGTGTATTGTTTTATGGTAACAATGGGAGCACAATAGTTATGTTATAACCTCCTCAGAGTGTGAGGGTGTTGGTCACACATTAAACTTGAATGGCTCTGATGGTCTCCAACATAAGATTAGATCTCCAAAATTCACAGAAGAAAGATATTTAAATGTTTACACACTTGAGCTGAAGTCTTGTTTTATCAATGTGAATCTGTTTTTTATACACATGTAGACCTGTCTTCACAGGTACAGCTATTTATGCATTATTTGGTCTATTTACAGCCGGTATTGTTTGTGTTATGTGAAGGCGTTGATTGAAATGTTTGTGTGATGTGTATACAGTATATATGTAGTTGTACACAAATACTTGAAGCGATAATCATTGAAGATAGCACTGGTCTCTGCCAGGAATCAACATAATAACAAAACTTTCAGCTTAAGGCAGTCCAGTACAGTACACCTGCTATTGTTGAATCTCCATCTAAGAAGAGTTTCAATCAATTTGCAGTTAAATTTCCAAAAGAGAACTTGGCTGTCCCTATAGAAGCCGCCATGTACAACAGAGTGTGTCATGTAAAATACTTAAAATTAGATAAAGTTACACACACAAAAAGAAAAAATCCTGACAAAGCTCTGAGAACAGTATATTGCTCAACCATGATGCTGGGATGGAGCTGTCATTTTTGGAATTACCACGGAAGAGATTATGCAGGTGTTTACACTGTATACAAAGCCTTCAAGCCTCGATAATTGCATTTAAATATACCTCTTCTTCACAACTTCATACCTTAAATTTAATATAAATAAATCACTTTCTTGTGGTCAATAAGAATGGTTGACATCTATATAAAATGTTCTCTCTGTCTTCACCTGTAGTAACTACAATATTAAATATTGTAACCAGAACCTGGGAAAAAATTTTGTTTATTTTAACTAGCATTCACATTAAGGAATCATTCTTGAATTTTCTTAATAGGACAATAGCAGATGTTTCGGAGCAATAATGTAACTTGGTATAAAGACTATAGTATCAATTTGATATCTTGCTCTACACCTTAATAGAGAAATCAATAGCTCAGTTGCTTAAAGTGTTGGCTTAGGTAATTTCAGATGAAAATCTGAGGTACGTGGCTCATCATTCTGTACCCCTGGTGGTTTGTGTTTCTGAGGAAGCTAGGAAATGGACCAGTCTGTGCTATGGTGGTTCTGACCTTTGGCAAGACACTTTACCCTGATTGCTCTTGATGACATGTGACGGGCCTCCAGTATGTTGTTCAGTGTGTTAGTCACCGGCTACTACAAGATGACCCCCTCAACAAAAAACATCACCAAAAATACCAACATGGCAACATAATCATAATTCAAACTAAAAATTCCATAAAACTAACGCAAAATATGAACAAAACAAAGATTTACACAGAGACTCCAGAAAAAAAGTACAAGGAGAATAAGACCACGTGTTCCTGAAGAATACAACTTGACATAATAAATGTATCACTGATCTTTGACATATTTCAATGTTTGTACTAGGTAATGGTAAAACAAAGCAGCCTGCATCCATTAACTACATTCCTACCTCCAGTTAAAATGAATCCGCTGGAAAGTACAACAAAAACTACCTGATAAAAGTAACAGATTCCGCGAAGTTTGTTTTTCACACCATTTCTCCAACAACAAAAACCATGTTATTGTCTACTTCTTAAATACACATAGTAATAAATCACATTTTATTTGTGGCATTTGTGATAATCATATAAGCCCAGTCTGACAGATCAACACCAATAATATTTTCATAAAACTTGAAATAACCTACAATGATACAGTAACAATAACGGAACACAGTATTACAGTGAGAGATTTGTGAAGAAACTTTGAAATGAATCAGGGCCTTGAATAAGATAGCTAGAGGAAAGAGAAGAAATAAAAAACAACATATGTGTTGTACCTGTTGCCACAGGTTTACGGAAAAATTTGAGGTTTTTTAATGTAAAACCAATTTTCATGATGTAATACTTACCATAACTTTAGTATGCAAATACAGTACCTACACCCATCTTTGTATCCCAACAACAAAAGATTCAAAAGAAAAACAATCCCGCCCTCCCTACGATCCATGAGCCATCACGGCAGGAACGCAGAGTGATCTCCCTTCCTCTAATAACCTTTATGGCGTAAACCCCACAGAGGGGCAGCCAGGCAGATAAGGAAGAGGGGAGGATAGGGTGGGACTCCATAAAGTTATGGTAAGTATTACATCATGAAAATTGGTTTTACATTAAAAAACCTCAATTTCATTTCAGTAATAATTACCATAACTTTAGTATGCGAATTCGTCTTACCGTAGTGGTGACTAGAAGCCAGGCAGCCCCTTCAGCACAACCAAAGTAGTAGGGAGGGAGAACAGAGTGCTAAAGTGAAGGAAGGGACCTCTCTGTGAAAGAGCAGGTGTACCCACATGCCGCCGTACGGAAAGACATGGCCCGGGGCTAACGAGGAGGCCCAGCCACTGACTATGCCACCACCAAAGGTCCCAATGAATACAGGCCTTCTGAGTGGGAAGCTAGGGATCACAGATAAAAATCTGTTAAGGTATCCCTGCCCTGCCAGAATACTGCAGACATGACCTCCTGAAAGGAGGACTCATTGAGAGAAGGGCCCACGATGAAGCAAGGGCCCTGACCTCGTGAGACCGCGCTTTCACTCTCGCCCGAGCCAGATCATCAAAATGCTCGTAAGCATACTAAATCACCTGGCAAACCCACCTGGAAACCGACTGGGAGGAGATATCTCGTTGCCCCTGTTTAATGGGCAAAACAGACGGGATCGAGAGCCCCGCCCCCCCCTGGTTTTATCAAGATAAAACCTAAGAGCCCGACAAGGACAAAGCAACCTATCTCGCTCCTCCGAGCTAGTCACAGCCAGGATCCTGATGGGATCGTGCGAGAACCCCGGAACCTGATTCTTCGCTAAAAACAACTCTATTCATAGCAAAGCCTCTGATTAGGGCAGAAAGAGAGGAGGACTAACCGATCTCCTTCCTGCCATAACAAGCAAGAACTCTGGCAATAGCTGTACGATAGCCAGCAATAGTGCCAGGTGGCAGATAGCGGTACCTAAACAGAGAGATTAGGAATTCCGCAATCAAATGCAGAGGCTTCGAATGAATAAGCTTCCTTGCCGACACACCAATCACAGAAGATCATCCAACGTGACTGGTAGACGGCAGAAGAGGAAGCCCTGATTGATTGCTCAATGCAATCTGACACCTCTTGAGAAAAGCCTGCCTTGGCGTGGCTTCCAGAGATAGCCTCAGCGCGTGAAGGTGGAGGATCTCTGGTCAAGAGTGTGTCGTTCTGGGCCAAGGCTGGCGAAGGAGATTCGGTCTGGTGGGGAGAGCCAAGGGCTCCTCCACCAGAAACGACAAGAGCTCCTGAAACCAAGCTTGCCTCGGCCACAGAGGGGCTCTCAGAAGTAAGGAGCAGTGATGCTCCCAGAACTTCTGTAGAACCCTGCCCACCAGGTTGAAGGGAGGGAATGCATATGCATACGTCCCTTCCTATTCCAGAGAAAGGGCGTCCACAGCCCACGCCTTACGGTCTGGGACCGGGGAGACGAAGGTTAGCAGCTGGTTGTTCAGGGAAGTGGCAAACAGGTCTATAATAGGTCTGTCCCACGCCTGACAATTCCCCTTGAAAATCAAGGGACACAGCTGCCATTCCGTCAACACCGGCTGGTGGCGCCTGGAGAGTGGCCACCAACACACTCAGCCTGCCAGAAAGATGCTTGACCGCTATGGTCAACTGCATGTCCTGGCAGAGAAGATGGATGTGGATGGAAAGGGCACACAGGACATGAGACCTGGTGGCCCCTGTCTCTCCAGATACGCGACAACTGTTGTCGGTAGCCACACTTTGGACTGCAGGATACCCCTAAAGGACTGCAGAGCCAAATGAACAGTCTCATCTCGAGTACACTGATGTGCTCTGAGAGTTATTCGCCAGACCACTCCCCCATCGAGGTAAGCTCACATTCCTGTCATGAACGCGTCCATGAACAGGATCATAGAGGGGATAGGCTTGGTCAGAGGTACCCCGTGGAAAACGTTCTCCTGAATGGTCCACCAGCAAGAGAACTCCCTGACCGACTGGGTAAGCGGGATCCAGGCCTCCTGGATGACGGAACCCAGTCAGACAGGAGGAACATCTGGAGAGGTCCGATGTGAATCCTCCCTAGGGGGACCACATATGCCAAGGAGTTGAGATACCCCAGAAAACTGAGGAACCAATGTACCTGGACAAGCGACCAAGTGATGAAAGTCAGAGCCAGAGCCCTGACCTTCTCAAACTTCTCCAGAGGTGGAAGGGCTAAGCCCCGAACCATGTCAAAATGGTTCCCCAGGAAGAAGAAGTCCTAATATGAAGGAACCTCTGACTTCTCTCTGGAAGGAATGAAGCCGACTCTGAGCAAGAGTTTCAGGACCAGACGAGTGTCCTTCACTAACGATTCCCACACCAAAAGAGGCATGAGGGAGTCGTCGAAATAGATGTGGACGTCTATTCTGCAGGAGTGAAGGAAACACCAGCAGCAACTTGGTGAACACCAAAGGAGCTGTCGTGAGCCCCAAGGGCATCTCTGCCTTGGCAGCATGGTCCCTACTTCCTCCTGGAGCACCCGTGCCCTTTCTGAATCCCCGGGAGGAGGAAAGAAACAAAAACGGCCAGGAGGCGAGGGACGAATCCTGAAGAAGGGGAATACCTAGACCCTCCCTGACCACCGACAAAAGCCCAAGCGTCCTCTGTAATATCCTGCCACTAGGAAAGGAAAGCAGAGAGACGTCCGCCCACAGGGAGTTCCGGATGGGGCAGATCGAGCCCCTGCCAGACCAGAGAATCGTCTGCCCACCCGGAGCCTGAGCCTGCAGGAGAAGGACATGAGCCCGGGAAAGGAGAACCACCGTCCACCCGGCCATACCCTTCGCCTTTAGCGGCCAAGAAGCAGAAATAGTCAGGAACCCTTCTTCTTGCCCCCAGGAGGTTTCTTACCCTTCCTACCCTTCCCCTTGTTGCCGTTGAAGTGAGGTTGGGACTTGGGCTGTGCAGAAAACTGAGCAGCCGAAGACTTCGCCTTCTTCTTAGGAGGCACTGACCCCTGCGAGGCACTGGCCTTCTCAGCCTGAAACCTCTTCACCAGAAGTGCTGAGGCGACCGAGTCCTCCTTCATATCCTTCTGAACCCAAGGAAGAGCTCCCCTGAACAGGGTAGAGCCCTAGAAGGGGGCATTCAACAAGCGGAAACGGTAGGGTTACTGGACTGGGCGGAATTTCAGAACTGAAAACTGCCTAGCCAACACGGCATTGACGAGCAGAGAACCTGCAAGGCTGCCGTGTCCTGTATGTCGGCCGTTCTGTCTCGGATAACCGACACTCAGGCAAATCGGATACCCTGTATAGACAAACTGTCAGGAAGTCTATGTATGACAGAACTTGGATGGAGAGGTGCAACATTCTCTCCATCCTGTGGTGCTCTTTGGGATCGAGCACCACCTGGTCCACTGATTTGCCGGGCCAGGCAGCCAGCTGTCTCAACTCCAGCTGTGCTGGTTGAGAGGCCAGCTGCCCATCATGTGTGGCATAGTCGGAAGCTGAAGCCTCCGACAATTCACCAACACCGAGCTGCAGACCGACAAACCCGAGAGCACGGGTAGAGAAGGAGTCCTTCTCTAAAACCGGAGCCCGGGCCGTGGCCAGAACCGAAGACATGATATTGCCTTCTGGCAGAGACCGATCTGAGCGAACGGAAGCCCGAGGAGCCACCAGGGAACCCAGAAGGATGGTGGATTCAGGCGCCGACGATGCTGAGGCGGTGGGCAAACCTCCGCCCTGAGAATCCGGGAGATGTTGGCCCGGAGGACCCGCATCCCAGAAAGCACATGCTGAGCCTCAGCTTCAGCAGTCTCAGGGCCATCTTCCCCTTGTGAACCCTCTTGGCCCAGGAGAAAGATGAATGACATCGTCTTCCTCTGCCGAGCCCGCACCCTCGATGTCCATCTCCTCCTCAATAGAGACCGAAGTCCCCTTGGGAGGAACAGGGGCCGCCAGAGGAGCCATCTCCGCAGAGGGGAACTCCTCTTTATGGCATTTGGACGCAGCGCGACCAACAGCTGTAGCTGTAGGCTTGGGTCGGAGACCCGAAGCCGACCCCTGGGAACAGGAGACCGACGGGTCCGCGCTGGAGGCGGAAGTCCTTAAGGTCTGGCAAACCTTTATAGGACCGGCCAACAAGGCCCCCGAAGTAGCAGAACATTGGGGGGATTCCGCACTGCTATAACATCTCCTAGAGGAGAGACCAACCCCTATGGGTTCCACGAGTGAAGACCCATGGGGTAAAAACCCAAACCCCTGAGGGAATGGGAACGGTCCAGCGGGCCGGGAGTGACCCCAGAACTGGCCAAGATGGCCTGCCTGAGTCTGGGGCTGGACATCCTGTCCAAAGGACCAGGATGAACCGCCACTCCCACCAGGTGGAAACCCAGACATGTACAGGCTAAGCCCGTAACTGCTGAGTAACTGTTGGTACCCAAAACCATCCGCAGGTTGGCCTGGGCGACCCAGGAATAAGTGCCCGCAGGCACCCCTACTCCCTGAGCCCGGGGGAAAGGGAGACCGGAAACCGGACTCCTGGCCTGAAGCCCCAAACCCTTGGAGGAAAACCCCCTGGGAAACCCTGCACTGGGAAATCTGGATTGGGACGGAAGTCCCAGAGCCAGAAGCCTGTGAGGGTGGGAAAACAGACCCCGCGCTGACACCAGGATTAGTGAACTCAAGTGTCACTAATCCCCGTAGCCACAGACAATCCTGACAAAAAGTCTGTGGCCCCTGAACCTATACCCGAAGGCACAGTTCCGGAGTCAAAGCGGCCCCCACCAACGACGCCACCTGGCGTGCCGAGGTCCCTGAAGGAATCAGAGACCTCGACCGGAAGTCCCTTTCCGACGGTAACACCGCCGCCTATCGAGAGCTACCGGCCAATTCGACCCTTGACTGCGCCGAGTCAGGGTCGGGCTGCCCCCCCCCCTACTCCAGGACGCACCTGGACAGGGGGAGCCACCCCCTGCTGAAGGGCGGAGCTCGGTGGAACGAGAGCACCCCCAGCAGGAACGCTCTGGTTCAGAACTTCAGGAGGGAGGTCTTAAAAAGCTTACTTCCCTTACCGGAAGAAGAGGACGAATCCCTCTTCCGGCGGAAAGTAAGCTGGAAAGGCATGGGAGCCTAAGCAGCAGACTCCATGTGCAAACAAAGTTCACATAGTGAGGTCTGGCTGTAATGTCGGCAAATGGGACAGGTATCATGGGGTTCCCATTATCTATAGAAATAGGAACATCCATGCGCTGACCCCCGACGTAAACCCGGCACCTTTATCCAGCATCGAAACAATAAAAAATTGTAACAATGAAAACAAGGATAAAAAGTTTTCTAACAATCAAAAAACTACGAACGAGATCATAAAACCTACCGTACGCAGCAAGATTGTACTGCAAAAAAAGAAAACGGTCGTACAAAACGGCCGACAAAGCAGCAAGAAAACAATTTCAACTTCACGAAAATCCGAGTGACGAGACAAGTAGTCACTCACTCGAACACGCGGAGTAAAAACACGGCCGGAAACGAAGTTCTCGAACAATCAAAAAACTACGAACGAGAGCACAAAGCCTACCGTACGCAGCAAGATTGCACTGCATAAATAAAACGGCCGTACAACACGGCCGACAAAGCAGCAAGAAAACAAATTCCAACTTCACGCAAATCCGAGCAACGAGACAAGTAGTCACGCACTCGAATACGTGGAGGAAAAAAACGGCCGGAAATACGGTCAAAATAAACAAATGACAATACTTAATTTCACAATATAAGTTGGGAGATGGGTTTATAGACTACTAATAGAGTAACAATATACTCAAACGACAAATGACAAAGGTAAGAGGAAGGGAGATCACTCTGCGTTCCTGCCGTGATGGCTCATGGATCGTAGGGAGGGCGGGATTGTTTTTCTTTTGAATCTTTTGTTGTTGGGATACAAAGATGGGTGTAGGTACTGTATTTGCATACTAAAGTTATGGTAATTATTACTGAAATGAAAATGCTGATTTATCAAATCATATTCTATCATTTGAACCATACAAATCAAAATTCTTCTTTTGAGTGGAAAGGAGGAGTGCCAGTTTGGGCCTTCTGTAATAGAAAAAGGTCATTTATGATCCTGTGAAACCCGGTGCTAAATTGATTTTTTCCATTTTGATATCACCCATATTTGCAAAAATATTTCAAATAAATATACTGCACTTGATAAATGTGTTGTTTATAGATGCATTAAGACAAAAAATGGTGCTCAAGTGTAACTTAATTAGTAATTAGGGCACTTAATTACCGTGACCTACTTTTCAACAATGGCATATATTTTGGTCATTTTTTCTAATGAAGGTTTTGAAATATATCATCGAATGACATTTAAGAGAAAAAAACTAAAAAGATATATTTTAGTTTGATAATTATTGCAATAATTATGAATTTGATCCCCCACTCATCCCCCCTATAACAACTTAACAGCCTTGAGGTGACCTTAGATTAATGTCACGTCATTTCCGTCTGACCTCAAGTTTTTAATAGACAAGAAATAAAAAGTATTCGTCATGGCCACCAGGTGGCCCAAACTGGCACTCCTCCTTTGGAGGTAAAAGAAGAATTTTGAATTGTTAGCCAAAGAATCTGTTTGTTGAAAAGAAGTTTGTACTAAACGTTATTTTAGTTTGAATTGTAGCAACAAAAAGTGTTATGTTTCATTGTTCTCCAATAAGCCCACCTCCCTAACTTTGAGTCAGTAAGAGATAATGTTTTGGCACTCTGGGGTTGTTACAGGATGAATTAATTATGAATCGACTACAGTTTGTGTCTGTACCAGTGTATATAATGTGTGTGTGCGTTCCAGCCTGGTATCTTGTGTCTTTACAAATATCATGATGAACTTTCACAACATCTCACCCAAGACCTGAGTGCTACAGAAGCTCTTAATTTGCTCTGCCCGTCAAACTGAAAATAAGATTTTTAAGCACAATTTAATTTCCTATTTTCATTATAGATCCATTATGACACGGATTTCATCACATTAGGACATACCAGTTTGTCCTGTGTTATAGTGTAATGGTCCTGTAGCAGCTTGTATAAGCTTCATACTACATTTAATTACTTTCCTTTAATGGAATTACTTGAGAATAAACAACAGATATATATTTCTATATTTAAGAAGGATTATTTGCATTAGAGATGATTAGGCAGATTGATTGCTTTTATATTCCTGTAATGTGTGTGTGTTAGTATGATTAATTAAACCCTATCATTGCATGGATACAATTTCAAAACTAAATTCAAATTATATATATATTATTCCATGAAATATTTATAATTGTATTTGCTGGTGAAATGCTTGTTTGATTTTTGACCTCTGCTCACTGATGGAACCAGGATAAGATTGATGTAAAATGTCCACCTGTCAATTAGGGTGTCCATTTCAATCTATCTAAAGTCAGTCTGCAAAACATATTTATTTCATGAAATTAACATCTTGCATTGATTTCAGCACCTTATCTACTTCACCTGGCATTGAGAAATTGACATGTCAAGTAATTTCAGTACAATATATTCAGTTTTTATATTTCAATGGAGACTTCTTTTGAACAGCAAACATGTTTTCTGAAAAGAATGTTCATTTCTGTTTTGGGAACTATAGTGGTGTTGAGTGGAGCTATAATGTTGTACATAATATCTAGATTTTTCAAAAGTTCTGTCCCATGTTCTATGGATTAACTTAAGCATTTGAACAAGATTCAGGTCAAAAACTAATATATAGCAGAGACAAAAAATCCTCTACATTTAATGTATTGAAAGATCAAATTAAGAGCATCAATTCCCTTAAATGAGTAAAACATAACATGCATGCTTGATATTAAACTATGGTGTTCCTCAAAAGTAAAATTTCAGCCAAGGACATGTATATTCCATGACAAACACTTTTTTGATAATTTGTGGTGTTTTCTCGAGTGTTTTAAATACATAATTCTTATCTCCTACAGGGGTTTGTAACCCGAGATATAATGGAAGGCATATGATCCAGACGAATTCTGTCTTATGGGATGGGTATAATTTGTGTGGAAGTTGAGAAATGTGGTCTAGGTTCACATAAGTCTTTGTGAATCTCAGTAATTGTCTAGAATCTAAAAGTCTTCCAAACCCAAGATTCTCCCCGAACTCCGCCAAAATCTTGTACCTGAAGGCAGACTTGGAACTAGTGTTGATGTCTGTGATTTTATAGCTATCTCAATACTTCCTTATACTTATAATCAATTCAATGAAATTTTTAGTAGAAACTTGAAATCTTCACATAAGATATTGGTTTATTAAATTGTCAAATGAAAAAGGTTTTGAAATTTCTTTGGAAAGATATGGGGCCTTGACCTACTTCAAATACAAGCATGAATGGATATAGATATTCTGCCCTGATGGAACAGTTGTCTGTTGTGCTTAAATTGAATGAATAGAGAAAAAATATTACAGTTTTTTTCTCATTCTAAAAATCTCATTTTCTGAATGACTTAAATAGCAGACATAAAACCTGTTATATAAATAATAATTCTAAAAAAAAGTCATGGCTATAGTTGGCATTGATTGTAAATAATGACACAAAGTAAAAATAGTTAAGCAATGTCCTTCAGGACCCTCACTTGGCCTGAAGAGGATGGGCAGAACTTTTTTCCTAAAGTTACTTACAAGTTTTCATTTGCTCTTTATGTGATTTTTAATTTTTTTTAAATCTTCTGCCGTTCTGCAAGAAATACTACAGCTACAACATCTTTGCCAGCTAAAAGTGGTTTCAAGAATAAACATGTTTGAATCTCCAGTTCTAGATACAAACATTTAAATTTCTTCATGGTCAGTTGATGGCTAAACCCATGCGTGGACCCTCAGATCTTGCTATTTTTGCTGTCTGTTAAAATGTTATTTGAGAGCAGATGTCTTTTCCATTTTCAATCATTTTTTCTTTCAATCGGTATTCCTTAGAATACTGAAAATAATATTTCTGCTAGAGTTATTTTTTTCAAATATGAAATTCAGATGTCTGTCATCAGATATAATCATCTAATTCTTCATGTAGTCAGAAAACAGTTAAAAACAAAAATGCATGATCAGCTGGCAGTTACTGAAAGCTTCATATCTGCTTTATCAATCAAGGTAGCACAAAATTTTGTCAGCTATCAACAGAGGAAGCTTATTTCAACACCGGAAACATTTTCATCGATCAAAGATTTAATACCGAGCACATTGTAAAAGCACTATAAATATGTCTTGATTCATATCAGATTTGAAATGTTTTTTTTTAGTTTTAGCTTTATAAATCCCAGATGTGCCTGTAAATTACTTGTCAAATTGTTTATTCATCTGGATAAATAGTGGATGGAATTTAGGAAACAATCTGTCTTGTGTGGTTAAAATATGATGAATGATATTGCTGTGGAGAATGTTAAACAAAAATATCCAGTGGGTGGGACACTCATTTGTATTGATTCTATAGATATTGTAAAATTGAAAACTATGGATGCTTTGTACATGTTGTGAATCATTTGGCAGCATTTTCTGTCCTTACAAGTTTTTGGTAATTACTTGTCATTATTCTAAGGAGAGTTTAATCAAGTCTTTGTCTACTTTCTGATCTAAGAACAATTCTCGCCACAATAACAAGAAAAAACCAGCTAGTTTTCTTGGCATTCAGGTACAATGAATAAGGAAGTCTGAACTGTCTGGTTGGACATTTAAGGTTAATGCTCTACACTTTGACCCCACACCAAATCTAGATCGCCATCCTCGCAATAGCGTGACTTCTTACACTAAAATAGCAAATTGCATAAAGGAGGGGGATGGGTTAGTAACATGTACCAAATTCCGTCTGCCTGGTTGTCTGTCCATATTTTTTAAAACCAACTATTTCCATGGTATGTACAGAATTCACAATGTATTTGGTACATACAGCACCTGTAGGATATGAGAATGTCAACCTTCCTTTAGCAGTTTTTTTGACAACATTTTACAGGATCACATTAAATGCTGCTTTCACTTTTCCAATCAAGAAATCAACTGTGGCCACAAATGTTGTACAGAGTGTCAGTATGTTTACATATCATCATCAGTGTATCAAATGTTGTACATAGTGTCAGTATGTTTACATATCATTGTATCAAATGTTGCACATAGTGTCAGTATGTTTACATATAATTGTATCAAATGTTGTACATAGTGTCAGTATGTTTACATATAATTGTATCAAATGTTGTACATAGTGTCAGTATGTTTACATATCATCATCAGTGTATCAAATGTTGTACATAGTGTCAGTATGTTTACATATCATCATCAGTGTATCAAATGTTGTACATAGTGTCAGTATGTTTACATATAATTGTATCAAATGTTGTACATAGTGTCAGTATGTTTACATATCATCATCAGTGTATCAAATGTTGTACATAGTGTCAGTATGTTTACATATCATTGTATCAAATGTTGTACATAGTGTCAGTATGTTTACATATCATCATCAGTGTATCAAATGTTGTACATAGTGTCAGTATGTTTACATATCATTGTATCAAATGTTGTACATAGTGTCAGTATGTTTACATATCATCATCAGTGTATCAAATGTTGTACATAGTGTCAGTATGTTTACATATCATCATCAGTGTATCAAATGTTGTACATAGTGTCAGTATGTTTACATATCATTGTATCAAATGTTGTACATAGTGTCATAGTGTCAAATGTATGTTTACATATCATCATCAGTGTATCAAATGTTGTACATAGTGTCAGTATGTTTACATATCATTGTATCAAATGTTGTACATAGTGTCAGTATGTTTACATATCATCATCAGTGTATCAAATGTTGTACATAGTGTCAGTATGTTTACATATCATTGTATCAAATGTTGTACATAGTGTCAGTATGTTTACATATCATCATCAGTGTATCAAATGTTGTACATAGTGTCAGTATGTTTACATATCATCATCAGTGTATCAAATGTTGTACATAGTGTCAGTATGTTTACATATCATCATCAGTGTATCAAATGTTGTACATAGTGTCAGTATGTTTACATATCATTGTATCAAATGTTGTACATAGTGTCAGTATGTTTACATATCATCATCAGTGTATCAAATGTTGTACATAGTGTCAGTATGTTTACATATCATCATCAGTGTATCACGCTATCACTTCAACTTGTTTATTTTTGAAGAAGAGGGATGGGGGATTTTTTATCATCTTCTGAAGATGATTCTTCACAATAAATCACATTTCATGTCAGAAAGCTTGCATATTCCACTCAGTATATTGTTACAATTATGATAAAGAGATGATAGTAAAAAGGAATAATCCCCAGAGGTTAAGCCTAACTCAGAAATATCAAACCTGATTGATTATCAACAAAGATATCTTGAAAGATGCCAAATACTCTGAGAACTAGCTAAAATTTGACACTATTTTTAAAAGTAATACAACTTTTAAGGATTTCTAAACCTCATGAAAGTCACTGTGGTGAGTTCGTCAATGAAAAAGTGGATTTTAGATTTTTAATAAAGGAAAATTTTAGGAACTCAAAATTGTCTCCAGTTTGAAATATTGTATTCACCCGAATAAGCGCTCTATTGCTTTACAATGAAACCAAATTCAGGGAAATTTTTCTGTATGAAATCTGGGTGGAAAATGATAAAAACTTTTTTCCCCATTAAAATACTTTATGTTGCCACATTAAAGACTGAAGATTGTGGCCGCACACATCTTCATTTCTGAAAAAAAGGGGTGGGGAGGGAGGGGGATGCTCTTATTAGCTCAAAAATGGTATTTTGGCTATCAAACCTGATTGGCTGTTTTATAAAGTGATATCATGCCTGCAGAATTCCAGACATTTAATTTGAATTTCCATACAGACTAGGATTTTAATCTTTTTTAAAAGTAAACCATATTTTAACAGACTGATTGGTGACATTCTGTAAACCCTGATAAAGTGTCTATAGACAGACACTGTCTCTGAGTGGCAACATTGATGATAGAAATTTACAATGTTACTTATTCTTTCAAAAAGGTTTTAAAATCCGATACGTTGATATAAAACTTCACAGATCAAATTTAAAGTTTGTCTGATGTTTGATCAAATGTGATTGATGAAATATAAACTTAATAGATGTAAACAGGTGCTGTAGTATTCAAATATTCACTCAGATTCAATCTAATGTTTCATACAAACAAACAAAATTATCTGAATTTTAGTGGGGGGGAAATTACCACATATATTTATATATTGTAGATGAATTTCTTTCAAATGTTAGACTAGATCGATGGCGGAGACTTTCTTTAGAGGGGACTTTAACAGGCTTTAAATGATATTGTGACATTTAGGAAGACAAATGTAAATGAAAGCTTCAATCAGTGTCTACGATAAAAAAAAAAATGATCAGGTTGTCGTGGTAACTAAGAAATTTAATCCAAGATGGCTACAGTGATAATCTGCATTGTTGATGATGTTTCTTATCTAGATTCCTGAGTGGATATTAAATGGTATTGTAAGAGAACAGTTATCTTTAAGGAGATTTAAGTAGATATACATCATTAATGAAATATTTATCCTCTGATAAGCCCGCATGGGGCCAATATATTACGCTTGATTCAAAATCCAGGGATTAGCATGAATCAATTAATTTGAATTAATTTCATTGGAACTTTTAATCAGCAGCAATACTTATAGATGGGTTTACCACCAGACATGTGCTTATTACTAAATAAATTTAGTTGATGTGCACTGTTGGTGGAACATATAGCGGCTGCCTTGTTTTTGGTATTGTCTTGAAGAGAACAAAAAAATTATTATTATTTTTAAGTACTACATTGCTGTTGTATACCAGCCTTTTTACAGTTTTATCTTTCAAAAGTAACCTTCATCTTTGTACAAGAGACACTTAAAGCCTTGAATTACAAAAAGCATTCCTTGTGTAAGCAGTGCTAGAACACTTTGGAAGAAATTCAAACGATCTCATACAAGTTTGTGTTACAGAATCTATAGTAAAATAATTAAATATTCTTGGTAGCCATTTCTTCTGTTTGCACAGAACCACTTAACAACTTGCCAGAATCAGTTTGACAATATTTACATATGGGTTTTAGAAAAGATATGTAGACCATATGATACTGACTGGCACGTTTTGCAAGGCAGATTATCAAATGCTGACTGATAATTCTGGCAGGAATCATCTCAGATTTTTATAAAATGTTGTTTGACTAGAAATCTTTATCAATTTCACATAATTCATCGCAGTAAAAAGAGGTGATTGGTATCTTCAAGTCATTCTTGACCTCAGAGTGATCCCAAACCGTTTATTGATCTTGACAAGGGAGTGTGAAGCATGTTTATACACCTGCATACCCAAATTACTACACCAATGACTACTTTCTATCTCCATGCCAGGAGAGTTCCAGAATTGTTTATATTAGAAGGTGATCACCCCCTTAAGACAAGTATCAATATTGACTTACATGAAAAGTGAAATAAATTAGGGAAACACTTGGCGAAATATTTGGTTCTGTTGTTGTCCACACATTGCACTGTATCATTATAAAAAGCACTGGCTTACGAATTCTAGCTGTATTACCTTTGTCAAAAGTTCAAGCTCAAATGAGAACCTCAGTGTGAAGTAACATCTGCAAATGCTAGTGAGAAAATTTGGTACTAACTTAGTTTGCTTAATTTGCAGTCTCTGAAGATTTTTGAAATTTTAGGAGAAGTCCTGATTTAAATTTCAAAGGTGAAATGTCAAGGTTACTTGCTCCATGAACTTACAAGCAATCAAAGGATGCATGAAATACAGTCAGACTTATTACATTAGTAGTAAATATCCTCCAAGATTTATAAATAATTCATTGAAATGATGACCTATATATAGTTTGAAAGTTCAAGGTCAAGGACACATACTGTAGTTGCATGAACTCAAGGTCACAAAAAAATTAAAATTGAGGTTAAAGTTAAACAAATTTCAAAATTTAATAACAAACATAATATTTTTTTTTCAAAAATATATCTTTTACTTTGAGGTGTGTGATGATTGGCACATAGATTTATACTATAGATTGTTAATATTGTGTGTTTGGCTACCTGGTTGTTGGTGGTTATACATACCTGGTTGTTGGTGGTTATACATACCTGGTTGTTGGTGGTTATACATACCTGGTTGTTGGTGGTTATACATACCTGGTTGTTGTGGTTATACATACCTGGTTGTTGTGGTTATACATACCTGGTTGTTGTGGTTATACATACCTGGTTGTTGTGGTTATACATACCTGGTTGTTGGTGGTTATACATACCTGGTTGTTGGTGGTTATACATACCTGGTTGTTGGTGGTTATACATACCTGTTTGTTGTGGTTATACATACCTGGTTGTTGGTGGTTATACATACCTGGTTGTTGGTGGTTATACATACCTGGTTGTTGTGGTTATACATACCTGGTTGTTGGTGGTTATACATACCTGGTTGTTGTGGTTATACATACCTGGTTGTTGGTGGTTATACATACCTGGTTGTTGGTGGTTATACACACCTGGTTGTTGGTGGTTATACACACCTGGTTGTTGTGGTTATACACACCTGGTTGTTGGTGGTTATACATACCTGGTTGTTGTGGTTATACACACCTGGTTGTTGTGGTTATACACACATGTTTGTTGTGGTTATACACACCTGGTTGTTGGTGGTTATACATACCTGGTTGTTGTGGTTATACATACCTGGTTGTTGTGGTTATACACACCTGTTTGTTGTGATTATACACATGGTTGTTGTGGTTATACATACCTGGTTGTTGTGGTTATACACACCTGGTTGTTGGTGGTTATACATACCTGGTTGTTGGTGGTTATACATACCTGGTTGTTGTGGTTATACATACCTGGTTGTTGTTGGTTATACATACCTGGTTGTTGTGGTTATACATACCTGGTTGTTGGTGGTTATACACACCTGGTTGTTGGTGGTTATACACACCTGGTTGTTGGTGGTTATACATACCTGGTTGTTGGTGGTTATACATACCTGGTTGTTGGTGGTTATACATACCTGGTTGTTGGTGGTTATACATACCTGGTTGTTGTGGTTATACATACCTGGTTGTTGTGGTTATACATACCTGGTTGTTGTGGTTATACATACCTGGTTGTTGGTGGTTATACACACCTGGTTGTTGGTGGTTATACACACCTGGTTGTTGGTGGTTATACATACCTGGTTGTTGATGGTTATACACACCTGGTTGTTGGTGGTTATACACACCTGGTTGTTGGTGGTTATACACACCTGGTTGTTGTGGTTATACACACCTGGTTGTTGGTGGTTATACACACCTGGTTGTTGTGGTTATACACACCTGGTTGTTGGTGGTTATACACACCTGGTTGTTGTGGTTATACACACCTGGTTGTTGTGGTTATACATACCTGGTTGTTGTGGTTATACACACCTGGTTGTTGGTGGTTATACATACCTGGTTGTTGTGGTTATACACACCTGGTTGTTGTGGTTATACACACATGTTTGTTGTGGTTATACACACCTGGTTGTTGGTGGTTATACATACCTGGTTGTTGTGGTTATACATACCTGGTTGTTGTGGTTATACATACCTGTTTGTTGTGGTTATACATACCTGGTTGTTGTGGTTATACATACCTGGTTGTTGTGGTTATACATACCTGGTTGTTGGTGGTTATACATACCTGGTTGTTGTGGTTATACACACCTGGTTGTTGGTGGTTATACATACCTGGTTGTTGTGATTATACATACCTGGTTGTTGGTGGTTATACATACCTGGTTGTTGTGGTTATACACACCTGGTTGTTGGTGGTTATACACACCTGGTTGTTGTGGTTATACATACCTGGTTGTTGTGATTATACATACCTGGTTGTTGGTGGTTATACATACCTGGTTGTTGTGGTTATACACACCTGGTTGTTGTGGTTATACACACCTGGTTGTTGTGGTTATACACACCTGGTTGTTGTGGTTATACATACCTGGTTGTTGTGGTTATACACACCTGGTTGTTGTGGTTATACATACCTGGTTGTTGTGGTTATACACACCTGGTTGTTGTGGTTATACATACCTGGTTGTTGTGGTTATACACACCTGGTTGTTGGTGGTTATACATACCTGGTTGTTGTGGTTATACACACCTGGTTGTTGTGGTTATACACACCTGGTTGTTGTGGTTATACATACCTGGTTGTTGTGGTTATACATACCTGGTTGTTGTGGTTATACATACCTGGTTGTTGTGGTTATACATACCTGTTTGTTGTGGTTATACATACCTGTTTGTTGTGGTTATACATACCTGGTTGTTGTGGTTATACATACCTGGTTGTTGTGGTTATACATACCTGGTTGTTGGTGGTTATACATACCTGGTTGTTGTGATTATACATACCTGGTTGTTGGTGGTTATACATACCTGGTTGTTGTGGTTATACACACCTGGTTGTTGTGGTTATACATACCTGGTTGTTGGTGGTTATACATACCTGTTTGTTGTGGTTATACATACCTGGTTGTTGTGGTTATACACACATGTTTGTTGTGGTTATACACACCTGTTTGTTGTGGTTATACATACCTGGTTGTTGTGGTTATACACACCTGTTTGTTGTGGTTATACATACCTGGTTGTTGTGGTTATACATACCTGGTTGTTGTGGTTATACACACCTGGTTGTTGTGGTTATACACACATGTTTGTTGTGGTTATACACACCTGGTTGTTGGTGGTTATACATACCTGGTTGTTGTGGTTATACATACCTGGTTGTTGGTGGTTATACATACCTGGTTGTTGGTGGTTATACATACCTGGTTGTTGTGGTTATACATACCTGGTTGTTGGTGGTTATACATACCTGGTTGTTGTGGTTATACATACCTGGTTGTTGTGGTTATACATACCTGTTTGTTGTGGTTATACATACCTGGTTGTTGGTGGTTATACATACCTGGTTGTTGTGGTTATACACACCTGGTTGTTGGGGTTATACACACATGTTTGTTGTGGTTATACACACCTGGTTGTTGGTGGTTATACATACCTGGTTGTTGGTGGTTATACATACCTGGTTGTTGTGGTTATACATACCTGGTTGTTGGTGGTTATACATACCTGGTTGTTGTGGTTATACACACCTGGTTGTTGTGGTTATACACACCTGGTTGTTGTGGTTATACACACCTGGTTGTTGGTGGTTATACATACCTGGTTGTTGTGGTTATACATACCTGGTTGTTGGTGGTTATACATACCTGGTTGTTGGTGGTTATACATACCTGTTTGTTGTGGTTATACATTTGTTCTGGGTATTTGTAGTGAGCATTAGTAACAGCCTGACTTCTGTCATTTAGTATAAGAATGTGTTAACACAGCAAACCCTTTTCTCACTGTTAAATCATGAACAGGCATGCACATAGTTACCTTATTCCAAAGTTATCCAAGGGCAACTTGCTGATAACTCGCATCAGTCCCACAGGGGAGAAAAAGCTAGGCTGCTCCCAACACGATGAATAAACTCAACTATTGGGAATGTTACAATTTACGTTTGGAAACGATACACCATTTTAGAAATCGGAATAATTTTCCTGCTTGGGAAAATGGTAAGCTTATGTGGTTTTAAGAATTGGCATACTAAGATTTCCTAGGACTTACATACCACTTTGAACTTTATTGAAATCAGGACTGAAAATGAAATCAATGTGTCAAGCAGTGTAATGCTTTTTTTTAAAGATATGTTCAAGTAATGTGCCAATTTCATGTGCTGTTCTTTAGTCAAAATTTAAAATTAGCTCTACAGTAGCTATGGCTACCTAGTTACAGGTATTAGATTTCACACAATGTTGTAATGCAATGTTGAAATATCTCTCTAGTATTTAATTTCACACAATCAATATTTTTAAGGAATATAGTGTAATCAAATCACCCATGAGTATTACCAACTAAACAGTAATAAATAGCACAAGATGTCTGAAAGATGAAAAGTGTAGACCCTGTGTATCCATCCCTGGGACATACAGTTTGTGAGTGACAAGAGAATGGTACAGATTTATCTATCAGTACTATTGTAATATCAGATTTATTCTAAGGTCTAGACCAATCCCATGAGACTATAATTCCCAATGTTACAGTGTCAGAGATATCGTCAGCTTCAAATTTTATAATTATTATAGACAAATATAGAAAACTTCCTAAATGGGAACATGCTGGTCATTATCATAGACATATTTGATTTTCATCTTTTTGCTATTATTTCTGAAATGCTTAATTGAAATTGATCGACACAAGCCCTTGGTATGAAGGTTCTGACTAAATCCTTGGCTTCTCTTGGGAACCTTTTGAGAATATTATTAAATACAACAAAATATCAGCTGATGACAGTGTCACGTACAAATCTGGCCATTTGTAAACTGAATATGACATATGAATGTGTCAACTGTTAATGTCATGTACCACTTATTATCACATTTCCTCCCCGACAAATGGAACATGATATTAAGCAGGTTTTATGGTTTTAATTAATATTTCAACATATTTCCAAAATTTAGAGTTCAATGAAACTTTTTCCTTCAAGAGATGAGACAAAAATGCCCTATCCTAAAATTGACAAGTATAAATGCTGAAAGCCAGTGATTCGGGACTTACCCAGCATGCATCTTCAGTCTTAGTCAGGTACAGTATCTGGTTACTCAGGTGACCTTTTTGTCATGGAGACAAGAACAAAGATTTGTCAGCCTACAGAAATGATACAACTGTATTGGTGCGAATTTGTCTGCCACAGCTTTTGCACTGGACTGTAAGTGCCTCATGCTCATTCACTGGAATTTCAACAGCAACAAGAAAATACCATTATGTAAATTCAGTTTAGTTAAAATTCCAAATTGATGAATCGAGGTTGAAACATGCAATAGAAAGATTTACACAAAGTCTCTTTAAAAAGGATCTTAAGACCTCATGTTTCAAGGGTAAAACAGCTTCTGTTTCACTGACGGAACTCGCCATATAAATCTTAGTCAATCTGAGAAAATAATATCAAATTCTCAAATGAGAACCTTACTATTACGGCTAATTAACCTTATGTGAGTATTTTAGCTGGTCATGTCATGTTTTCATGCTCATAAATTTTTGTGTGCTTTAGTCTTTCAAAATATTAGCTTCATCATGTTCTAACTGCATGCATTACAGGATGGCAGTATCAGTACAGCCAGCTAATGGACATTGTTGAGGCCCTGTGTTTATAGGAATTCCGTTACAGTACCACTCTGTTTGTTGGTGTATAATGAAACTTTTTTACTTTGTCATATTTTGACAGATGATCAACAAAAAAGCAACACTTTATCCCTCCTAAAGATTTCTTGTATGTCAGTTTAATTACAGGTAGGTGTTATACCTGTCAGGCATTCAAAATTGATCTGTTGTTACATCAGGCTTAAAGCACCAGCTAGATAATGACTGGCAGAGCATCAACTTCATATGTATGGGTCTATGTACAAACTGTCATTTGGTGTGTAGTACACTGTAAAGATGCATGATCAGTTTCAGGTTTAGGTAGACTTAACAGAGACGTACCATAAGGTTAATTACAGCTTTGGATAAACTTTGAAATGAGCTGAAAATTGATGGGGGGAAAAAAGAGCATGATTGCAGATTGAGGCGAACTTTAAAAGGAAAAATAGCTCATTTGCAGCTGTAAATAAAGAGAGAAAAAAAAAGAGAAATTTTGTATTTTTAGTAAATGGTCAAGAAATAAGCCCAATAGTAGCTATTCAGATTGGGAGCTCTTTTGAAATGGAGGTGATTTTACACATATGATTTGATGACTGGGTAAATTATCAGCATGGTGGCAAATATCTGAAACTATTAGTTGTTAACATCCAATGATCCCAATTTTATGCCTTAGTATGTGATTTCAGCAGGGTTTGTTTCTAAAGAGGTTTACTCTGATGGTGCATCACTAACACTGAATTAAACTATGAAATAATCAACCAAGGTGATTGAAGTTGAGTTGGGAATATTTTGTTTTAACTTTATCTGCAAATTCTTGATGGACTGTTAGATAAATAAGCCCAATTACTTATTTAAGTAGCCAGACTGATACACACTTAAGCTTTAGTCTTTAGTCAAACTCAATTTTAGCAGCAGGCAGATTAGAAGAGTCGACTCTTCGTTAAGACATTAACGTTGATAAAATTGTGACAGCATAGGCTGACTGGAATAGACACATTTTTACCTACAGCTTGTTAGACAAGGTGTATTCACTCTCTGTGTAAATCATTTACACCCACTCAACTGAATTGCTTGATAAGATTATACAAAATGTGAAAGTATTAGTGATGTAAATATCAATGCACCACATATGGATTGAACCAAGCATACGAAACCTTAATTTATATGTTCCATTCCTTGTCCTGAAAGCTGATCGGACCCACACACCTAATGGTTCTACAACAATGATAGCCCTTTGCATGCTATTGATCATCATCGGGGCTGTTTCTGTGATGAGGGCCGACACAGCCTTCCTCCCAGAATACATTTACATATTTTTACTTCCTGCTGTGTCCGTACTTAATATGGTATAAATGTATAAATTTTATACAGTCTGTCAGATTCTCAAGGGATCAAAGTCTGTAGATCATATCTCCACGTTTCTCCATAAATAGCTAGAAAAAAAACAACTTCTTGCTCTCATCGGGTTCTGCGATTGTGCATACTTTCATTAAGGTGAAGGTCAGGATAATTTTTCATATTGCTAAGATTAAACTGTCACATAGACACGATCATTATGTGTCTCTTTCCGTATTACTGTCCTCTTGTTACTTATTGCAATGATGTTTTGTGGTATACGATGATGTTTTGTGGTATACGATGATGTTTTGTGGTATACGATGTTTGTGGTAGACGATGATGTGGTATACAATTATGTTTTGTGGTATACGATGATGTTTTGTGGTATACGATGATGTTTTGTGGTATACGATGTTTGTGGTAGACAATGATGTGGTATACAATGATGTTTTGTGGTATACGATGATGTTTTGTGGTATACAATTATGTTTTGTGGTATACGATGATGTTTTGTGGTATACAATGATGTTTTGTGGTATACGATGATGTTTTGTGGTGTACAATTATGTGGTATACGATGATGTTTTGTGGTATACGATGATGTGGTATACGATGATGTTTTGTGATATACAATGATATGGTATACGATGATGTTTTGTGGTATACAATGATGTGGTATACGATGATGTTTTGTGGTGTACAATTATGTGGTATACGATGATGTTTTGTGGAGCCTTGTGTTTTGTTATTTTATACCATTGTCGATGGTGATTTAAATGATAAATGTTTTACACTGATAGGACTTTATTGTATGTTTTTTTTTCTTAGTGTTTATTACAAATATGGAATTCATCACTTTAGGTGATGATGTGGGACAATTCATTGCTGGACTAATTTTTTATGCTCCCTGAAGGGAGAGCATATAGTCCCCACTCTGTCTGTCGTTTGTCCATCCATTTGTCCGTCCATCATAATTTTGTCCAGGAGCATAATACAAAATCTATAAGAGGTATCAACAGAAAACTTGATAGATAGATAGATCTCAACAAGGAGAAGTGCAGTGCACATGAACCATCATTCTCTTTTGTATAATTTAGGAGTTATTGCCCATTGCTATTTTAAATACATTTGTCCAGAGCATTACACTAAAACAATAATAGGTATCAACATGAAACTTCACAAAGGAGATAGGTCTTAACAAGGAGAAGTGCAGTGTACAAGAACCATCATTCTCTTTTGTATAATTTAGGAGTTATTGCCCTTTGTTATTTTTCATACTTGATTTTTTCCCATTCCGGGAGTATAACCCACCTCTTATGGCCTTTGTCTTTGATTTGATTGAAAGTGTTTGATGTCTTGTTTATTTGAAATATTACAATGCTATGTTTGATGTTGTCTGTTTTAAAATATTATTGTTTATTGTTTTTAACATGCTTCAAAAAGAAATCAATATGATCTTGGTATTATTATAGAAGTATGTCTGCCTGTCAATCATCAGATGTTTATTGTCAGGAGATTGATTTTCCACAGATCTCATCAATACTTCAGTATATGTGTTTCCCTGATATCTTTGCATGCTAAAATATTTAGAAGAGTTATAGCCCTTTTTTCAGTATATGATCTCTTAGAAACAATAACATGTGATATCATTTTCATTAGTGGTACTTTGATTTGACAAGTTTTGGAAGATCAGTTACATTGTACATGATATATATGTCCTTTTTCAACATATCAATTTTGACTTGAGAATCATCTGCATCATTCTTCAATCTCTCTGAAAGTTGGTTGGCTTTATTGTAATGATAAAAACTTTTTTTAATTATGTAATAGTGATAGCGATTTTATTTTATGTTACATTTTTAATAATTGTGGTTGAGTTTGGTATAATTTTTTTTACTGCTGACATTGTGATGGATTGTTGGGATCTTTCTGAGATAATTAGAATGTTAGATTCTCATCTATCTGTACAAAGATGATAATATTGAGACTCTATCCTCAGTGCATTTAACACTGATGAAACTATCACAATGGTCCCCTCACAATGATGTACTATGAAGGTGGATGTTCATTATAAGACCCTTGTCAAGATGTCCTCCCACAATTCATGTCCCATATCTTCTCTTCTGACTGGTGGTGAAGCAGCTGGTACTGATTGGAATATAGGCTAATGTCTGTCCCTACAACTATCACCACACACCCAGTACCACACGCCCAGTACCACACACCCACAACCACACAGCCACAACCACACACACCCACAACCACACACTAACAACCACACACACCCACAACCACACACCCAGTACCACACACCCAGTACCACACACCCACAACCACACAAACCCAAACCACACAATCTCAACCACACACCCAGTACCACACACCCACAACCACACACACACAGTACCACACACCCAGTACCACACACCCAGTACCACACACCCACAACCACACACCCAGTACCACACACCCACAACAACACACCCACAACCACACACCCACAACCACACACCCAAAACCACACACCAAGTACCACACACTCACAACCACACACCCACAACTAAAAACTTAAAAAAAACACACCCACAACCACACACCCACAACCACACACCCAGTACCACACACCCACAACCACACACCCACAACCACACACTAACAATCACACCCCTCCACAATTACACACTAACAACCACACACTAACAAACACACACCTACAACCACACACCCACAGCCACACACTTACAATCACACACTAACAACCACACAGTAACAACTACACACTCACAACCAAACACAAACAACCACACACTCACAACCACACACTAACAACCACACACTCACAACCACACACACAACCACACATTAACAATCACACACTAACAACCACACACTAACAAACACACACCCACAACCACACACACACAGCCACACATTAACAACCACACACTAACAACCACACACATCCCCACAACCACACACCCACTAGCAAACTGTCAAATGCCTTCAGTCAATTGACACTTGATAGTACTGATGGATTTTGTCTGGGAATAATGTGCTTACAGCAATACAACAGCATTTGTCAAATCTCTGCAACTTATCGGCTAGTGCTCCTACTCTAAATCTCTGCGGAGCTTTAATGGCCTTTATATAAGAGATTGCTCAGACCTCACTGTCCTTTGTGTTAGAAATGAGAAATATTGTATCATTTGTCCCTTAATCAGAGGTCACAGTGACTGGTTGGTCTTTGTCAATAGACCCCTTCACTATTCTTTCAGTTAAAGGCTTTTAAAACATTATCATCATTGGTTTAAAGTCGTCTAACTCAGCTTTAACAAAATACACAATACAATTGATCATATGTAATCAGGAGATGGCCTGGTGGCTGCTTGTGTTTTGTGTATGAAACAATCTGACAGCTGTTTGTCAACACACTTTTGTCTTTCTGCACATTCAACTTTAAGGTATAGATCCCAAATTTCTGCTCTTTGTACTTCCCAGCATAAGACAAAACCTTACTACTGGTCTTTACACAGAACCCTTAATGCTTTGTCTGGTGTCTAATTAAGGACCCAACTGTTTGTTCTTTTGTCATCAGATCTCTGAACTGTTTGTCTGGTGTCTAATTAAGGGCCCAACTGTTTGTTCTTTTGTCATCAGATCTCTGAACTGTTTGTCTGGTGTCTAATTAAGGACCCAGCTGTTTGTTCTTTTGTCATCAGATCTCTGACCTGTTTGTCTGGTGTCTAATTAAGGGCCCAACTGTTTGTTCTTTTGTCATCAGATCTCTGTACTGTTTGTCTGGTGTCTAATTAAGGACCCAACTGTTTGTTCTTTTGTCATCAGATCTCTGAACTGTTTGTCTGGTGTCTAACTAAGGACCCAACTTTTGTGTGTTATGTCTGGCCCCGTAATTATATCTCTTCATCAGCTGTTTAGTTTTTCATGAAATTAAAAGAGTTTGAGCAGAACTTTCATTAAAAGGATATCCAAACCATTTCCTTCCTACTATTGCTTTGTCTATAGACCCTTTTTATTCTTTGCTAAAGGACATAGACTTAGGACCAGAATGGTGACCTCTATATAACAAATATCTGTCAATGAAGGATGCTTCTTTATAACAAATGCCTGTCTATAAAGACTATGATTACAATAAATACCTTTTCTATATAAGTCACCTCTCTTTGATAAATACCTGTCTATAAAGACCACCTGTAATAACTAATGTCACCTCTGTTTGAGTTATACCTTCATAAAGAGATCACCTTTTTATGACAAATATCTGTTTACAGATGCCAAATGTTTGAATTTTCAGTATTATATAATTCTTAGTTACTTTGAACTTCAGTTAAAGGGTCATTTGTCTTGACTTAAAAGCAATGAATTATCTCACACATTCTTTAATTGTCTGTTTAGTTGAATGATAATTGAAGTATATATTAAATCACCTTACCAGCTGGACTGTCAGATCTAGTTTTAACATACATTCTGTTTATCAGTATTTGCTGAGGGTAACAAGAATCACTTCACTCTGATCCTAAGTAAACAGGCTTTGTAACTACTGTTCTGACAGTAGTAGGATTGTCAGAAATGTGTATGTCAAACATAAAGGTCAAGTCTTGATCATGTGAAAATCCAAATTCAATATAATGTTTCTAAGTGAGGAAATTAAAAGGAAACACTAACAGTATTCATTTCGTAACTTTGTTAAACTGAAGTGTTTTGATTAGACCAGTTAAGAAACAGCTGCTTGTCAAAGTTCAGAAGCTACATGATGAGAAAGATACATTTCAACTCCTGAATAACGGACTATCATTTACTAGGACCACCATATTTGATTAGCTGGGAATATGTCAGTGTAAACCTTTCTATGTAGTACTTTGGGGATTACCTATATGTAACATACACTAGTTATTGTATACTTATTGTAAACTGTCTAGATGGATGGTAGTATTTTAGTGTCCAGATAAACCAAAAAATGGTTTGAAGTGCCTAGATTTTGACTATCTTTTTTCCTTGATTTTTTAAAATTCATCAATTCTTGACAACTTTCTGTCATGTTTCTCTTTTCACATCATTTTCATGTGAATCCTGTTTCTTTCATCTGATTTTGCTATATATCATGATTCCCTTTAATGTCATGTTACTCCTGTTTCTATCATGTGATTCCTCTTTCTATCATGTGATTCCTCTTGATTCCCTTTTATATCATGTGATTCCTCTTCCTATCATGTGATTCCTCTTCCTATCATGTGATTCCCTTTTATATCATGTGATTCCCTTTTCTATCATGTGATTCCTCTTTCTATCATGTGATTCCTCTTTTATATCATGTGATTCCTTTTTTATATCATGTGATTCCTATTTTATATCATGTGATTCCTCTTTTATATCATGTGATTCCTATTTTATATCATGTGATTCCTCTTTCTATCATGTGATTTCTCTTTCTATCATGTGATTCCCTTTTATATCATGTGATTCCTCTTTCTATCATGTGATCCCATTTTATATCATGCAAATACCATTTGACTCCTCTTCATATCATTAACTTCCCTTTAATATATGCCAGTCCTGTTTATATCATGTAAGACTTCTCTATATATCATTTGCTTCCCTTTTATATATTTTGAGTCCTCTTTATATCATATTGTTCTGGACATTTTCCAATTTTCTAGGGGAGGAGGGAATATGCAGCTTTGATCTTGTGTAAACAATGACTTCTTTTCTTGTTAATTAAAGATGTTTAGGTGTATTTCCACTCTAAAAGCAATCTTGGTGTAAAAACAACAGCTGTATTTTTCTAACAGGGATTCATATAGCAAATATAGAGCCTGTCTTCTTAAAACCCCTACATAAATGTGCATTAAAATATTTCATATAACATAATCACAGCGATTCTGTAATTCACCATTTTGCTTTGTATGAAATATTCCTTTGAGATTTGTCAAAAGAGACTTTTTATATTGGTTCATTCAAAGGAGGCAGAAATAAGATATAAATCTTCTCAAAAACAATCTTGTGTTTTGATGAGAGTCTAAGAGGTTGTTATGTACCTAACTATGCTGTTTGCTGAAAAAGTCTGATGGCATTTTCTGTAATTAACAACTTCCTGCTATTTAGATAGATTGAAAATGTATTGCTTCTAATCTATTTCGAGGGCTATTTTTACACCAGATGTACATTTCATTCACAGCTGGAGTCAAACACACTTCAGTCCAATTTGTAGTTAACTAATTGTTCAAAACACCTATTTTAAATGAATGAACAAACCAGTAACCAACAATTTAAGATTGTTTGATTTCTGGGGAATAATGATAACAGAGTAAGGTATAACATGTCCATTCTTTTCAAATAAATGGGTCAATTTGATTGTAAAACTCAATTGTTCTACAACTTTTTTTCAGAATGTTATGTACAAGTATTTTGTCACATTTAATCTGATTTTTGAAGCATTTGCTAAATATGATTAAGAAATACGTTAAATTCTTTAATTAAAGATACTTTCTGTTTGGAATCATGATTTGTTTTATTGCTGACACGATAGTCAAGAACACAAGAAATAAGATTTTACTTACCTTTAAACTTTGAAAATCAATGCATTTCACATCCACAAGAGAAATGAGATACAAACTGTAGTACTCTTGATGTTCTCTGTGCTGTGGTTTCTAAAAATCAAGATCAAAATGTCAGGTACCCTTTATCCAAATAAGTTGTTTGATTTTGACTTTTGAAATGTCCACATATCTCCAGTTTTAGATTTCACTATAGAATATCCCCCTTTGAAATGGCCCAGCTCCTAGAATCTTGTACCAATTCCTTTAAATGTTAATTTTGGTATTCAGGAGATTTAAAATCAAACACCATATTGTAAAACCAGTAAAGGCTAACAATAGATATCAGGAATATGCTTATAAATGCTTCAAAAAATAATCCTGACACACATTTTGTGTTTGATGGTTGCATAACACCATGCTACTGTACAGAGATAATTGTAGGTATATCAGAAATCTATATATAAATATATTATATAAATACCTACACTTCAAGCGTAGCTTGTATAATGACATATGGCAAAGCTGTCCTGTTACCATACCATGAAATCTACACCTGTCCATCACAGCCACATGAAATTGATTTGCCTGTCGCTGACTGGCTGCTGATGCTGTGTTCCCCAGCCACTGAACTTACTGATAGTAACAACCCATCTCACATCCACAGTTCCATGTGTCCCAATGTTAGGGAGAAGGCATTTAACTGGTATATGTAGTTCATATACCTTACTCCAGTTCATAGGTTTAAAAATAGTTCACAGTGAGAAGTTCATGCGAGTGTCTGTATTTAGAGGTCAAGGAGTTCATAGGGTGAAATGTTCATAAGGGAAATTGGCAGAGAGCAGATCAGAGTAGAAATATGTTTATTGAGAAGTAGGGATGATAGTAAATGGGATGGAGATTTTGTATAGGGTTTGTTACATCTATATTAAGGGAGTTTAAGGGTGAGATGATTTATTAAATGATGGGAGGTGTTGGGGAGGTAATTTCTAACAGGATGTGAGATATAGGAAAGTAATTTATAACAGGATGTGAGATGTAGTGGAGATAATTTATTAAATGATGTAAGATGTAGGGGAGATAATTTATTAAATGATGTGAAATGTAGGGGAGATAATTTATAACATGATGTGAGATGTAGGGGAGGTAATTTATAACAGGATGGAAGGTGTTGGGGAGATAATTTATAACAGGATGTGAGATGTTAGGGAGGTGATTTATAACAGGATGTGAGATGTAGGAGAGATAATTTATAACAGGATGTGAGATGTAGGGGAGGTAATCTATAACAGGATGTGAGATGTAGGGGAGATAATTCATAACAGGATGTGAGATGTAGGGGAGGTAATTTATAGGGGAATGGGATATATAGGGGAGGTAAAATTTATAGTGGACTGGGAGATATAGGGGAGATAATTTGTAGTGGAATGGGAGATGTAGGGGAGGTCATTTATAGTGAAATGAGAGATATAGGGGAGATAATTTATAGGATAATGGGAGATATAGGGCAGGTAATTTATAGTGAAATTGGAGACATAGGGGAGATAATTTATAGGGTAATGGGAGATATAGGGGAGGTAATTTATAGTGAAATGGGAGATATAGGGGAGGTAATTCATAGGGTAATGAGAGATATATGAGATAATTAGTAGTTGGATATGAGGTAAAGAAAAGGTAATTTATAGGAGAATCAGAGATACAGGGGAGGTCATTGATAGTAGAATCAGAGATATAGGGAAGGTCATTGATAGTGGGACATGAGATATAGGGAAGGTCATTGATAGTGGGACATGAGATATAGGGAAGGTCATTGATAGTGGGACATGAGATATAGGGAAGGTCATTGATAGTGGGACATGAGATATAGGAAAGGTCATAGATGGTGGGACATGAGATATAAGGAAGGTCATTGATAGTGGGACATGAGATAAAGGGAAGGTCATTGATAGTTGGACATGAGATATAGGGAAGGTCATCGATAGTAGAATCAGAGATGTAGGGAAGGTCATTGATAGTGGGACATGAGATATAGGGAAGGTCATTGATAGTAGAATCAGAGATATAGGGAAGGTCATTGATAGTGGGACATGAGATATTGAGATATAGGGAAGGTCATTGATAGTGGGACATGAGATATAGGGAAGGTCATTGATAGTAGAATCAGAGATATAGGGAAGGTCATTGATAGTGGGACATGAGATATAGTGGGACATGGGATATAGGGAAGGTCATTGATAGTAGAATCAGAGATATAGGGAAGGTCATTGATAGTGGGACATGAGATATAGGGAAGGTCATTGATAGTGGGACATGAGATATAGGGAAGGTCATTGATAGTAGAATCAGAGATATAGGGAAGGTCATTGATAGTGGGACATGAGATATAGGGAAGGTCATTGATAGTGGGACATGAGATATAGGGAAGGTCATTGATAGTGGGACATGAGATAAAGGGGAGATAATCTTTATTAGGCTGGAGTATCTTTTCTAATCTGTGGTACAATTTGCTTCAAAATATGACAGTTCAGGGCTGTCAATTCTTCATTTTGATTGGTTGATATTTATGATTTTATCATGGGGTTAGTATCCTTTTCCAAGATGTTGATTTTTTTTTATTTTCCATTGACAAAAGTCCATGTGTGTATTCAGTTATCACTTCAGTGTGTTCAAATACATGCATTTTCACCATGCTGAACAGCATTACTGGTGTGTTCATGGGAACATTTCCATGTGTCATTTCTTACATATTGACTATACAAATCAAATGTGATTATTTTCTACAGACGCTCAATGTGTCCATTGTTTTTAACACCATGTCATCGATGAAGCTTTATGTTATGTGAAATGGTATTCAGTAAGACAATCAAGTGAGTGTTGAATTTAAAATGAACTGTTCATACATTTACCATGGGAATTACTCGCTAAGTATTGCTGGCATTTCATGTGCCACACATTGCTTTTGTAAACAAGAGGGAATTCAAGCCTCAAACCTAACCAACAATTCGTTGATTGAATGTTTCGGTCAAAATTTGGTCCAAGATGAGCGCAGTCTAGCAAAGAAAAGTTGTAACAAGGGCAGATAATCCAGTCTATTATAATCACATTTTATCATGTGATAATTGTGTTCAGTCTGATGTTGGTCCATACTTAAGCATTGAAATCTGTTTCAGTTGTCTATAATATCACCTTCAATAGGAATGTTGGTTCATAACATTCTACTTCTCTGCATATCTTAGTGTATGTTTATACTTTAGAACTTACTTCTTGTCTTATTCAAATAATTGCTAGCTCTTCTAAAGTTGCACAACATAACTACGATGGGTAACTACAAACAGTTGTGTTTTAGAGCACCTTTAGTAAGTGACCTTGATTTATGTAAAATTCCTGTTTCTGATGATCTTGGTGCAGCTGTTTATGATGATACCTATATATATTGCTGTGAAAGGTCTGAATAAAATCAGGACCTTTGTATTTTGTTATCAAATGTACATCGCCCCTGTTATTATTGAACATTATAGTTATAAACCTTGATAGGATTATTAAATCATATTTATTGTTATCAGGCATAGTTTAAATTTTATAACAAATATAAAAAAAAACTACTTTGATTTTACTCCATGATCATATTTTTATGTCCCTGCCTTTCAATAGTAGGACATATATTGTGGCATATCAGTCCGCCTTGTTTCTTCATGTTCCATCACTTTGTCTTGTTGCTTCACGTGTCAAAACATATGTTTCATTCTAAAACAATAGTATCAATAGAACATGCTCATATTTACCTCATAGTATTGTAACATTGAGTTATAAACCCTTTCTTATCAAATTTACCATCGGTCAAGGTTAAGGTTGACAACTTTCGCAAGTTCATTAAAAATGATACTTATATACATATGAATGGGACAGAGCAGATTTGATATATATATATATATCTGTACATATGACATCAATATTTTAGGACCGCTGAGTCATTCAGGCAGTCTCTTATCATGATTCGCTTGTCAGCATTGATATAATTTTATATAGATCTGATGACCATGGGCCTGCCACCTTGTCCAGAGATTTTTTATCTCTCAGTGTCTGACAGATCTCTTTAAATATTGTATACTTTACCATCAGAACATGTAGTACTGACTCAGTTTTGGAAGAGTTATTGCCCTTTGTTATGCTGTTGTTCTTAGCTATTGACCGATTTTGTTCAAACTTGGTTCACTTAATCATTATGACAAAAAATTGAACACATAATTCCCAGTGGCATTTTGATGAAACCTAACTGTTTCATTGTAATATTTGTATTCGTTTTAACAATGATATATCTAATAAAAATGAGATGTTGTGTATGTATTCTTCTCATGTTGGCACTTGCTTGTTTACTATGTGTTATCATTACCAATTACCATTTCTTTCCCACAGCCCGAAAGGGTGTGGGGTATTGTGATCATGTACGGTGTCTAACCGTCTGTCCGTCCGTCCGTCCGTCCATTCGTCCGTCCATCCTCCGCCCGTCCACAATTGCATTCCGCTCATTATCTCAAGAACGACATCACCAGTCATCACCATTTTTACTGAGGATGTTGGGCCTATAGACCTACACAACCCTATTGTTTTTTGTTTCCGCCCGATATCCAATATGGCAGTTACGGCCACCATCTTGAATTTGCATTCCACTCATTATCTCAAGAACGATATCACTGGTGACCACCATTTTGCTGGGCATGTTGGGTCTATGGACCTACACAACCCTATTGTTTTTTGTCGTCGCTTGATATTCATAATGAGCGGAATGCAAATGCCAACAAAAATCTACAGGCTTATTTACGTCCATAGAGCCAAAATGCTCAGTGAAAATGGTGATCTCCGGTGATCTAATTCTTGAGATAACTTTCCACTCACCCCAACCACACATTTCCAACTTTATAATAAGGCTGTGGGGTATTGCCCGCGTTTACAGAGCTATTTTTTATCTGGTAATAAGCCCATGCCTTGTATTAGGTCCATCCATATGTTTTAGTATTTGGAAAAGATTGCAAACAAAAGGACCTGTTAGTCAACCGATATGTTATGTAGCTGTTCAGTTAAAAAACAAAACAAGGCTAATTCAATGTCCTGTAATAAGCCCTCACACATACAGAAGTATTTGTATTGTGCTCGCCCCCTGTGGTTATGTAATAAGTCCATCCTCTGACATTGATACAGAAGTAATGTCCTGGCTCCCTTGAGGTTCTTTTATAAGTCCACCCTCTGACATTGATACAGAAGTAATGTCCTGGCCCCCTGAGGTCCTTTTATAAGTCCACCCTCTGACATTGATACAGAAGTAATGTCCCGGCCCCCTGAGGTCCTTTTATAAGTCCACCCTCTGACATTGATACAGAAGTAATGTCCCGGCCCCCTGAGGTCCTTTTATAAGTCCACCCTCTGTCATTGATACAGAAGTAATGTCCTGGCTCCTGATGTCCTTTTATAAGTCCACCCTCTGACATTGATGCAGAAGTAATGTCCTGGTCCCTTGAGGTCCTTTTATAAGTCCACCCTCTGACATTGATACAGAAGTAAAGTCCCGGCCCCCTGAGGTCCTTTTATAAGTCCACCCTCTGACATTAATACAGAAGTAATGTCCTGGTCCCTTGAGGTCCTTTTATAAGTCCACCCTCTGACATTGATACAGAAGTAAAGTCCCGGCCCCCTGAGGTCCTTTTATAAGTCCACCCTCTGACATTAATACAGAAGTAATGTCCTGGTCCCTTGAGGTCCTTTTATAAGTCCACCCATTATTTGAGTAAGACATATAGTGTTATCAGGCTTATAACAAGACAGGGAAGCTGTAAGTTTGCTTGTTAAATGAACAACTTATTGTTTTGCAGAGGTATCAGTAATTTTCATTTCCCTAGTGTCAATTCAATGCACAGTTGTGGTAACAATTTTAGAAGTTAACAAATTGTTAATTAAAGTTTGGAGTAATAATTCCTTGCTTCACTAATTAGTACAACAATAGAAATAACTGTGCTGTTCATTATGTAACTGTCCACATCCAAACTTGTGAAAATGAAAATGCTGACATTTTCTTCTGAATATTCAAGTAAAGTCTAAATATGGGAACCAGATGACCTAACACCATCTTTCTTTAACTGGTGTCCCTTGTTCGTGGGTACTATATATATAATATTATATATATCTATTTTCTACATATCCCACACAAAATGGAGTTAAATTATTTCAAGGATGGAGAATATTTCAAGATTTTGTAGAATTTTAAAATATATTGCAATGAATTAGTAATTGTCTGTTAATAGAATCACAGTAGAATGTTGTGGTGAGAAGCTAGGATCACAGTAGAATATTGTGTGAGAAGCTAGGATCACAGTAGAATGTTGTGTGAGAAGCCAGGATCACAGTAGAACGTTGTGTGAGAAGCTAGGATCACAGTAGAATGTTGTGTGAGAAGCTAGGATCACAGTAGAATGTTGTGTGAGAAGCTAGGATCACAGTAGAATGTTGTGTGAGAAGCTAGGATCACAGTAGAACGTTGTGTGAGAAGCTAGGATCACAGTAGAATGTTGTGTGAGAAGCTAGGATCACAGTAGAATGTTGTGTGAGAAGCTAGGATCACAGTAGAATATTGTGTGAGAAGCTAGGATCACAGTAGAATGTTGTGTGAGAAGCCAGGATCACAGTAGAATGTTGTGGTGAGAAGCTAGGATCACAGTAGAATGTTGTGTGAGAAGCTAGGATCACAGTAGAATGTTGTGTGAGAAGCTAGGATCACAGTAGAATGTTGTGTGAGAAGCTAGGATCACAGTAGAATGTTGTGTGAGAAGCTAGGATCACAATAGAATGTTGTGTGAGAAGCTAGGATCACAGTAGAATGTTGTGTGAGAAGCTAGGATCACAGTAGAATGTTGTGGTGAGAAGCTAGGATCACAGTAGAACGTTGTGTGAGAAGCTAGGATCACAGTAGAATGTTGTGTGAGAAGCTAGGATCACAGTAGAATGTTGTGGTGAGAAGCTAGGATCACAGTAGAATGTTGTGTGAGAAGCCAGGATCACAGTAGAATGTTGTGTGAGAAGCTAGGATCACAGTAGAATGTTGTGGTGAGAAGCTAGGATCACAGTAGAATGTTGTGTGAGAAGCTAGGATCACAGTAGAATGTTGTGGTGAGAAGCTAGGATCACAGTAGAATGTTGTGTGAGAAGCCAGGATCACAGTAGAATGTTGTGTGAGAAGCTAGGATCACAGTAGAATGTTGTGGTGAGAAGCTAGGATCACAGTAGAATGTTGTGTGAGAAGCTAGGATCACAGTAGAATATTGTGTGAGAAGCTAGGATCACAGTAGAATGTTGTGTGAGAAGCTAGGATCACAGTAGAATGTTGTGTGAGAAGCTAGGATCACAGTAGAACGTTGTGTGAGAAGCTAGGATCGCAGTAGAATGTTGTGGTGAGAAGCTAGGATCACAGTAGAATGTTGTGTGAGAAGCCAGGATCACAGTAGAATATTGTGTGAGAAGCTAGGATCACAGTAGAATGTTGTGTGAGAAGCTAGGATCACAGTAGAATGTTGTGTGAGAAGCTAGGATCACAGTAGAATGTTGTGGTGAGAAGCTAGGATCACAGTAGAACGTTGTGTGAGAAGCTAGGATCACAGTAGAATGTTGTGTGAGAAGCTAGGATCACAGTAGAATGTTGTGTGAGAAGCTAGGATCACAGAAGAATGTTGTGTGAGAAGCTAGGATCACAGAAGAATGTTGTGTTGGATTAATCACACTGAACCCAGCTTGTTTATTATTATCTTTATCAGTCCATTACAGACTGATGGTAAGCTGAATGTATAAAGTTGTTTCACCCCAGCCTCTGGCCCAATTTTCAATGTCACACAAGGATGTATGTAAGTGGGTTATTCTTACTATAGGTCTCTGGAGTAAGGCAGATTTATCACTATTATGATTACCTATATTTAGTCTCTCCTCCAGAAATCTAAGGAAACAATTTTTATTATTACAATTATGAACTTAATTATGTCAATGAAATGTGTTTTTATTTGACAATGATATTATCACTTTCACACTTTTAAGAATACCTGTTATGAGCATGCTTCTTAGGAGGGTCTGTATTACCTCGGCCGTTAGAATGTTCGCCAAAGTTACCTCAGGTAAATCAACAATCTAAGGTGCATGGTTCCACACTGATATTACCCGCAGCTGTTTGTGTTTCTCTATAAGGAATGCAAGAAATAGACCAGTTTATGCTGGTGTGGTTGTTTCCTTCGGTAAATCAAGTTAGCCTTATTGCATTTGATGGCATGTGACAGGCCTCCCATTTGTTGTTCAGTGAGGTGCAGCCATCAGCCTCCTCAAATATATCTTGCCTCAAGATGACACTGGCTGTTCCTCAATAAACAAACAAATTTATCAAATAATTCTATAACAAATCTTACCATGGGCTTATTACTAGACATGGGCTTATTACTAGACATGGAGTGGATGAATAAGATTTTGTCTGAAAACTGTGTATTTAGTGTTCAGTACTATTTCCTGTTAAATAAGACATATTGGATGGCAAGCGTTTTTTTTCTAGATTAGTCAGTCATCATCCTCGAAAATATCTTAATTACTTGTATGACTGGTTCTTTAACACACTCTTACTTTAATTGTAAAGTAACACAGACAGTTGCTTTAACGGCTGACTTCATTGGCATTTGTGTTTCCCGAGTGTTAAACTGGTTATGCTATTAATTAATTGCCTGAAAGTATCAGACTATTATTAATGGGAACCCTTCTTAAGAGGCGGCTGTTTTCTCGAGAGATGCTGAAGGGCCCTCTGTTTTTCCGAAGGGTAGAATCAGTCACTTGAATTGAAATAAACAGAATTTGTTTTAAATAAAGTGAAGAACTTTTCAATCTCTCAATACCTTTATTAGACTCCGCCTTCTCTGCACCATGTCAAATTTGACGCAAGTGAATTCTGAAGAATCTACATTATCAATGATTGGTTGTTGCCTTTCGCTTCATGATTGATGATGAATTCTCATGGTGAGATTTCAAGGTAAAACACTAAACAATTTTTTAAGAAAACATTCTCCATAAATTAAACTAAAACTTGTCATAATGGTGATAAAAATGAGAAAAACTCTTGTCATTACAGTTAAAAGCAGGAATGCTGACCTTTGGTCAATAAACACTACCAGTCATTCAAAGATCACAATGAAAAACCAGTCATGTGAATGACGCAGGTTGATTCATTATTGGGCTCTGCTATATCTAATTTAAAATTTGAATTGAAAGGTGCTATTTACTTGTGTGTCTCTTGTACAGTCTTTCAAAGGGAAGTAACTCGTAAGATTTGTTTATGCCCTACCATGCCATTCCCATTTCTTAGTCTATCAGTTCAAATCGATGTTGTATCCAGCCTCCCAACATTATTTATTATAATGTCAAGTTCTTGATCTGATCAGAATCAGGGCTTTATGCACTTTTCTAATTTTGTTTGATTTTCTAAAAATGTTTCATTCATTTATATTTGCTGGTGCCCCTGAGTATCAGTACTTCATTTTCATTGGTTCATAAATCGAAAGTTTACTCCTACTCCATCTGCCGGACATTACCATAATCATTGGATTATCGCCCCTACAAGTTGCTGATGCTAGTCATTAAATGAAACAACCTTATCAACATTTTCTCCATTACTTGTACATCAAGAAAACGTTTTGTGTTGTGTATTAATGATAATCAGACATCGAAATTTGTAAATACAATGACAAAGACTCACGTTTTATGGTGGTAAATTTTGCGAGGCGATGCCAATATGGCGGTTTAACTTTCTTTTCCGCGCGATGCATTGTAGGTGTCATATACATTTTTCTATCTTTCTTTTTTTTCTTTTTCGAAGATTTACTTCCCGTTTAATACTGTTGAAAACTATTAAAATACTGAAATATGTAGTTGAAAATAAAAATGAAACTAAAATAATAATGATTTAGAATAGCATAAAATTTAGACGGAAACAGCCGGGGTGCTCTGTGCTGCTGGACCCTGAAAGAAGACGGCGGCTGAAAGAAGACGGCGGGTAATTTATGTAGGTAAGTATCACTATATATATATATATATATGTAAGCTGAATTTAAAGTTAATACTTATACTGAACTAGCAATTGCATTTTTTGCAACAACTGATTTGAAATGAGCCATCGCATGTATTGAATTTAGGCTCGATGGTGACGCGCAAGCTGGGCACTGCCGCCATGGCACTTTTTTTCAAAATATTTTCAAGACTTTTCCTTATGCATTTGAAAAATGTTATGTAAGCATTTAGCACATTTTTGTTGCATCCGTAAAGTATTTCAGTATTTTGAAATGGATTTATTTTTGAATGATCGTTTCATAAAGGTCTCATCACAGTCACTTCTGTCAGTGGCCCAACAGATCGGAAATTAAACAGAAAAAAACTTATCCGTAATATTGTACTGTACTACTTACGCTACCGTGAATAGATCTAGGAAACTATCTGTGTAATATATCGATTTTACTTTAAAATATCGGTCACTTTCCGTGCTATTGTAGATCTAGCTCTTTCAAATTTCTGATCGGAGATAATTTATAAGTACTCCAAATCCAGGGTATGAAATCGTACGGGAACTCTACAGCTATGCCAATTGAAGTTTATATATATAGTTTTAGCTTAAATTTAGTTTTTGTCTTTCTGACATGATGTCTCGTTGATTCTGTTGAGGAGTGATGCATGTGAACGATTACAATATGAAGATTGGGAATAATGAAGATGTCAATTAACATCTGAATCCCGGAAAGTGTTTTAATGAAGATTAGGATAAACCTAGCAAAGTGTTAGGTCCCAGTGTGAATATGTAAAGTGTTAGGTCCCAGTGTGAATGTGTAAAGTGTAATTGGTACAATTCTTATTATGCCTGAACTTTTAATATATGTACTGTATTTGTTCATCTCAGAAATTTCAGTATTATGTCAACTGCGTCCACTTTCAGTTCAACACTTTTGATTCATCAATTTTACACAGCCCTATGCTCAATATTTGTCATTAATTGTAGACTGTTTTTCAGCGTTTTAGAGTTTTGTTTCCATGGTGAATGGAATGAAATGGGATAAATAGTCTAACCAATACCCCTCGAGAGCTAATTAGGACATTGCAGTATTATCACTTTGGGCCTTATTAAAAGTCAAATTGAAACTTTAAGAAACTCAAGTGACCGTAAGTACAACAATAAGATGTCAATAATCAATGAAATTGATTAATTGAGAGTACATTTTTGAAATACCTCTACTGTAGCTAAATATGGCATTTGTAATAGACAGCCAAAGTTAATTTTGTGATAGACGTAGCCAAAGTTAATTTTAGGATCAGTTAGGACAGCTACTGTTTGTAACAGGCATGGGTTCAATTACATGATGATGTAATTAATTAAATTACAATTACATTATGAAAATGGCATTGCCACTACAGGTATTTTCAAAATAATTAAATAACAATTACATGACGGTCCAATGTAATTAAATTACGCATTACTTTTCAAGTCAAAATGATTTTTGAAATACAAATGTCAAAATTAATTAACATACTGCACAGATTTATCACACAAATTTAACTTTATGATTCAATCTCTGTATGACCATGGTCAAGATATTATTATTTTGCTAGCTGTCCATCGCTTAATAATTTGACAGTCCTGAACGTCAAAATAATTAATTACAGTATATTTATTATAGACTCCTATTGGGAAGTTCAAGACTACAAGTTTATACAGAAGTGTATATTTCTTGCACATAATCATAGCAATAAAGAAATATAGTTATTTATTTCCCTTACTCTCTTTCAGCAGGTGGATGTCACTGAAGAAATGAAATCTGGAATGGTAGAAGGTATCTCTATTGATTCTTCTAACTTGGAATTGGCCATTGTGACCAACAATGGATTTGAGGACCTTATGGTGGAGAAAAACGTCCTTCTTTCCGGCCTCCAATTAGATGTTGAAGATGATTATTCACTTGAGGAGATGCTAACAACCATGTTGCCTTTTATGGTCACAGTACTCTCTAAAGGCGGCAATATATTTACCATCACAAAAGAAGAATCAACAAATCGCGGAAACTAAAAAAATGTGGAAAAGATCATTGTATACTGCATTTGTAGTAAATTTGTATACAATCTTCAATTTACTTGAGTAGAAAGATTCACTAGTTATACCAAGTTTGTGTAGAAAGGATCACTGTATACTGAGTTTGTAGTGTACATAGAAAGGTTTACTTATTTTTTTTCTGAGTTAAGTGTATACAATATATAAAAAAAACTTTTTGTAGAAAAGATCACCGCATACTGAGTTTGTTGTTTACAAATGTGTAGAAAAGATCGCTATAATACGACTTCTGTTTAAAACCTTCATTTAGATTTAGGCATGGTTTTTTTTATTTATCTCAAAAGTCTACCTACAACATTTTTGTGTATGCAATTTTGTACTAGGATATTGACCTGACAAGGCTGATCAAAGCATGGAAAGAATACTGTATCTAAAAACTGAATAAAACAAGATATAAGCATCTTTATCATGTTTTTATTATTATTATTATCATTATTATTATTTTTCCATGATGTCTGTCCACATGGAATTTGTAAGCACTCTATTGCATTCTTATACCACCAAAAGGGTGGGTAAACTGGAATCAGGTTGTCTATCAGTCCATCCATCTGTTTGTCTGTCTGTAGACACATCTTGTCTGGACAACTCCAATGAAACTTTACAGTAATATTCGGGACAATGTGTAGATGTGCATGCACCAGTTTCCCTCGAAATATTGATTGCCATGGCAACTGGTCAATATAGACAGGTTTTGCATGTCGGTGAACTTCTAAACCTGTGGACCAATTTCAACAAAACTTCGCAGGAATATTAGGGAACATGTGCACATGTCGCTGTGTTTCGGAGGATGTTTCTGTGCAAAAGGTCACCATAGGGAGATAACTAAGGCTGTGGGTGTTGGGGGTATTAGTTATCATTTGGATTACAGTTTCAGTTATCCCTGGGCAATGTGGAGAGGATATAGTAATGATTTTGAGGATTGAATGTAGAGGTCACAGTACTTGCATAAGTACTATATGATTACCTTGTAAACGCATTGAGACTAAGACAGTTAGTATACCTTAATCAAATTTGGAACATGTATCCCTTATGAGGAGAAGTCGGTTTCTTTAGAAATTCAGGGTCAGATGTCAAAGATCAAGGTCACAGTCAAAAAACCGATAGTTGCATAGGGTGTTTTCCTTTGCATTACCCTCGTTTTTCAATCAAATTTCACAACCTAAAAGATATTCACATCTTGCAAATTTCAAGGTTCAAGGTCACTGTAAGGATGTTAAAAAATGATAATACAAGAGGAATAAAATATCTTGCGACAAGTTTTAGTGAACAAAGAATATATAAACATGTCAACAGAATTGTAGAACCAGCAAAACAAGTGTAAAATTGAAACAAAGACAATATCTACTTGAAGATTCCCTGAAAAGGTACAAGGAGAATAAGACCAGGTGTTCCAGAAGAATAGGCATCTTCTATTTTAAGTTATGGTGATAAATTTTGTCTTTCTGAATGATTTACTGCTTGCATATAGTTGGTTTCAGTATATAGCAAGCTAATAACAAAGAATTTATTTTTTAATGGTCTTAGCATACCAGTACTTTCAGAACATTGATTGTTTGTTTGTCATAGTGATGATCCAAAGTAAAAATGGTGTTAAAACATTATCTACAGCACTGAATACAATATACACTATGATCACGTGATCTATTTGAATATCATTTCCTACAGTATTACTCAATTCCTCGGTACTCACCTTCCAGTTATACTTTGAGATCTTTTCATCTTAGCCATGCTGCATTCTTTTGTTTTCATGTTCTACAAACTTCTGACTATTTTTGTATTTTTATGACAAATTTTTGTATGTGTTGATGGTTGAAAACTGTACCTTGCGTACATGTTCAAAGTACTTTCTTTCTTGATTGGTTATGCAAATAGCTCATTTATATTCATGTCTCTGCAGCGGCAATATGTAAATGCTCAGTTTTAAATCCAAGATGAAGAGATGTTCCTGTTTTTGATGAAATTCAAGTTTTATTTTGTTTACTTGTCATGATGGTATTTTAAATTATTACCTTATACATCCAAAGCACATATCTTTCTTGCCAAACTAGAGAGATGTGGAGTGATGAGATTGGCATGATATTGATCTGAAATGTGAGTGTGGGTAATCAGCTTGGCTTTGAAGTGAAGATGTCTTCTCTTATAATTCTTAAATTATTGATGGCAACACAATATGTCAAAAGTAAACATTGTTAAAAATATGATAAATCTTTTGTTCAAAGATTTGTCAAAATTTCAGGACTACTGAAAATTGACAGGACTGTCTTTGTGTTGTTCTAAACAATTTTATTTGTATCAATTTATGAAGGATAGAGGAAAATCATATGCCTTTGTGTGAAAATTCAATTCTAAAAACACATTTAAGATGTCTTTTATGATTAAAGCTTGACTTATCAGGCAAGAATACAAGGACATCTGATACAATTTTAAAAGGAGTGCAGCAGTCAGCATGAACGCTAAAAGGAATAGTAAACAGGCTTTGGGCAAGAACAGAAAATAGACCACCGGGACACTACAAAAGATAGAGAGACAGTGGGCACATTCAGAAAATAGACCACAGGGACACTACAAAAGAAAGAGAGACAGTGGGTAGGAACAGAAAATAGACCATAGGGACACTACAAGAGATAAAGAGACACTCGGCACACTCAGAAAATAGACCACAGGGACACTACAAACGATACAGAGACAGTGGGCATGATCAGAAAATAGACCACAGGGACACTACAATACATAGAGAGACAGTGGACACACTCAGAAAATAGACCACAGAGACACTACAAAAAATATAGAAATAGTGGGCACAATCAGAAAATAGACCACAAGGACACTACAAGAGATAGAGAGACAGTGGACACACTCAGAAAATAGACCACAGGGACACTACATTTGATACAGAGAAAGTGGGCATGATCTGCAAATAGACCACAGGAACACTACAAAAGAGAGAGAGACAGTGGGCTCACTCAGAAAATAGACCACAGGGACACTACAAAAGATAAAGAGACAGTGGGCATGATCAGAAAATAGACCATAGGGACACTTCAAGAGATAAAGAGACACTCGGCACACTCAGAAAATAGACCACAGGGACACTACAAGAGATAAAGAGACACTCGGCACACTCAGAAAATAGACCACAGGGACACTACAAAAGATAGAGACAGTGGACACACTCAGAAAATAGACCACAGGGACACTACAAAAATATAGAAATAGTGGGCACAATCAGAAAATAGACCACAGGGATACTACAAACGATAAAGAGACAGTGGGTATGAACAGAAAATAGATCACAGAGACACTACAATAGATAAAGAGACAGTGGGCACACTCAGAAAATAGACCACAGAGACACTACAAAAGATAAAGAGACATTGGGTATGAACAGAAAATAGATCACAGAGACACTACAAAAGATAAAGAGACAGTGGGCACACTCAGAAAATAGACCACATGGACACTACAAATGATAAAGAGACAGTGGACATGATCAGAAAATAGACCACAGGGACACTACAAACGATAAAGAGACACTGGGCATGATCAGAACATAGACCACAGGGACACTACAAGAGATAAAGAGACAGTGGGCACACTCAGAACATAGACCACAGGGACACTACAAGAGATAAAGAGACAGTGGGCACACTCAGAAAATAGACCACAGGGACACTACAAGAGATAAAGAGACAGTGGGCACACTCAGAAAATAGACTATAGGGACACTACAAAGATAAAAGAGACATTGGGCATGATCAGAAGAAAATAGACCACAGGGACACTACATTTGATACAGAGACAGTGGGCATGATCTGCAAATAGACCACAGGGACACTACAAGAGATAAAGAGACAGTGGGCACTCAGAAAATAGACCACAGGGACACTACAAAAGATACAGAGACAGTGGGCACACTCAGAAAATAGACCACATGGACACTACAAAAGATAAAGAGACAGTGGGCACACTCAGAAAATAGACCACAGGGACACTACAAAAGATAGAGAGACAGTGGGCATGATCAGAAAATAGACCACATGGACACTACAAAAGATAAAGAGACAGTGGGCATGATCAGAAAATAGACCACAGGGACACTACAAAAGATAGAGAGACAGTGGGCATGATCAGAAAATAGACCACAGGGACACTACAAAAGATAGAGAGACAGTGGGCATGATCAGAAAATAGACCACAGGGACACTACATTTGATACAGAGACAGTGGGCATGATCTGCAAATAGACCACAGGGACACTACAAGAGATAAAGAGACAGTGGGCACACTCAGAAAATAGACCACAGGGACACTACAAACGATACAGAGACAGTGGGCATGATTAGAAAATAGACCACAGGGACACTACAAAAGATAAAGAGACAGTGGGCATGATCAGAAAATAGACCACAGGGACACTACATTTGATACAGAGAAAGTGGGCATGATCTGCAAATAGACCACAGGGACACTACAAGAGATAAAGAGACAGTGGGCACACTCAGAAAATAGACCACAGGGACACTACAAAAGATAAAGAGACAGTGGGCACACTCGGAAAATAGACCACATGGACACTACAAAAGATAGAGAGACAGTGGGCATGATCAGAAAATAGACCACAGGGACACTACAAAAGATACAGAGACAGTGAGCACACTCAGAAAATAGACCACAGGGACACTACAAAAGATAGAGAGACAGTGGGCATGATCAGAAAATAGACCACAGGGACACTACATTTGATACAGAGACAATGGGCATGATCTGCAAATAGACCACAGGGACACTACAAGAGATAAAGAGACAGTGGGCACACTCAGAAAATAGACCACATGGACACAACAAAAGATAAAGAGACAGTGAGCACACTCAGAAAATAGACCACAGGGACACTACAAAAGATAAAGAGACAGTGGGCACACTCAGAAAATAGACCACAGGGACACTACAAGAGATAAAGAGACAGTGGGCACTCAGAAAATAGACCACAGGGACACTACAAAAGATACAGAGACAGTGGGCACACTCAGAAAATAGACCACATGGACACTACAAAAGATAAAGAGACAGTGGGCACACTCAGAAAATAGACCACAGGGACACTACAAAAGATAGAGAGACAGTGGGCATGATCAGAAAATAGACCACATGGACACTACAAAAGATAAAGAGACAGTGGGCATGATTAGAAAATAGACCACAGGGACACTACAAACGATACAGAGACAGTGGGCATGATTAGAAAATAGACCACAGAGACACTACAAACGATACAGAGACAGTGGGCATGATTAGAAAATAGACCACAGGGACACTACAAACGATACAGAGACAGTGGGCATGATTAGAAAATAGACCACAGGGACACTACAAAAGATAAAGAGACAGTGGACACACTCAGAAAACAGTCCACAGAGACACTACAAAAAATATAGAAATAGTGGGCACACTCAGAAAATAGACCACAGAGACACTACAAAAGATAAAGAGACAGTGGGTATGATCAGAAAATAGACCACAGGGACACTACAAAAGATAAAGAGACAGTGGGCACACTCAGAAAATAGACCACAGAGACACTACAAACGATACAGAGACAGTGGGCATGATTAGAAAATAGACCACAGGGACACTACAAACGATACAGAGACAGTGGGCATGATTAGAAAATAGACCACAGGGACACTACAAAAGATAAAGAGACAGTGGACACACTCAGAAAACAGTCCACAGAGACACTACAAAAAATATAGAAATAGTGGGCACACTCAGAAAATAGACCACAGAGACACTACAAAAGATAAAGAGACAGTGGGTATGAACAGAAAATAGACCACATGGTCACTACAAAAGATAAAGAGACAGTGGGCACACTCAGAAAATAGACCACAGGGACACTACAAAAGATAGAGAGACAGTGGGCATGATCAGAAAATAGACCACAGGGACACTACAAAAGATAAAGAGACAGTGGGCTCACTCAGAAAATAGACCACAGGGACACTACAAAAGATAGAGATAGAATGGAGATTAGTTTCACATTAGGTTTGGCCTCCTTAACTCTGACGTACAGTTGTCGACAAGGTGCCACTTATGTACACAGTAATAATTACAATGTTACCTGTATATAAGTGCAGGTGTTACCTAATTAATATCTTACCTTAATACCTATTGATCCAGGTGATAAATACCTTAATGATCTGGTGACAGGTGACAAATCCATTAATAAACAATGACAATTTTAGATGGTCATAAACAGACATATGCCAAGGCAATTTGTGAACCAATTAATATATGTCACAGAATCTTGTTACTCTTCCTATAAAAGACTTTCATCACTTTAAAACAGGAAGCGTTGACTTGTTTGTGATTAATTAACTGTAAGGCATCCAATATTTCCAAAATCAATAAAATTTTTACAGGCATAGAAAACAAAACCTAGCAAACTCTGTCAGAGTTGGACGATTACAAATACTTAACTTAGAGGAACATCTTTTTCTGGATGTATATCTCTTTACTAGCCCCTCATTTCAGATTTATTTGCAAACTTTCATCAGAGGATGGGCTGTTCAAATTACCCTTTGTTTGGCATCTGTCTGTGTGTCCTTAAACAGAGGTATTGCCAAATCACACAATTTCCGCACTTTATCTGGATATTAAGACTGCGGTGAGCAACTTGCCAATTAGGTCCTTACATTATCAAATAATCTGCATTTTTCCTCCACGACGACATCTCAAGGTTTACCGCTTTTAAAAGCTAAGTTATCAGTATTCTTGCTTAGCAAGACTCTTGTTGTCTGTACATATGCATACATTTACAACAAAGTTTAAAACTTTAACTTCTTCTCAAGTTTGAAAGGGCCTAGAGACTTGATATCTACTACATATTAAGGTAATATAATTGTCCATTAATGTTGTTAATATGGAAGACATTGACCCTCTTTCAAGGTCACAGGGGTCAATTATTTAAACGTTATTAAATGACATTTTTGCCATTTTCCTTCTGTTGACACTTGCAGTCGTCTGTTATTATTAAAACTTTTTGGAGAAATTAAACTTCCTTTTTCCGTTTGGTGTCAAAGTTTTCTTTAAGCGCTATTTGGACTACCAAACGTTTAGAAACTTCTAGAGTTCTGTGAAGCCTGATGACCTGATATTTCATATTTATAGCATGCTAACATAATGGACAATCAAGTTTGATCATATAAATGACCTTTACCCACTTTCAAGGCCACAGGCATCAATCATGTAAAAAATTCCTGAGAAATCAAATTAATATTTTTAGAGATAAACAATTGTGAAATCTCCTTAAAAAAAACCTGTGGTCCTGTGGACACTTACTATTGGTAACAATAAGTAATGTTTTCCAAAAATTTATTTCTGTTTTTTTCAGTACAGTTCAGAATTAACGTTATACAGCATTATTTTGGAAAACATTACACTCAGTACTTTGATCAATTGATGATTCCTTTTGTACTTTGATTTCATACAATGCCAATGTATTGCAGGCATTGCCTTTAATTACAGACCAATAGAGGTGAAAAGTCTGTCAAAATTGTCTTTGACAATTTCTAGTTGTTAGATGAACTTGCTTTGAAGATGTAGATCTTTATTGTTGTAAGTGATTGATGCGGAAGGCTGCTGAAATAGGCACTGCTTTGAGGTAACATATGCACAGGCTCATACAGAAATATTTTGGAATTAGGAATTATCTAGTCTAATTTTGGAACTCTTTATTACACTACACACAGATATGCATCAATATTTAGTTTGTAAAATTGTTCTCAACCAATGATCTTGTAAATAAACAGCAGCCTGCGTAACGTTAGCAGATGGACCCATTACATGATTACAACTAGGTATAACAGAAGAACGACAATGTGCTACCTTTGATAAGTTTGTGAGGGAGTTAGTCATAATGATAATATACCAGGGAGTTAGTCATACTGATAATATACCAGGGAGTTAGTCATACTGATAATATACCAGGGAGTTAGTCATAATGATAATATACCAGGGAGTTAGTCATACTGATAATATACCAGGGAGTTAGTCATACTGATAATATACCAGGGAGTTAGTCATACTGATAATATACCAGGGAGTTAGTCATACTGATAATATACCAGGGAGTTAGTGTGATAATATACCAGGGAGTTAGTCTGATAATATACCAGGGAGTTAGTCATACTGATAATATACCAGGGAGTTAGTCATACTGATAATATACCAGGGAGTTAGTCTGATAATATACCAGGGAGTTAGTCTGATATTATACCAGGGAGTTGGTCATACTGATAATATAGCAGGGAGTTAGTCATACTGATAATATACCAGGGAGTTAGTCATACTGATAATATACCAGGGAGTTAGTCATACTGGGAGTTAGTCATACTGATAATATACCAGGGAGTTAGTCATACTGATAATATACCAGGGAGTTAGTCTGATAATATACCAGGGAGTTAGTCTGATATTATACCAGGGAGTTGGTCATACTGAACCAGGGAGTTAGTCATACTGATAATATACCAGGGAGTTAGTCATACTGATAATATACCAGGGAGTTAGTGTGATAATATACCAGGGAGTTAGTCTGATAATATACCAGGGAGTTAGTCTGATAATATACCAGGGAGTTAGTCTGATATTATACCAGGGAGTTAGTCATACTGATAATATATCAGGGAGTTAGTCTGATAATATACCAGGGAGTTAGTCATACTGATAATATACCAGGGAGTTAGTCATACTGATAATATACCAGGGTGTTAGTCTGATAATATACCAGGGAGTTAGTCATACTGATAATATACCAGGGAGTTAGTCATACTGATAATATACCAGGGAGTTAGTCATACTGATAATATACCAGGGAGTTAGTCATACTGATAATATACCAGGGAGTTAGTCATACTGATAATATACCAGGGAGTTAGTCATACTGATAATATACCAGGGAGTTAGTCATACTGATAATATACCAGGGAGTTAGTCATACTGATAATATACCAGGGAGTTAGTCTGATAATATACCAGGGAGTTAGTCATACTGATAATATACCAGGGAGTTAGTCATACTGATAATATACCAGGGAGTTAGTCATACTGATAATATACCAGGGAGTTAGTCATACTGATAATATACCAGGGAGTTAGTCATACTGATAATATACCAGGGAGTTAGTCTGATAATATACCAGGGAGTTAGTCATACTGATAATATACCAGGGAGTTAGTCATACTGATAATATACCAGGGAGTTAGTCTGATAATATACCAGGGAGTTAGTCATACTGATAATATACCAGGGAGTTAGTCATACTGATAATATACCAGGGAGTTAGTCTGATAATATACCAGGGAGTTAGTCTGATAATATACCAGGGAGTTAGTCATACTGATAATATACCAGGGAGTTAGTCTGATAATATACCAGGGAGTTAGTCATACTGATAATATACCAGGGAGTTAGTCATACTGATAATATACCAGGGAGTTAGTCCAGGGAGTTAGTCATAATAATATACCAGGGAGTTAGTCATACTGATAATATACCAGGGAGTTAGTCATACTGATAATATACCAGGGAGTTAGTCTGATAATATACCAGGGAGTTAGTCATACTGATAATATACCAGGGAGTTAGTCTGATAATATACCAGGGAGTTAGTCATACTGATAATATACCAGGGAGTTAGTCATACTGAGAAAATACAAGGGAGTTAGTGTCATAATATACCAGGGAGTTAGATAATATACCAGGGAGTTAGACCAGGGAGTTAGTCTGATAATATACCAGGGAGTTAGTCTGATAATATACCAGGGAGTTAGTCATACTGATAATATACCAGGGAGTTAGTCATACTGATAATATACCAGGGAGTTAGTCATAATATACCAGATAATATACCAGGGAGTTAGTCATAATATACCAGGGATAATATACCAGGGAGTTAGTCATGACTGATAATATACCCAGGGAGTTAGTCATACTGATAATATACCAGGGAGTTAGTCATACTGATAATATACCAGGGAGTTAGTCATACTGATAATATACCAGGGAGTTAGTCATAGTCTGATAATATACCAGGGAGTTAGTCATACTGATAATATACCAGGGAGTTAGTCATACTGATAATATACCAGGGAGTTAGTCATACTGATAATATACCAGGGAGTTAGTCTTAGTCTGATAATATACCAGGGAGTTAGTCATACTGATAATATACCAGGGAGTTAGTCATACTGATAATATACCAGGGAGTTAGTCATACTGATAATATACCAGGGAGTTAGTCATACTGATAATATACCAGGGAGTAAGTCATACCAGGGAGTTAGTCATACTGATAATATACCAGGGAGTTAGTCATACTGATAATATACCAGGGAGTTAGTCTGATAATATACCAGGGAGTTAGTCATACTGATAATATACCAGGGAGTTAGTCATACTGATAATATACCAGGGAGTTAGTCTGATAATATACCAGGGAGTTAGTCATACTAGGGAGTTAGTCATACTGATAATATACCAGGGAGTTAGTCATACTGATAATATACCAGGGAGTTAGTCATACTGATAATATACCAGGGAGTTAGTCTGAGAATATACCAGGGAGTTAGTCATACTGATAATATACCAGGGAGCTAGTCATACTAATAATATACCAGGGAGTTAGTCTGATAATATACCAGGGAGTTAGTCTGATGATATACCAGGAAGTTAGTCATACTGATAATATACCAGGGAGTTAGTCTGATAATATACCAGGGAGTTAATCTGATAATATACCAGGGAGTTAGTCATACTGATAATATACCAGGGAGTTAGTCATACTGATAATATACCAGGGAGTTAGTCATACTGATAATATACCAGGGAGTTAGTCTTAGTCTGATAATATACCAGGGAGTTAGTCATACTGATAATATACCAGGGAGTTAGTCTGATAATATACCAGGGAGTTAGTCATACTGATAATATACCAGGGAGTTAGTGTGATAATATACCAGGGAGTTAGTCTGATAATATACCAGGGAGCTAGTCATACTGATAATATACCAGGGAGTTAGTCATACTGATAATATACCAGGGAGTTAGTCTGATAATATACCAGGGAGTTAGTCATATAATATACCAGGGAGTTAGTCATACTGATAATATACCAGGGAGTTAGTCATACTGATAATATACCAGGGAGTTAGTCTGATAATATACCAGGGAGTTAGTCATACTGATAATATACCAGGGAGTTAGTCTGATAATATACAAGGGAGTTAGTCATACTGATAATATAGGGAGTTAGTCCAGGGAGTTAGTCATAATAATATACCAGAGTAATATATACCAGGGAGTTAGTCATACTGATAATATACCAGGGAGTTAGTGTGATAATATACCAGGGAGTTAGTCTGATAATATACCAGGGAGTTAGTCTGATAATATACCAGGGAGTTAGTCATACTGATAATATATCAGGGAGTTATACCAGGGAGTTAGTCTGTAATCATACTGATAATATACCAGGGAGTTAGTCATAATAATATACCAGGATAATATACCAGTTAGTCATACTGATAATAGATAAAGATTGTCTTAGGTTAAGTCTACAAAAATATTTGTCCTAGGTAAAGTTTTCTGTCAGAAAACAATACTGTCATAGGTAAAGTAATGTTAAATTTTTCTGCAAAAAATGATATTTGTCTTAATATGTAGTTATCAACAAGCAGTATTTGTTAATATTTTCATGTAAAAAGATATATATTTGAATGGGTATACTTTCACGGCTTTGATTGGATTTAAGTTTAGTTGATTGTAAATATCTGGTGTTAAAAATGATTAAAGTTTAAGTTCCTGTTTGTAAATTAGAAAACATACGCTGAGCAAAACATTATTTGAACAAAGTCAGCAAAAGATTAGTGTCTGATAACAAGATTGGAAAGGATGTTAAATTGTGTAGATGTAAGCAATTTAAAATGTATGATGCCAAAAAGATATTCAAATGAAAATTAATTTTACCTGTAGCAGTCCTTTATGGAATTATATTTTGTGAAATATTCCAGATCAGATTAGAGGTTCAGGTTCATCTTGTTTTATTTGAAATAGTTCTTGTAGATCTTTATCAAACTACTCCATTTAAACTGAAGTTGCTAGAATTGAACTGATAACCCGAGAAAAGATTATATCTCCTCAAGTTTCAAATCTATGATAAATCTAGGTGAAGAATCTTTCAATGTTTAGCTGACATGCCAATTAGGCACCTTTGGTAACAAAATTTCAATCTCTTTACTCATTCATTGGTATAAAGACATGTACCCCATTTTACCATATTTATTGTACAGGAGGAAAAAACTTGTCACCTAGGATTCAAAATCATGGATAGGCTTATTACAGGACAATGAAATATCACTTGTTCTTCTGAACAGCAATAGATATGGGTGGGCTTATTACAGGACAATGAAATATCACTTGTTCTTCTGAACAGCAATAGATATGGGTGGGCTTATTACAGGACAATGAAATATCACTTGTTCTTCTGAACAGCAATAGATATGGGTGGGCTTATTACAGGACAATGAAATATCACTTGTTCTTCTGAACAGCAATAGATATGGGTGGGCTTATTATAGGACAATGAAATATCACTTGTTCTTCTGAACAGCAATAGATATGGGTGGGCTTATTACAGGACAATGAAATATCACTTGTTCTTCTGAGCAGCAATAGATATGGGTGGACTTATTACAGGACAATGATGTAGTACTTTTGGCACTGTGTGTTAATCCTGATGGACATATTATAGATATGATTTTGCTGAATACCAGACATGGGCTATTTTCTGGTAAATTAAGGTATCATTGCTGATGTTATAAAATACTACTGTATTTTGTGTGGTGTTTATTATATATAAAATACTACTGTATTTTGTGTGATGTTTATTATATATAAAATACTACTGTATTTTGTGTGATGTTTATTATATATAAAATACTACTGTATTTTGTGTGATGTTTATTATATATAAAATACTACTGTATTTTGTGTGATGTTTATTATATATAAAATACCACTGTATTTTGTGTGATGTTTATTATATATAAAATACTACTGTGTTTTGTGTGATGTTTATTATATATAAAATACTACTGTGTTTTGTGTGATGTTTATTATTATAAAATGATCGGTTCTAGTGACCTAGTTAAGTGGTTAGAGCTAGGTTCTAAGCTGCACAATAAAAATCTGGGTCATATGCATAAAAAATTGTAAAGTGTCAATTTATTTTTACTGGTCGGTGAATATGAATTATCTGCTATAGATTCCCTGTAAGATTGTCTGAGGGAATTTCTATCATTTCCTATGAAAAAGATGTTGATGTAATTAATGTATTCCCTATTCAACTGAAGGTATTATTTACTGTGATTTCAGAAATGTTATAACTCAACACAAATATAGAAAAACTAATATTGGTCTGTTATACTGTCACCTTGGCCATCTTTTGTGTTATGTTTCACTTGCATGGTTGGAGATTTATTAAAGTTTTCTCAGGACCAACATTGGTAGCCTTGTGTTAAGCTATGGCACTCTGGGTCAGCTTGACAAAACCTTAATGTCTCAGTCAGTCATGGTTAGTAGAAATGAGAGATATGGAAAATAATTTATTTATTCTATTCAAATCTAGATAAGAAAATTAAATAATGTTGTTTCAGGGAATTCGAGAAACTTACTTAAGGATATAATTGTCAAGTTCAAAAATAATTGTGATGTTATAAAGATATGTCTCATTTTAAATGAAGTGATCCATGGCTGTACATCCTTTATATAATGTTGCCATGATCAGAGGTGGATCCTTAAACTTGGGACAATTATTTACAGATCTATCAGACCCCAGTATTACAGTTACATTAAATTTACATCAATCAGGCGAACATGTTTGTTTCCATCTCGGAAAAATCAATGAATTACCAATATGTATTGACCAGTGTTTGGCTGACCAATGTTTGACAAACAGCCTGATCTGTAGAATCAGATATATGGCTAAAAGGACTTAGTTTTGTCCATTTTGGTTATCAAGGCCATATTTTATAGAACACATCATTAAGTCTATAAAAAGACCAACTTAAGTTGACCGGTACTGTACAGGGTCATTTAGAAACAAGAAGACAATAGCTCCATTGTTTTTGACCAGAAGGTCAATTATCATTACATGACCATTATTCATGATTGGAATTAGTCAGTGGTAGTATCTGCTGAACTGTGTTTCTGGACTCTATTTTTGGTAAAGCTGTACTTTGAGCATCTAGAGGGTGGCTAACAAAATGTAATGCTCTTCATAAAAGTTTCACAGTTTGATTCAAAGTTTGATGTAAATTATTTTTTTTGAGATTTTGATATAAGTTTGAAAAATTTCCAGCTCACCTGGCCCAAGGAGCCAATTGAGCTATAGGGATACCGCGGCATCACTCATCTGTCAACGTTTTTCTTCAAAATGCTACTAGTCATGAATGAATGAAGGGATTTTCACCAAATTTGGTCAGAAGCATCCTCAGGGGAAGCGGAACATTTTTTGTATAAACTGTGTGTCCTAGCCCCTCAGGCTCCCATAGGAATGATTGAATTTCATCCAAATTTGGTGTGAATTATGTTAAGATGAAGAGGAATCAGTTGTGTGTAATTGTTGGAGGGCGGCGCCCACTAGGGAAAATAGAGCAAAATCTTTAGAATCCTACTCTTCCTGTAGGAATGGTTTGATTTTGTCCTTATTTGGTGTAAATCATGTTTAGGTGAAGTGGAATAAATTTTTTATGAACAATTGGTGTGAATCATGTGTCGGTGAAGGGGGATCAATTTTGTAGAAATAGTGGATCTCAGCCCCGAAAAGCAGGTGGAAAGGGCTTAATAGGGGAAATGTGTTTGATAACAGGTTAGATCCCATCCCATAACCATGTATAACATTGCTGGGCATAAAGAGATTAAAACAATCGTGATGTAAGAATTGGCCCAGGGGTCTAGCCCCACTCTTAGGAACTCAGTTTAATGGTAATATCTTTCAGACAGTGGAGATCCCCTACCTTAAACCATATATGACAATGGTGGGTGTCAAGAGATAAACACATTCACAATGTAAAAACTGGCCCTTGGATGTGGCCCCATCCCTCCGGACTTAATTTCTGGATGATATCTTTGAAACAGTGGAAATCATCACCCCATAACCATAATTATATATATAGCATTGCTTCACATCAAGAGATACACACATTTGTTACATAAGAATTGACTCTTTAGTGTAGCACACCTCTAGGGACATTATTTACGGGTTTTTTTATATAGTTAAGATAACAAACTGATCACCATGTAAATCTTTTACTGGGAATCAAAAGAGAAAGGTCATTCATGGTATCAGAATTCATTGATTGTTCTTCAAACAGGTGAAGTGACTGAGCTTTAGTTTGGAAATATTTTAAATACCAAACCTATTGGCACATATAACATTGCTGTGGTTTAAGATACAGGTGAGCAATACAGGCCCTATGGGGCCTTTTGTTGTTTAGATTTGAAGATTTTCATATAACTTTGAAGATTTTGGGATGCAATAGTGTGCACTAGAAGTTTGTAGATTTTCAGGAATTATAAGTTTGGAAATTTTCAGGAATTATAAGTTTGGAAATTTTCAGGAATTATAAGTTTGGAAATTTTCTGGAATTACAAGGTTTGGAGATTTTGATGAAAATTTTCCAGATTTTGATGAATGTTTTACTGTCAATACCTGGAGGTTTTTCGTTTTTCTTCTTTTTGTCTTTTATCATTCAGAATGATAGAACCCAACAACTATACAAGTTTAGATAACATAGAAAAATAGGTTAAAAATTAGTCGTGATATTTTCTGAATCTTAATAAAACTACTGACAATTATTTAATGGGGATTTATAAATATTGTTAAATCAAAATCTTGAAACATAACTACTGGGTTGATCAAATTGTTTCATAGTACATACATATTAACTTAAGTTAATGCAAACTGTTATCAAAGCTTTTCTCACACGTGTTGTTTTTATGTACACATAATTAAACATAAAAACATTTAGTTCAAATCCATGATCTCCATTTTTTCCCCTTTTTAACAGCAACATTTCTGCACTGAGATCCCATTCATTAGTTCTGTCAGTTGTGCAGCGTCCTGTCGTTATCTGAGACAGGAAACTTGGACCAGATTTTACGGAACTGTCGATCCTGAAGAGCAATTTCATGGAATGTCATTAATTTGCAAAACAAGATGCTTTCTCACAGGTCATCAAGAAATGCCAATTAACGATATAAAAATAATCTGTCCTTGATTGAATACTCTAAATATTTTTTAAAAGGTCTAAATCAGTCTAACCGCAACACTTCATCAGAGATTGAAAAAATAAAAGCCACCTGTCTTTTATTTTAAATTATTGTCAGTGCGTCTTTTGATTTTTGTTTATTTTTACCACAACACATTCCTTTGAGATAAGGGGAGTCATATATATTCACTCTGTTTCACCTGTTCCTGTAAAGTTGAATATAAATTGACCTGTACGCTCCTCTTACAGAGACTCAGAAATTCTCAAGACGGCAGGATCAATTAGGTCTATTTAACCAGAGCAGGAATATCATGTAGAATATTTCATTTTCTTGCCAATTAAGACTTGAATTCTACAGCTGTATGGATTAAATTTGCCGTAATTTACACATGAAATTCCAGTGAATGTTTATTACATATAGGACAGGTCATGTGACTGGGACTCATTACCCGAAGATTTAGTTACATCTGCTGATCTGTTAGAATTTGACAGTATAGGATGTTCAACATGAATCCAGTCATTAAGTGTAAAGTTTGATGTATAATGTGTAAGATCTGTGTTTTTTTTTAGTTTGGAGCTCTTTTGGATAGAAGACACATTTTTCACAGTACAATACATGTAGTGTTTAGCCTTAAGTACATTTATCTCAGTAACATATACATGCAGTTTATGTAAACTTGAGATAAATATATATATATACATTAAATGCTACTGTGGCCTTTTATCAGTGATCAATATTTATATGTAAATGAAATTTCAAATTAAAATTGCTTTTTTGATTTTAGTTATTATCACAGTCACAATGAATAGAAGTCTGACAGTTTTAACAACATATAGTAAAACCTGTGTTATAAGTCATCTCTGTATACTAAATATCTCTGTATACAAGCCACCCCTACATAAATACTTGTTCATCAAGGTCACTTGTATATAACAAATACCTGTCTATAAAGGTCACATGTATACAACAAATACTTGTCTATAAAGGTCACTTGTATATAACAAATACCTGTCTATAAAGTCATCCTGTATGTAACAAATACCTGTCTGTAATGACTACCTGTATATAACAAATACCTGTCTGTAATGACTACCTGTATATAACAAATACCTGTCTGTAATGACTACCTGTATATAACAAATACCTGTTTCTGAATGTCTCATAGTGACCTTCCTATAGAGGCCACTCCCTCTCATAGTACCCCCTTAAGAGACCACTCTCTCTCATAGTGTTCTCCCTATAGAGGCCACTCCTTCTCATAGTGACTCCCTATAGAGGCCACTCCTTCTCATAGTGACTCCCTATAGAGGCCACTCCCTCTCATAGTGACCTCCCTATAGACGCCACTCCCTCTAATAGTAACCTCTCTATAGAGACCACTCCCTCTCATAGTGACATCCCTATAGAAGCCACTCCCTCTCATAGTAACCTCTCTATAGAGGCCACTCACTCTCATAATGCCTTTTTTCTACTCCCTTCAGTCACTTTTATAGACAACTAGTTTTAATAATTCAGTGGCATCAATAAATCTTTTGCTGGATTTGATTGTAACCAAAATCCTTACAAAAGCAGCTGCTTACAAGCCTCTCTGGACGCCCTCCTCATGATGATAATCAAAGGCTGTTAGGGATCATCATCCAATATACAACTTATGGTAAATTAGTGACATATTTTTGTAACGTAAGGGCTGTGTAGTAATGGGCAATATCTACCCTGTAACATACCTTAAGGCTGTTTGTTATAATGTGTGAGTGGGATAATAATAGGAAGAACGTTCTCCTCCCCTCGACCCTTTCAACAAGGCATGGTGTAGAATGTGATGCTGCTCCCCTCGACCCTTTCAACAAGGCATGGTGTAGAATGTGATGCCAAGTTTTACAGTAGAAATAAATTAATTAGTTTCATCCATTGACTGTGATAAAACAAGTAGTTATACGTAGGTTGTGTATTGTTGTGTAGCATATCCTATATGTGGCAAAACAGTCTAGGGCCAAGGCCTGTTGGAACATCCATAAACAATGTCAAACTAGACTTATCAAATACTGATGTCATATTTAAGATTAGACAAAGATGTCATACTACAGAACTGACATGATGTCATACTCCACAACTAACATGATGTCATACTACAGGACTAACATGATGTCATACTACAGAACAAACATGATGTCATACTACAGAACAAACATGATGTCATACTACAGAACTAACATGATGTCATACTACAGAACTAACATGATGTCATACTACAGAACTAACATCATGTCATACTACAGAACTAACATGATGTCATACTACAGAACTGACATGATGTCATACTACAGGACTAACATGATGTCATACTACAGAACTGACATGATGTCATACTACAGGACTAACATCATGTCATACTACATAACTAACATGATGTCATACTACAGAACTAACATGATGTCATACTACAAAACTAACATGATGTCATACTACAGAACAAACATTGATGTCATACTACAGAACAAACATCATGTCATACTACAGAACTGACATGATGTCATACTACAGAACTAACATGATGTCATACTACAGAACTAACATGATGTCATACTACAGAACTGACATGATGTCATACTACAGAACTGACATCATGTCATACTACAGAACTAACATTGATGTCATACTACAGAACTAACATTGATGTCATACTAGAGAACAAACATTGATGTCATACTACAGAACTAACATGATGTCATACTACAGAACTAACATGATGTCATACTACAGAACTAACATTGATGTCATACTAGAGAACAAACATTGATGTCATACTACAGAACTGACATGATGTCATACTACAGAACTAACATCATGTCATACTACAGAACTAACACGATGTCATACTACAGAACAAACATGATGTCATACTATAAAACTAAATTTGATGCCACATGACAGAACTGCCATCACTAAACATTATGTAGGTTGTGCCACTGATTAGGCCACTCAGACGATTACCTACAGATGTATGATGATTGAACATGAAGCCTATACCCTAATGGCTGTCATTGACAATGTTCTTATTGAATAAATTTAAAATTTTTGGAGGAAGCCATGATATTGGAGTATATATATGATCACTGAAAAGCTATAATTATAGTTGTCTGCAAAATATATAGATTCATATGTGATTTTGATTTTCATACTGAAATTTGAAATTGAAATCGTACAAATGTGTCACTTCATCCTCCACTTAAAATGGAATTTGAGATGTACATACAATATTCCTTCTGAGTATTACAGAGTATGTTGCACTCTTAAACATGGCAGAAAAACATCAGTCTGTGTAAAATTTATCAGAATGGCTGTGGTGCGAATCCTACTTATCTATATATAAACAAATGTTTGCTGTAAAAAGAACAAAATGGTGATACATTCTGCTAAAGATAAATAATTACAGATGTTGCTTTTTCTTTAAAGATGTCTGCTGTGTTGTCTTTGCTTTTGAAGGCACCTCTGATAGCAAGGTTATATAATTTTGAGGCATTCAAACCTAATAATCTAAAAAATTTCAGCTACTAAACAGTCTGCCAACCCTCTTCAAAGACTCGTTTGTTGTCGTGGCAACCAGTAATTTACTTGTCCATATTCCTGTGTTTTAAATCTCCTCAAGCACAGGCACCAATCCTTAAAAACCATGTCATATTTCTAGCGACAAATCATAACTGCAATCCGATTTTGTTGGTAAACTGTCCCGAAAGAATTCTTCATCTATTTTCATAACTTGAAGAGAAATGAAGTATTCAGGCATAATGTTAAGAAAATATATTTTGTAACTAAATAGAGCACTTGCGACTAACACCACTTTGAGTTTGTAATCCTGATATGATATAAAAAAATTAATTGTGTATTTACTTACAGTTGGATATCAACTAAAATCCACACTCAGTTATCAGAATGGAATAGGCTTTTCATTGTAGGTAATTGATGGTATGATTGGCTGCTGTTCAATTTTTCTTGAAAGTGAATGTATTCTCCATTACAGTGATATTTAAATTTTATGTAATTTTAAACTAGAATACCTCACTTACCTAGAATTTGCAGAGGAATGGAATGTTATCGGAAACCTACATATTTACCTGTCTGATACAAAAGTTTGGTTTCAGTTGAAGTTTAAAAAGAGGCACTTATGATTGATTATGAAAAATACAATGATATCAGTGGAAGAGTTCTCCTCCTTTCTATGTACAGTTCACAAGAGTCCATGTTTGCCTGTGCAAGGAGATGCTTTAGTTGAACTAGGTAAAAAACTATTGTCACTCAAGTCTGGAGACGGATCACATTCAGGTTATTAGGGATGTAAGACTAAACTGGAAGTTAGAGGGAGAAATCATTATGGTTAGAGGAAGAAAAGATTGTAGAGGTTAGAGGGAGAAGTCAATACTGAGTGTCTGAGGGAGAAGTCAATACTGGGTGTCTGAGGGAGAAGTCAATACTGAGTGTCTGAGGGAGAAGTCAATACTGGGTGTCTGAGGGAGAAGTCAATACTGAGTGTCTGAGGGAGAAGTCAATACTGGGTGTCTGAGGGAGAAGTCAGTACTGAGTGTCTGAGGGAGAAGTCAATACTGGGTGTCTGAGGGAGAAGTCAATACTGGGTGTCTGAGGGAGAAGTCAATACTGAGTGTCTTAGGGAGAAGTCAATACTGAGTGTCTGAGGGAGAAGTCAATACTGGGTGTCTTAGGGAGAAGTCAATACTGGGTGTCCGAGGGAGAAGTCAATACTGAGTGTCTGAGGGAGAAGTCAATACTGAGTGTCTGAGGGAGAAGTCAATACTGGGTGTCTGAGGGAGAAGTCAATACTGGGTGTCTGAGGGAGAAGTCAATACTGGGTGTCTGAGGGAGAAGTCAATACTGAGTGTCTGAGGGAGAAGTCAATACTGGGTGTCTGAGGGAGAAGTAAATACTGGGTGTCTGAGGGAGAAGTAAATACTGGGTGTCTGAGGGAGAAGTCATTACTGAGTGTCTGAGGGAGAAGTCAATACTGGGTGTCTGAGGGAGAAGTCATTACTGGGTGTCTGAGGGAGAAGTCAATACTGGGTGTCTGAGGGAGAAGTCAATACTGGGTGTCTGAGGGAGAAGTCAATACTGAGTGTCTGAGGGAGAAGTCAATACTAATGCGTGTCTGAGGGAGAAGTCAATACTGGGTGTCTGAGGGAGAAGTCAATACTGAGTGTCTGAATGAGAAGTCAATACTGGGTGTCTGAGGGAGAAGTCAATACTGAGTGTCTGAGGGAGAAGTCAATACTATTGCGTGTCTGAGGGAGAAGTCAATACTGGGTGTCTGACGGAGAAGTCAATACTGGGTGTCTGACGGAGAAGTCAATACTACTGCGTGTCTGAGGGAGAAGTCAATACTGGGTGTCTGACAGAGAAGTCAATACTGAGTGTCTGAATGAGAAGTCAATACTGAGTGTCTTAGGGAGAAGTCAATACTGGGTGTCTGAGGGAGAAGTCAATACTGAGTGTCTGACGGAGAAGTCAATACTGAGTGTCTTAGGGAGAAGTCAATACTGGGTGTCTGACGGAGAAGTCAATACTGAGTGTCTGAGGGAGAAGTCAATACTGGGTGTCTGAGGGAGAAGTCAATACTACTGCGTGTCTGAGGGAGAAGTCAATACTGGGTGTCTGACGGAGAAGTCAATACTACTGCGTGTCTGAGGGAGAAGTCAATACTGGGTGTCTGACAGAGAAGTCAATACTGAGTGTCTGAATGAGAAGTCAATACTGAGTGTCTTAGGGAGAAGTCAATACTGGGTGTCTGAGGGAGAAGTCAATACTGAGTGTCTGACGGAGAAGTCAATACTGAGTGTCTTAGGGAGAAGTCAATACTGGGTGTCTGAGGGAGAAGTCAATACTGGGTGTCTGAGGGAGAAGTCAATACTGAGTGTCTGAGGGAGAAGTCAATACTGAGTGTCTGACGGAGAAGTCAATACTGGGTGTCTAAGGGAGAAGTCAATACTGGGTGTCTGAGGGAGAAGTCAATACTGGGTGTCTGAGGGATAAGTCAATACTGAGTGTCTGAGGGAGAAGTCAATACTGAGTGTCTGAATGAGAAGTCAATACTGGGTGTCTTAGGGAGAAGTCAATACTGAGTGTCTGACGGAGAAGTCAATACTGAGTGTCTGAGGGAGAAGTCAATACTGAGTGTCTTAGGGAGAAGTCAATACTGGGTGTCTGAGGGAGAAGTCAATACTGAGTGTCTGAGGGAGAAGTCAATACTGAGTGTCTGAGGGAGAAGTCAATACTGAGTGTCTGAGGGAGAAGTCAATACTGAGTGTCTTAGGGAGAAGTCAATACTGAGTGTCTGAGGGAGAAGTCAATACTGAGTGTCTTAGGGAGAAGACAATACTGGGTGTCTGAGGGAGAAGTCAATACTGGGTGTCTGAGGGAGAAGTCAATACTGAGTGTCTTAGGGAGAAGTCAATACTGGGTGTCTGAGGGAGAAGTCAATACTGGGTGTCTGAGGGAGAAGTCAATACTGGGTGTCTGAGGGAGAAGTCAATACTGAGTGTCTGAGGGAGAAGTCAATACTGGGTGTCTGAGGGAGAAGTCATTACTGAGTGTCTGAGGGAGAAGTCAATACTGAATGTCTGAGAGAGAAGTCATTATTGGATGTTGGATGGCCAAGTCATTGCTGGGTGTCAGCGGGAGAAGTCATTGCTGGGTGTCTGATTGAGAAGTTATTACTGGGTGGCAGAGGGAGAAATGATTATCCAAATTATTTAGGGAAAAATCATTATATTAAATAAAAAACCTGTTTCTCCATTTCAGAGTGTAGCCGCTGGTCAAGTGATCACCTTCAGAGTCACGACTACTCTTCCTTCAGCAAAAGTGTTCTATGAGGTAAATTTAAATTCTAAACTTTTGATATAGAGGCAGAAAACTTGGCTATGAATCAATGGTAAATGTCAAACAGGTCAATGAAGTGGAAATTAATTGTAAACCAATCTCGACATTCAAACACATAAACATCAAATTGATCACATTTATGAATGATATTGAAGAAAAGATCAAATAATTTGAAATTAAAAATCAAAAGCTGAGTTCAAAATTTACTGTATAGAAAAAGTGCTTAAATGTCTTTTTGTTGATTTATTCGTAAAATCTTACATTTTTTGGTTAGCGTAGTGTGATTGCCTGAACATCTGGGAAATGAACAACCATAAACACACAGTATGTTTAAAGACTGTAACTGAATCTGTAATGCCAGAATGAGTTGTACATGTATGAGCAGCCTGATTTCTTCTCCGAGTGTATAGAAGCTTATTGTTATTGGTTTCACTGTCATATCCTTTAACCTTAATGGTGTACTGTTGTATACAATTTCTTGAAAATTAAGGATAATTTTACATTATTCCTCTGTATGGTTCGAGGTCAAATTCAAGATCCCTTCATGTGCCAGAATCCTCTAAACTTTTGCTTGATTTACATCTCCTTACATAGGAAACTATCTGATATATACTGAAATAAATAATCTAGAAGTTTTTTTTTCAACATACAAAGCTTGCTGGAGTTAACTCCCTTCACTCACTCACTAGGCAGTATTACTTTACAGGTTTATTGGATTGTTACCAGTAATTTGTCCTCCCAGGGTGTTTGATTATGACATGGAAATCACTGTCATTAATTTCTTTTAAATGCCCAACTTGGGTTGGTTTAAATTGGATGCTCAATGACTTTTTAATCTGTGTACTTGTCGTTCTGTTGCCTAAATGGCTATTTATATCTTACTATACCTGTAATGTCATCAGCGTGATAATCCTGATTATTTGAGAGTAAGACTGGTAATAAATGCCATCTTATGTCATTGATGTTCACTAGAGATATTCTAAAAAATGCCATCTTGTCATCATGTAATAAGGCCATCCCCCTGCTTTGTACCACTACCACAATGTTGATAAGCATGTCCACTACATAAAGGTCATGGTCACCCTCACGTTTTCTTCTGCAAGGTCATGGTCACCCTCACGTTTTCTACTGCAAGGTCATGGTCACCCTCACGTTTTCTACTGCAAGGTCATGGTCACCCTCACGTTTTCTTCTGCAAGGTCATGGTCACCCTCACGTTTTCTTCTGCAAGGTCATGGTCACCCTCACGTTTTCTACTGCAAGGTCATGGTCACCCTCACGTTTTCTTCTGCAAGGTCATGGTCACCCTCACGTTTTCTACTGCAAGGTCATGGTCACCCTCACGTTTTCTACTGCAAGGTCATGATCTTTCTCATATCCTCTATTGTAAGGTCAGGGTCAATAATATGTTACTGTTCCATTATTTTTCATTGATTTGTTAGCTCACCTGGTTCAAACAGCTTGGTAAAGGGGAATCCGTTTTGTATAAACTTTGGGTGGGGCCCGATAGAGGAAATAGAGCAATGAAATTCTTTAAAATCCTTTACTACCTTTAGGAATACTTTGGTTTTGCCCAAATTTGGTCTGCAGCATCCTTGGTTGAAGGGGAATCAATTTGGTATAAACGTTTCATGATGACCCATTGCAATTGTCTTTGTCTGTCATTGTACCTCCCATAAATTTAAGCACTTTCAACTTCTTCTCAAGAACCCTTGACCTGATTTCAGTTTTGCTGAAACCTTTCGTGGCCAAACATAACCAAAATTATGAGTTACATGGTCCTCAACCCCAAAAGCATGAGTTGCGGGGACCAAAAGGGATGAAATTAACTCAGGTCTCAAAAATCTTCTTCTCTCTACCCAGATATGGTAACATGAAATGTCCTTCTGGGTCTTAAGATGCTTTACCAAAAGTGTAAGTTCACAATAGTTTATAAAGAAAAAATACAATTCTTTAGCAAAGTTTGTTTGATTTCATTTAATAACAGCACACAATGATCTTGGCCAAACCCCAGTGTCAGAAACAAAAGGATCAACTGACATAAATTTTATAAAACTTCTTATAACACCCAAATGTGTTAGAATCAAATGCTCTTCATGGAAGGAGGGCTTAGAAACATATCACCTTGGTCTTACTATCATTAATATCACAATTTCTTTTTAGTGTCGCTTAAAATCTTTTCACTTAAAAGAAGCATCATTATCACCTTTAAATTCAATATTGCTTATCTCAGGTGACCGTTCTTTAATCAAAATAGATCTGATCTCAAAAGTGTTTGTTAAAATATGCTCCCCAAAGGAAGAGCAATTAATCACTATTTTTTCCATTCATTTGTTCGTCCGTCTGGCTGTCCATCTGTTTTAATTTTGTCTGGAGAATATATCATATCACAAAAAGTATAAGATGTATATGTATGAAATGAAACTTGATAGGTAGATAAATCTCAATAAGGAGAAATGTATTGTACAATAACTATAACTCTCTTTTCCATAATTGAGGAGTTATTGAAACTTGGTGTATACATTGGTCATACTAAGAAAATGTGCAGTATCTCAAATTCAGGGCCCGCAGCTTCTTAATTACAGAATTATTGCTTTTTGATTAAATTTTGTGTCCAATAAAGTTGTTTTCAGGGAGCATTCATCTGTTTCACTGATACTCTTGTTTTATTCTTCACAGGTTCATGCTAAAGGTCTACTGCTGGCTAATGGACATGTCAACCCTTCCACAATGACATTAGGGCCATCTATTGTCGACTTTGATGTCCCAGTTACATCAAAAATGGCACCAAATGCAGTCATTTTAGTCTACACTAAAACCTTGTCAGACGAAATCATTGCAGATGCGCAGAGTTTTTCTGTGTCTGGTCTAATGAAACACCATGTAAGTATGAAATTGCAACATGTGAGATAGTTGTAGCCGCACTGAGTTTGTGTCTCCTGAAACACCATGTTAAATTATTGCTATAGCAACAGGTGAGCAAGTCACAGATGCACTGAGTTTATGTGTCTATGTCTATAAACTCCAGGCAAGCTGGTATTATCTGTGTAACTCATCAGTAACCGAAAGCGACAGATGCTCAGATCTAAGTAGTGAAAGCCAGAGAAGTTTTGAAATACTTCATATGTTAATTATATAGTTCTGTATTAGTCATGACCTGTTGGTTTGTTTGTTGTTATAATTTGTTTGTTTATTGGTATTTCATATTTGACCAATTTGTTTGTCTTAACAGCTGAATGTACGCTTTGACAGTGATATGAAGCAGGTAGGTGATGAGGCTGCCATGACAGTTACTGCAGATCCAAACTCTGTTGTTTTTGTTGGTGCAATTGACAAAAGTGCCGCACTCCTTGGAACACCAAATGAAATCGATCTTGTGCAGGTATGTACTGAGCACAATGTACAAACACTATGCCTTAAATGGTGAATAATGTAAACTGTGATCAACCATGAATTTATGACTTCTTCTTCTGAACTTAATGTCCTGAGGTCAATAGATGTTTTATCTTTAGCTTTCTGTTGGCGAATAGAATTTCATGATTGCAAATTGCCTGCAAAAAATTCTAATTTTATTTGATTTCTTTTCACATACTGAATAATGTTTACAGTTATTGGAGTCTCTGGAAGATTTCGACCTGACTGTCAATCCAGCCAGAGATAATACCGACTGGGGATGTGGAGGATGTGGTATCGCATTCAAACGTAAACGACGGGATGTTGAAACAATATCAACCTTGAGTGGTGTTACAACTAGCTCTATTATTGAGGTAATTATCTCCCTTTAGCAACTCCAATACTTTACTTGTGGACATTATTTCCCCTGAAGAACTCCGATATCCTCAGAGTAATTATCTCCATTTGATAACTCCTTGATTTTCTCAGGAGTTTCACCCTTGAAAAAATCTCTAATATCCTCAGGGTATTGATCTAATTTTCATAACTCCTATATTATCAGAGTAATTTTCTCCTTTTAGCAATCATAACTTCCTTAGGATGATTATCTCCCTTTGAAAAATCCCTGATAGTCTGCGAATTATCATATTCCTTTAATGACTATATTATCTTCAGGTTAATTTTCTCTCTTTAGCAAATATAATTATCTCCCTTTTACAAACTGATATCATCTGAGTTATTATCACCCATTCACAACTCTTGTATCTTTCAGTTTGTTATCTTCCATTCAAAAATTCTCAAATAATTTCTGGATTATTATTTCCTGTTAACAACTCTGCTATCTTCAGTGTAATTATCTCCCTTTAACAATCATAACTTCCTTAGGATAATTATCTCCTTTTTATAACTCTGATATCCTAAGGGTAATTAATGCCCTTCAACAATTATAATTTCCATTGGATAATTATCTTTCTTTCACAACTCATATATATTTAGGTTAATTATCTCCCTTTGGAAAATCTCTGTTATTATCTGGATACACAATAGTGATGTCCTCAGGGTGATTATTTTCCTTTAAAAAATCTCAGATATTCTCAAGGTGATTATCTCCCTTTGGAAAATCTCTGTTATTATCTGGATACACAAGAGTGATGTCCTCAGGGTGATTATTTTCCTTTAAAAAATCTCAGATATTCTTAGGTGATTATCTCCTTTTGAAAAATATCTGGAGCGATTGTCTCACTTTCAAAATGAATATCCTTAGAGTAATTATTTAGCTTTTAAAAAATCTGTCAATTCCCCACCCTGATTCAAACTTTTCCCAGAAAGGACAGGTATGGATTTCAGTAGAATTACTTTTTCTTCTGTTCATTGTATAAAGTTTTTCACATATCATTTTTGTGAAAAAAATTAAAAAAGGACAAATTATAAATATATGAGGGCTGATTGATAAGTTTCCTACCCAGGAGCCTTGTATTGAAGAAGTTATTCCCCAACTATTTAAGGCTGTGTACCCAATGTCTGGTGTTATTTGATCAGTTTATGTCGAAGATGTAGCATGCTAAAGTAAACAAGGCAAGTGACTTTTGCAAAATGGACAAAATCGCTGAAAGAGAAGTTATTTATAGAAAGTATTGAACTCAAGCGCCGCGAAAAAACTGTTATGTTCCACCAGGACAATGCCCCTGTACATTGCCATGACTACCATTAACGACTGTGGCTTTGAATTGATGAAGCACCTTATTTACCTGATCTCACTTCATCACTTTCATCTAAATTCACCAAAACTGAAAAAAGCCATTTCGAGTCCTTACTTTTGGTCAGATGATGACAATATACATGCAAGGGAGGACTTTCTGAATGATCAAGGAAAGGACTTCTTGAAAAGTGGCATTGAGGCTCTTAAACATCGCTGGCAAAATTGTATAGATATTGAAGGGGATTTTGTTGAAAAATAATGTAATATGTCTGCCAAAAGTCAAACCCTAAAATGTAAGGCTGACAACTTATCAATCAGCCCTTGCATTGTACTTTTTGATCTCCTGAAGAATTTCTAGCCATATTGCTGCAAATTTCAGAATGCTGGAGTAATGATGGAGACAAATGCAATAATCACAAAGTTGGGTAAGTTTGACACAACAGTTCTAAAGTAATTTGATTATTTTTTAATACCTTCATGTATATATTGTTGAAGAAATTATGCTTTTTGGCTCACTTGAAAGGAAAGTAGGCTTATGCTTTGGCACAAAGTCTCTCTAGCATCTGGCATCACCTTTTCCCTTTAGATAGCATCTCAATAACCGAAAGATATTGCACCTTTAGCATGCTGGAATGAAGAGCTACCAAGTTTGTGTCAGTGAATGACCCATTTTCAAGGTCACAGAGTCAGATATGTTGAATTTTTAAACAACTTTCTCTCATTAATAAAGAGATCTAGAGTATTGATATTGGGCCAGTAGCATACAGGGATAAAAGGCTACTTAGCTTGTTCTAATGAATAAGTTTGACTAAATTTGACGGTCACTGAGGTCAAATGTCTTAAAGAGATATAACGACTTTGGAGTTATAGGATTTCTACTTATGCTCTTATGGAAATTGTATACCTCAACTTACCATTTAAACAAACATATGATATTTTATTTCTGGAAATTCTTTATAGATCTAGTTACAAATGTTCACGTGACCCTGATTGGGTTAAAACAGATTTGTGTTGTTATAAGCTAAACAGAATGAGATATTTGTGCAAATTATAAAGTCAACTAAAAATAGGACTAATGAAGTAATGAAACAGTAACCCCCCTCCCAAATAAATTTTTAGTGAACAGCATACATACTTTTTGTTTCGCCTGCAGAGCTGATGGACACTTAGGGATCACTTTGTCCATTGTCACACGTGAGTGTCATCGTCATCGTCCGTACGAAAGTTTTCTGGACTTTTTTCAGTAATGCTTTGAGTTATCAAAATGAAATTTGGCATATGGCTTTTTGTTGCAGGTGTACAGATTAAGTACAATTCCTGGCCGTCTGTGACCCTTTTTGGTAGAGTTATGCCCCTTTCAACTTAGAAAATTTCCTGGGAATATTGTTTTCTGGACTTTTTTGGCTTATGCTTTGAGTTATCAAAATGAAATTTGGTATCTGGCTTTTTGTTGCAAGGGTACAGATTAAATTTGATTCCTGGCTGTCTGTGACCCTTCTTGGCTGAGTTATGCCCCTTTGAACTTAGAAAATTCTCTGGGAATATTGTTTTTTTTATTTTCTTTGGTTGTGCTTTGAGTTATAGAAATGACATTTGCTATATGCTGTCTGTGACCCTTCTTGGCTGAGTTATGCCCCTTTGAACTTAGAAAATTCTCTGGGAATATTGTTTTTTTATTTTCTTTGGTTGTGCTTTGAGTTATAGAAATGACATTTGCTATATGCTGTCTGTGACCCTTCTTGGCTGAGTTATGCCCCTTTGAACTTAGAAAATTCTCTGGGAATATTGTTTTCCAGATATTTCCCAATTATGCTTTGAGTTAACATAATGAAATGTTGTATATGGCTTCTTGGTGGAAGATTACAGATCGAGTTCAATTCTCAGCTCGCTGTGACTCTTTCTGATCCATTGAACTCAAATTCTTTGGGAATATTGTTTTCTGGAATTTCTGGGTTATGCTTCGAGTTATGAAAATGCAATTTTGTATATGAGTTCTTGGTCAAAAGTTACGAACCTAGTTTGCTTCTTGGCAGTCTGTAACCTTTCTTGGCAGTGATATGTCCCTTTGAACTTGGAAAATTTCTCAGGAATATTGCTTTGTGCAGTTTTCCCTTTATGCTTTGAGCTATAGAAATGAAATTTGGTATTACAACTTTATGGTTGATCATTGCACATCCAATTCAATTTCTGGGTGACTGTGACACTTTATGCAGGCGACACATACAGTTCCGAGGAACTCTTGTGTATTTACCAAAAACTCTGCATAAAATCTATGATCCAGAGACCTTTCTCTGGATTTCCTGACCGATTTCACCTGTCCAAACTTACCACAGGAGATCAAGTTAAAATCCTTAAACAGTTGGTTAATCAGGATCATCGGAACAATGGTATGCTGAGCAGAAGGGCTTCCAAATTTGTTCAAATGAATGACCTACATTCAATATGATAAAAACTTAAAACTTACTTGTAGTCCCTGGATCATGATATTTTAGCAGCAGAGTTAGGAAATGGGCTTTCAGGTTTCTCATGGGAGTTGATGCTGTGGCTCAATAGTGTATTTATAAAAAGATTTATTGTTGCAATGTCAATATTCTGAACATGTCACCTTGTTTGCAATGATTGTGTTATATTGGAAGTGTTGTTAAACCATTTTACATGTTTTGTGGGATGTCTATTGTGTTGATAATGTTTGCACTACTGTTTGATACAATTTCAGCATGAATCACCTAATATATAACAAACAGGCCTCTAAACTTGTACTGCTCCTTCAGGGTTCAACATCTCAGAAAAAATCTTCTATTTGGGTTTGACCAATTTTACAAGTACACTGTATGCAACGAGATAGAAGTTCTCCCACATATGGCTGTGCATTATTCTTATTAGTTTTCAAGGACGATTGTGTGCTATACAGGAATAAATTGTGAGAGAAAAAAAAATTAGCATCGTCAAAATTTTTAGGTCAGGTGACCAATCGGAAGGAACAGTAACTGTTTAATGCCGGTCTATAACAACAATATACACAGAAGATAATTATTTCACACAATGTTGAATCTTAGTTTTCGTGAAAAAATGATATTTTTTACTTGGATTAGTTTATGTAATGTGTCTGGAATAACAATGCATTGCAGATATTGACTTTAATGAACTGAAAATGTTTAATTGAGCAGTTAGAAACATTGTCATTTATAAATTCTGTAAAGTAAGTTTACATTCCTTACATGTAATTACTGTGGTAAAAGTCCATATATCCCTTACATGTAATTACTGTGGTAAAAGTCCATATATCACTTACATGTAATTACTGTGGTAAAAGTCCATATATCCCTTACATGTAATTACTGTGGTAAAAGTCCATATATCACTTACATGTAATTACTGTGGTAAAAGTCCATATATCACTTACATGTAATTACTGTGGTAAAAGTCCATATATCACTTACATGTAATTACTGTGGTAAAAGTCCATACATCCCTTTACATGTAATTACTGTGGTAAAAGTCTAAACATCCCTTACATGTAATTACTGTGGTAAAAGTCCATATATCACTTACATGTAATTACTTTGGTAAAAGTCCATACATCCCTGACATGTAATTACTGTGGTAAAAGTCCATATATCCCTTACATGTAATTACTGTGGTAAAAGTCCATATATCCCTTACATGTAATTACTGTGGTAAAAGTCTAAACATCCCTTACATGTAATTACTGTGGTAAAAGTCCATATATCACTTACATGTAATTACTGTGGTAAAAGTCCAAACATCCCTTTACATGTAATTACTGTGGTAAAAGTCCATATATCCCTTACATGTAATTACTGTGGTAAAAGTCCATATATCCCTTACATGTAATTACTGTGGTAAAAGTCTAAACATCCCTTACATGTAATTACTGTGGTAAAAGTCCATATATCCCTTACATGTAATTACTGTGGTAAAAGTCCATATATCCCTTACATGTAATTACTGTGGTAAAAGTCCATATATCCCTTACATGTAATTACTGTATATCACTTACATGGTAAAAAAAGTCCATACATCCCTTACATGTAATTACTGTGGTAAAAGTCCATATATCACTTACATGTAATTACTGTGGTAAAAGTCCAAACATCCCTTTACATGTAATTACTGTGGTAAAAGTCCATATATCCCTTACATGTAATTACTGTGGTAAAAGTCCATATATCACTTACATGTAATTACTGTGGTAAAAGTCCAAACATCCCTTTACATGTAATTACTGTGGTAAAAGTCCATATATCCCTTACATGTAATTACTGTGGTAAAAGTCCATATATCCCTTACATGTAATTACTGTGGTAAAAGTCCATATATCCCTTACATGTAATTACTGTGGTAAAAGTCTATACATCCCTTTACATGTAATTACTGTGGTAAAAGTCTAAACATTCCTTACATGTAATTACTGTGGTAAAAGTCCATATATCCCTTACATGTAATTACTGTGGTAAAAGTCCATATATCCCTTACATGTAATTATTGTGGTAAAAGTCCAAACATCCCTTTGCATGTAATTACTGTGGTAAAAGTCTAAACATTCCTTACATGTAATTACTGTGGTAAAAGTCCATATATCACTTACATGTAATTACTGTGGTAAAAGTCCATATATCCCTTACATGTAATTACTGTGGTAAAAGTCCATATATCCCTTACATGTAATTACTGTGGTAAAAGTCCATATATCCCTTACATGTAATTACTGTGGTAAAAGTCCATACATCCCTTACATGTAATTACTGTGGTAAAAGTCCAAACATCCCTTACATGTAATTACTGTGGTAAAAGTCCATATATCCCTTACATGTAATTACTGTGGTAAAAGTCTAAACATCCCTTACATGTAATTACTGTGGTAAAAGTCTAAACATCCCTTACATGTAATTACTGTGGTAAAAGTCCATATATCACTTACATGTAATTACTGTGGTAAAAGTCCATATATCCCTTACATGTAATTACTGTGGTAAAAGTCCAAACATCCCTTTACATGTAATTACTGTGGTAAAAGTCTAAATATCACTTACATGTAATTACTGTGGTAAAAGTCCATATATCACTTACATGTAATTGCTGTGGTAAAAGTCCATACATCCCTTTACATGTGAGTCGGGCTGGTGATAATGGGAAATCACAGTGAGTCAGACTGGTGACCGTGGGAAATCCCAGTGAGTTGGGCTGGTGACCGTGGGAAATCCCAGTGACTCAGACTGGTCACCATGAGAAATCCCAGTGAGTCAGGCTGGTGACCATGGGAAATCCCAGTGAGTCAGGCTGGTGACAGTGGGAAATCCCAATGAGTCAGACTGGTTACCATGAGAAATCCTATAGAGTCAGGCTGGTGAACGTGGGAAATCCCAGGGAGTCAGGCCCGTGACCCTAGGAAATCCCAGTGATTCAGGCTGGTGACCATGAAAAAAATTGTAACCAGGTGGCTGTGACAATAGGCAATTGTGATATACTATGCCTCCCAACCATGTCCTTAAATCTATTCATCCTTACAATTTCTTGAGATGTAACAAATATGTGCTTTTTTATCATTCAAACCACACGGTAAACATGCAATCTTCCCTTTCTGATATCTTGAGACCACACGGTAAACATGCCTTCTTTCCTTTGTGATGTCTTAAGACCACTCAGTAAACATGCCTTCTTTCCTTTGTGATGTCTTGGGACCACTCAGTAAACATGCCTTCTTTCCTTTGTGATGTCTTGAGACCACACGGTAAACATGCCTTCTTTCCTTTGTGATGTCTTGAGACCACACTATAAACATGTCTTCTTTCGTTTGTGATGTCTTGAGACCACACGGTAAACATGCCTTCTTTCCTTTGTGATGTCTTGGGACCACTCAGTAAACATGTCTTCTTTCCTTTGTGATGTCTTGGGACCACTCAGTAAACATGCCTTCTTTCCTTTGTGATGTCTTGGGACCACACGGTAAACATGCCTTCTTTCCTTTGTGATGTCTTGGGACCACTCAGTAAACATGCCTTCTTTCCTTTGTGATGTCTTGGGACCACTCAGTAAACATGCCTTCTTTCCTTTGTGATGTCTTGGGACCACTCAGTAAACATGCCTTCTTTCCTTTGTGATGTCTTGGGACCACACGGTAAACATGCCTTCTTTCCTTTGTGATGTCTTGGGACCACTCAGTAAACATGTCTTCTTTCCTTTGTGATGTCTTGGGACCACACGGTAAACATACCTTCTTTCCTTTGTGATGTCTTGGGACCACTCAGTAAACATGCCTTCTTTCCTTTGTGATGTCTTGGGACCACACGGTAAACATGTCTTGAGTAAGAAAATGTTGAACAGATATATAGATATTAAGTATTGAACATAGAATAAAGGTAATTAACAACATGTGATTAACTAAATGATGGTGCCATATCTCCATATACAATGTGTTCAATACAGAGCATTTCAACTTGTTTTATACAATAGCTTGCAACAAAATGATATCAGAATCAACACAAAATTTCTTATTGTTTTTGGTCAGCCTGCCTTGTTTAATTGTACAAGACTTTTCTTATTGTTTTTGGTCAGCCTGCCTTGTTTGTTTGTACAAGACTTTTCTTATTGATTTTGGTCAGCCTGCCTTGTTTGTCTGTACAAGACTTTTCTTATTGTTTTTGGTCAGCCTGCCTTGTTTGTTTGTAAAAGACTTTTCCATATTGTTTTTCAATGTTAAAAGATGAGCTTTCATATTTGGCATAGTAACTTCTATTTGATACCATATTTGATGACCCTTGACCTTTTGACTCAATTAAGAGGCTACATCCACCTCTAATACATCATAAATTATTGATAGTGGCCACATACACTAATACAACATAAATAATTGAAAGTGGCCACCTACACTAATACATCATAAATAATTGAAAGTGGCCACCTACACTAATACATCATAAATAATTGAAAGTGGCCACCTAAACCTCTGATACATCATAAATAATTGAAAGTGGCCACCTACACTAATACATCATAAATTGTTGATAGTGGCCACCTACACTTATACATCATAAATAATTGAAAGTGGCCACCTAAACCTCTGATACATCATAAATAATTGAAAGTGGCCAGCCTACACTAATACATCATAAATAATTGAAAGTGGCCACCTACACTAATACATCATAAATAATTGAAAGTGGCCACATACACTAAAACAACATAAATTATTGAAAGTGGCCACCAACACTAATACATCATAAATAATTGAAAGTGGCCACCTACACTAATACATCATAAATAATTGAAAGTGGCCACCTACACTAATACATCATAAATAATTGAAAGTGGCCACCTACACTAATACATCATAAATAATTGAAAGTGGCCAACTACATTAATACATCATAAATTATTGATAGTGGCCACCTACACTAATTCATTATAAATAATTGAAAGTGGCCACCTACACTCATACATCATAAATAATTGATAGTGGCCACCTTCACTAATACATCATAAATAATTGAAAGTGGCAACCTGCACTAATACATCATAAATAATTGAAAGTGGCCACCTACACTAATACATCATAAATAATTGATAGTGGCCACCTACATTAATACATCATAAATTATTGATAGTGGCCACCTAAACCTCTGATACATCATAAATAATTGAAAGTGGGCACATCATACATCATAAATTATTGAAAGTGGCCACATACACTAATACATCATAAATAATTGAAAGTGGCCACCTACACTAATACACCATAAATTATTGATATGTGCCACATACACTAAAACAACATAAATTATTGAAAGTGGCCACCAACACTAATACATCATAAATAATTGAAAGTGGCCACCTACACTAATACATCATAAATAATTGAAAGTGGCCACCTGCACTAATACATCATAAATAATTGAAAGTGGCCACCTACACTAATACATCATAAATAATTGAAAGTGGCCACCTACACTAATACATCATAAATAATTGAAAGTGGCCACCTGCACTAATACATCATAAATAATTGAAAGTGGCCACCTACACTAATACATCATAAATAATTGAAAGTGGCCACCTACATTAATACATCATAAATTATTGATAGTGGCCACCTAAACCTCTGATACATCATAAATAATTGAAAGTGGGCACCTAAACCTCTGATACATCATAAATTATTGAAAGTGGCCACATACACTAATACATCATAAATAATTGAAAGTGGCCACCTAAACTAATACACCATAAATTATTGATATGTGCCACATACACTAAAACAACATAAATTATTGAAAGTGGCCACCAACACTAATACATCATAAATAATTGAAAGTGGCCACCTACACTAATACATCATAAATAATTGAAAGTGGCCACCTACACTAATACATCATAAATAATTGAAAGTGGCCACCTACACTAATACATCGTAAATAATTGAAAGTGGCCAACTACATTAATACATCATAAATTATTGATAGTGGCCACCTACACTAATACATCATAAATAATTGAAAGTGGCCACCTACACTAATACATCATAAATTATTGATAGTGGCCACCTACACTAATACATCATAAATAATTGAAAGTGGCCACCTAAACCTCTGATACATCATAAATAATTGAAAGTGGCCAGCCTACATTAATACATCATAAATAATTGATAGTGGCCACCTACATTAATACATCATAAATATAGTGGCCACCTAAACCTATATCATAAATAATTGAAAGTGGCCACCTACACTAATACATCATAAATTATTGATAGTGGCCACCTACACTTATACATCATAAATAATTGAAAGTGGCCACCTAAACCTCTGATAAATCATAAATAATTGAAAGTGGCCACCTACACTAATACATCATAAATAATTGATAGTGGCCACCTACACTAATACATCATAAATAATTGAAAGCAGCCACATACACTAAAACAACATAAATTATTGAAAGTGGCCACCTACACTAATACATCATAAATAATTGAAAGTGGCCACCTACACTAATACATCATAAATAATTGAAAGTGGCCACCTGCACTAATACATCATAAATAATTGAAAGTGGCCACCTACATTAATACATCATAAATAGTTGATAGTGGCCACCTACATTAATACATCATAAATAATTGATAGTGGCCACCTACATTAATACATCATAAATAATTGAAAGCGGCCACCTACATTAATACATCATAAATAATTGAAAGTGGCCACCTAAACCTCTGATACATCATAAATAATTGAAAGTGGCCACCTACATTAATACATCATAAATTATTGATAGTGGCCACCTAAACCTCTGATACATCATAAATAATTGAAAGTGGGCACCTAAACCTCTGATACATCATAAATTATTGAAAGTGGCCACCTACACTAATACATCATAAAATATTGATAGTGGCCACCTACATTAATACATCATAAATTATTGATGTGGCCACCTAAACCTCTGATACATCATAAATAATTGAAAGTGGGCACCTAAACCTCTGATACATCATAAATTATTGAAAGTGGCCACATACACTAATACATCATAAATAATTGAAAGTGGCCACCTACACTAATACACCATAAATTATTGATATGTGCCACATACACTAAAACAACATAAATTATTGAAAGTGGCCACCAACACTAATACATCATAAATAATTGAAAGTGGCCACCTACACTAATACATCATAAATAATTGAAAGTGGCCACCTACACTAATACATCATAAATAATTGAAAGTGGCCAACTACACTAATACATCATAAATAATTGAAAGTGGCCACCTACACTAATACATCATAAATAATTGAAAGTGGCCACCTACACTAATACATCATAAATTATTGATAGTGGCCACCTAAACCTCTGATACATCATAAATAATTGAAAGTGGCCACCTACACTAATACATCATAAATTATTGATAGTGGCCACCTAAACCTCTGATACATCATAAATAATTGAAAGTGGCCCGCCTACACTAATACATCATAAATAATTGAAAGTGGCCACCTACACTAATACATCATAAATAATTGAAAGTGGCCACCTACACTAATACATCAAAAATAATTGAAAGTGGCCACCTAAACCTCTGATACATCATAAATAATTGAAAGTGGCCACCTACACTAATACATCATAAATAATTGAAAGTGGCCACCTACACTAATACATCATAAATAATTGAAAGTGGCCACCTAAACCTCTGATACATCATAAATAATTGAAAGTGGCCACCTACACTAATACATCATAAATTATTGATAGTGGCCACCTAAACCTCTGATACATCATAAATAATTGAAAGTGGCTACATACTCTAATACAACATAAATTATTGAAAGTGGCCACCTGCACTAATACATCATAAATAATTGAAAGTGGCCACCTACACTAATACATCATAAATAATTGAAAGTGGCCACCTACACTAATACATCAAAAATAATTGAAAGTGGCCACCTAAACCTCTGATACATCATAAATAATTGAAAGTGGCCACCTACACTAATACATCATAAATAATTGAAAGTGGCCACCTACACTAATACATCATAAATAATTGAAAGTGGCCACCTACACTAATACATCATAAATAATTGAAAGTGGCCACCTACACTAATACATCATAAATAATTGAAAGTGGCCACCTACACTAATACATCATAAATAATTGAAAGTGGCCACCTACACTAATACATCATAAATAATTGAAAGTGGCCACCTAAACCTCTGATACATCATAAATAATTGAAAGTGGCCACCTACACTAATACATCATAAATAATTGAAAGTGGCCCGCCTACACTAATACATCATAAATAATTGAAAGTGGCCCGCCTACACTAATACATCATAAATAATTGAAAGTGGCCACCTACACTAATACATCATAAATAATTGAAAGTGGCCACCTACACTAATACATCATAAATAATTGATAGTGGCCACCTACACTAATACATCATAAATAATTGAAAGTGGCCACCTACACTAATACAACATAAATTATTGAAAGTGGCCACCTACACTAATACATCATAAATAATTGAAAGTGGCCAGCCTACACTAATACATCATAAATAATTGAAAGTGGCCACCTACACTAATACATCATAAATAATTGAAAACAGCCACATACACTAGACAACATAAATTATTGAAAGTGGCCACCTACACTAATACATCATAAATAATTGAAAGTGGCCACCTACACTAATACATCATAAATAATTGAAAGTGGCCACCTACACTAATACAACATAAATTATTGAAAGTGGCCACCTACACTAATACATCATAAATAATTGAAAGTGGCCACCTACACTAATACATCATAAATAATTGAAAGTGGCCACATACACTAATACATCATAAATAATTGAAAGTGGCCACCTACACTAATACAACATAAATAATTGAGAAAAAGCATTATCAGATTGAAAGGCCATGTGATCTATTGGCATACCATGGTTTCTATCATCCATCCATAATTTATCCAGCAAATTATTCTTAATCTACAAATCACTACTTGTCATGAACAGATTTTGACCAAATTTAAACAGTGAGTCTCTGTCCCCTGGAAAAGGAGGGGCAGGGCCCAATATTGGAAGTATGGCAAATTCTTAAAAATCCTACTTCTCCTGCAAGAATGATTCAGTCTAAAGTAGGAATGTTTTGGCAGACCTTCTAAGGACAGAGGGTTGGGGTCAAATGGAAAAACAGATATTTTTTTTTGTGTTGTTTTTAGCCTGGATATTTTTATTTCCATTTCCTTTGGTTTTAAAGAAGCAATTTCAGCAAAGGAAAGCCAGGTCAGTGATCTTGGATTCTGACAGATGAAGTTTTTTCTTGACAAGAACAGAAGAAAAGATTTCTCAAATTTGATGTGCATGTTTCTCTTGGTATATAGTTATACCTAGTCAGTTTTGTGTCTGGCCAAGAAACTTTGGACCATATTGGATTTTGAGATTTGAAATTTGTTATCGTTATTTCTCAGAAGGCCCATGTTAGATCTTTCTTATAGTTGATATTTAGGATACTATTGTTAATGAATGAAAGAATAGATTTGGTATCTATTGTTCCTTTAAAAGACTTCCTTTATATAACCAAGAGGCCAACAGTGATCATGTATGACTCTAATTTCCTAGGATGAAGCCAAATCAAATTTGTATATAAAAAGAAATTATTTTGACCCATAATGCAAGGTCACAGGGGCCAAATTTGTTGAAAGAACTTCTTCTTGTGAACCAAAAGTCTAAAACCATGATATTTGTAGGTTCTAGAGAAAAAGCATGGGACAAAATTTGAGAAAGATATGACCTTAGGTCAAGGTCATTTGGGTCCAATGTCTAAAACATACTGTAACAACCACTAATGATTGAACAGAAGGCCTTCAATCCAGACACTGAAATTTCTATCATGACATTGAGATTTTCTATCTTAACATTGGGATATTCTATCTTCACAATTAGAATCTCTATCATGACATTGGATTTCTATCATGACATTGGAATTTTTTTATCATGACATTGAGATTTTCCATCATGACATTAGGATTTTCTATCATGACATTGTAATTTTCTATCATGACATTGGGATTTTCCATCATGACATTGGAATTTTCTATCATGACATTGGGATTTTCACATCATGACATTGGAATTTTCTATCATGACATTGGGATTTTCTATCTTAACATTGGGATATTCTATCTTCACAATTAGAATCTCTATCATGACATTGGATTTCTATCATGACATTGGAATTTTCTATCATGACATTGGGATTTTCCATCATGACATTGGGATTTTCTATCATGACATTGTAATTTTCTATCATGACATTGGGATTTTCCATCATGACATTAGGATTTTCTATCATGACATTGGAATTTTTTTTATCATAACATTGAGATTTTCTATTATGACATTGAGATTTTCTATCTTGACATTGGAATTTTTTTATCATGACATTGAGATTTTCTATCATGACATTAGGATTTTCTATCATGATATTGTAATTTTCTATCATGACATTGGGATTTTCCATCATGACATTGGAATTTTCTATCATTACGTTGGGATTTTCCATCATGACATTGGAATTTTCTATCATGACATTGGGATTTTCCATCATGACATTGGAATTTTCTATCATGACATTGGGATTTTCCATCATGACATTGGAATTTTCTATCATGACATTAGGATTTTCTATCATGACATTGTAATTTTCTATCATGACATTGGGATTTTCCGTCATGACATTGGAATTTTCTATCATGACATTGGGATTTTCCATCATGACATTGGAATTTTCTATCATGACATTGGGATTTTCCATCATGACATTGGAATTTTCTATCATGACATTGGGATTTTCCATCATGACATTGGAATTTTCTATCATGACATTGGGATTTTCCATCATGACATTGGAATTTTCTATCATGACATTGGAATTTTTTTTATCATGACATTGGGATTTTCCATCATGACATTAGGATTTTCTATCATGACATTGGGATTTTCTATCATGACATTGTAATTTTCTATCATGACATTGGGATTTTCCATCATGACATTGGGATTTTCCATCATGACATTGGAAATTTCTATCATGACATTGGGATTTTCCATCATGACATTGGAATTTTCTATCACGACATTGGGATTTTCCATCATGACATTGGAATTTTCTATCATGACATTAGGATTTTCTATCATGACATTGGATTTTTTTTTGTCATAACATTGAGATTTTCTATTATGACATTGAGATTTTCTATCTTGACATTGGAATTTTTTTGTCATAACATTGAGATTTTCTGTCATGACTTTGGAATTTTCATTGATGCCCGCCATCTTGAAAACACAATTTCGAATTCTTCTCTATTTTCACCAGTGCGATATAGCCAAAACTTGCATGAAATGATTATGACATGGCACAGACCAAAGTTTGTTAATTTCAGGTCAGTCTAAAATTCAACATGGCCGCAATGGCCGCCATTTTTAAAATACATTGAATACACATTTTCAACTCCTTTCAAGTTCTAACAGTGACATTCAACTGAAACTTACCTGAAATGATCGTGACATGGTCCTGACCAAAGTTTGTTAATTTCGGGTTGGTCTGAAATCCAACATGGCCGCCATGACTGCCATCTTGAAAAAACATTTTTGACTTCTTCTAAAGTTCCACCATTGCAATTGAGCCAAAACTTGCATGAAATGATCATGACATGGCACTGACCAAAGTTTGTTTATTTCGTGTCAGTCTAAAATCCAACATGGCCAACATTTTTAAAATACATTGAAAACACATTTTCAACTTCTTCTCAAGTTCTACCTGTGACATTGAGCTGAAACTTACCTGAAATGATCATGACATGGCACTGACCAAAGTTTGTTTATTTCGGGTCAGTCTAAAATCCAACATGGCCAACATTTTTAAAATACATTGAAAACACATTTTCAACTTCTTCTCAAGTTCTACCTGTGACATTGAGCTGAAACTTACCTGAAATGATCATGACATGGTTCTGAGCAAAGTTTGTTAATTTCAGGTTGGTCCAAAATCCAACATGGCCGTCATGGCCACCATCTTGAAAACACATTTTCGACTTCTTCTAAAGTTCCACCAGTGCGATATAGCCAAAACTTGCACGAAATGATTATGACATGGCACAGACCAAAGTTTGTTACTTCATACATCCTCTGAATAACAAGGGTGATGATATTTGGCCTGTAGCATGCTGAAATGAAGGTTTTGTTGAAATGAATAACCCTAACCCACTTTTAAGGTGGTGGCTAAGTGCCCTTGATTCTTAAATCCAGGTGAATAAGTTCAAAATTTGAAATCTTGTATTTTCTGTCAGATGACTGTTAAGGCCCATGGGCCTCTTGTTTTATCATGACATTGGGATTTTCTATCTTGACACTGGAATTTTTTATCATGAAATTGGGATTTTCGATTATGACATAGGGATTTTCTATCATGACATCGAGATTTTCGATCATGACACTGGAATTTTTTTATCATGACATTGAGATTTTCCTCCATGACATTGGGATTTTCTATCTTAACATTGAGATTTTCAATCGTGACATTGGAATTTTTTTTATCACGACATTGAGATTTTCCATCATGACATTTGGATTTTCTATCTTAACATTGAGATTTTCCGTCATGACATTGGAATTTTTTTATCACGACACTAATATTTTCCGTGATGACATTGGAATTTTTTTATCACGACACTAATATTTTCCGTCATGACATTGGGATTTAGGATTCCTTTATTAATGTTACCATCCTGTAGCAATAACTTACCTGTATGTAGAAGTGGCGCATTTACACAAAACATGAAAACCTTTAGCTTGGTAGTAGGCATGAAAATGAAACCGTCAAACCAGTACAAAGTCTTTGACCAAAAAATTTACTTATTCACTGCCGTTTCAAATAACAGATTAAACTATGCTGTTTGCATTGAGTGCCAGGTGATTGATGTAGGCATTTGGGCCTCTTGTCTTTTAACTTTTAGAAATAAATAATTTCATGCCGGAAATGGCTGAAGATGGAATGGTTGCCTTGGCAAGCGGTGGTGACATGGATATTATTATGGAGAGAAAAGACGGGGCAAAGATTGGTGGTGATTCGACAGAACCTGTACGGAAAAACTTCCCTGAGACTTGGATCTGGACAAATATCACGATTGGGTAAAATTCACAAACACTATCATCATCTTCATCATGTAGAAATAAAAGAGACAGAATATACTGATCCTCTGTTTATACTGACACAGTATATACTGACCCTCTGTTTATACTGACACACAGTATATACTGACCCTCTGTTTATACTGACACACAGTATATACTGACCCTCTGTTTATACTGACACAGTATATACTGACCCTCTGTTTATACTGACACAGTGTATACTGACCCTCTGTTTATACTGACACAGTGTATACTGACCCTCTGTTTATAATGACACAGTGTATACTGACCCTCTGTTTATAATGACACAGTGTATACTGACCCTCTGTTTATAATGACACAGTGTATACTGACCCTCTGTTTATACTGACACACAGAATATACTGACCCTCTGTTTACACTGACACACAGTATATACTGACCCTCTGTTTACACTGACACACAGTATATACTGAACCTCTGTTTATACTGACACACAGTATATACTGACCCTCTGTTTATACTGACACACAGAATATACTGACCCTCTGTTGATAATAACATACAGTATATACTGACCATCTGTTTATAATGACTAACAGTATATACTGACCCTCTGTTTATACTGACACACAGTATAAACTGACCCTCTGTTTATACTGACACACAGTATATACTGATCCTCTGTTTATACTGACACACAGAATATACTGACCCTCTGTTTATACTGACACACAGTATATACTGACCCTCTGTTTATACTGACACACAGAATATACTGACCCTCTGTTGATAATAACACACTGTATATACTGACCCTCTGTTTATAATGACTAACAGTATATACTGACCCTCTGTTTACACTGACACACAGTATATACTGACCCTCTGTTTATACTGACACACAGAATATACTGACCCTCTGTTGATAATAACACACTGTATATACTGACCCTCTGTTTATAATGACTAACAGTATATACTGACCCTCTGTTTATACTGACACACAGAATATACTGACCCTCTGTTGATAATAACACACAGTATAAACTGACCCTCTGTTTATACTGACACAGTATATACTGACCCTCTGTTTACACTGACACACATTATATACTGATCCTCTGTTTATAATGACACAGTATATACTGACACTCTGTTTATAATGACTACCAGTATATACTGACCCCTGTTTATACTGACACACAGTATATACTGACCCTCTGTTTATTCTGACACAGTATATACTGACCCTCTGTTTATACTGACACACAGTATATACTGACCCTCTGTTTATAATGACACAGTATATACTGACCCTCTGTTTATAATGACACAGTATATACTGACCCTCTGTTTATACTGACACACAGTATATACTGACCCTCTGTTTATAATGACTAACAGTATATACTGACCCTCTGTTTATACTGACACACAGTATATACTGACCCTCTGTTTATACTGACACACAGTATATACTGACCCTCTGTTTATACTGACACAGTATATACTGACCCTCTGTTTATACTGACACACAGAATATACTGACCCTCTGTTTATAATGACTAACAGTATACACTGACCCTCTGTTTATACTGACACACAGTATATACTGACCCCTGTTTATACTGACACACAGTATATACTGACCCCTGTTTATTCTGACACAGTATATACTGACCCTCTGTTTATAATGACACAGTATATACTGACACAGTATATACTGACCCTCTGTTTATAATGACACAGTATATACTGACACAGTATATACTGACCCTCTGTTTATAATGACACACAGTATATACTGACCCTCTGTTTATAATGACACAGTATATACTGACCCTCTGTTTATAATGACACAGTATATACTGACACAGTATATACTGACCCTCTGTTTATAATGACACACAGTATATACTGACCCTCTGTTTATAATGACACAGTATATACTGACCCCTGTTTATACTGACACACAGTATATACTGACCCCTGTTTATTCTGACACAGTATATACTGACCCTCTGTTTATAATGACACAGTATATACTGACACAGTATATACTGACCCTCTGTTTATAATGACACACAGTATATACTGACCCTCTGTTTATAATGACACAGTATATACTGACCCTCTGTTTATACTAACACATTATCTACTAACCATCTGTTGATACTGACACACATTATCTACTAACCATCTGTAGATAATGACACACATTATCTACTAACCATCTGTTGATACACACACATACATTATCTACTAACCATCTATTGATACTGACACACATTATCTACTAAGCATGTGTTTATACTGACACACATTATCTACTAACCATCTGCTAATACTCACACACATTATCTACTAACCATCTGTTGATACTCACACACATTATCTACTAACCATCTGCTAATACTCACACACATTACTAACCATCTGTTGATACACACACACATTATCTACTAACCATCTGTTGATACTGACACACATTATCTACTAACCATCTGTTGATACACACACACATTATCTACTAACCATCTGCTAATACTCACACACATTACTAACCATCTGTTGATACTGACACACATTATCTACTAACCATCTGTTGATACTGACACACATTATCTACTAACCATCTGCTAATACTCACACACATTACTAACCATCTGTTGATACTGACACACATTATCTACTAACCATCTGTTGATACTGACACACGTTATCTACTAACCATCTGTTGATACTGACACACATTATCTACTAACCATCTACTAATACTCACACACATTACTAACCATCTGTTGATACTGACACACATTATCTACTAACCATCTGTTGATACTGACACACATTATCTACTAACCATCTGTTGATACTGACACACATTATCTACTAACCATCTGTTGATACACACACACATTATCTACTAACCATCTACTAATACTCACACACATTACTAACCATCTGTTGATACTGACACACATTATCTACTAACCATCTGTTGATACTGACACACATTATCTACTAACCATCTGTTGATACACACACACATTATCTACTAACCATCTGCTAATACCCACACACATTATCTACTAACCATCTGTTGATACACACACATACATTATCTACTAACCATCTGCTAATACTCACACACATTATCTAACCATCTGTTTATACACACACACATTATCTACTAACCATCTGCAAATACCCACACACATTATCTACTAACCATCTGTTGATACACACACACATTATCTACTAACCATCTGTTGATACACACACATACATTATCTACTAACCATCTGTTGATACACACATACATTATCTACTAACCATCTGTTGATACACACACACATTATCTACTAACCATCTGTAGATAATGACACACATTATCTACTAACCATCTGTTGATACTGACACACATTATCTACTAACCATCTGTTGATACACACACACATTATCTACTAACCATCTGTTTATACTCACACACATTATCTACTAACCATCTGTTAATACTCACACACATTATCTACTAACCATCTGTTGATACACACACACATTATCTACTAACCATCTGTAGATACTGACACACATTATCTACTAACCATCTGTAGATACTGACACACATTATCTACTAACCATCTGTTGATACTGACACACATTATCTACTAACCATCTGTAGATACTGACACACATTATCTACTAACCATCTGTTGATACACACACACATTATCTACTAACCATCTGTTGATACACACACACATTATCTACTAACCATCTGTTGATACACACACACATTATCTACTAACCATCTGTTGATACACACACACATTATCTACTAACCATCTGTTGATACACACACACATTATCTACTAACCATCTGTTGATACACACACACATTACCTACTAACCATCTGTTGATACTGACACACATTATCTACTAACCATCTGTTAATACTCACACACATTATCTACTAACCATCTGTTTATACACACACACATTATCTACTAACCATCTGTAGATACTGACATACATTATCTACTAACCATCTGTTGATACTGACACACATTATCTACTAACCATCTGTTGATACACACACACATTATCTACTAACCATCTACTAATACTCACACACATTACTAACCATCTGTTGATACTGACACACATTATCTACTAACCATCTGTTGATACTGACACACATTATCTACTAACCATCTGTTGATACACACACACATTATCTACTAACCATCTGTTGTTGATACACACACATACATTATCTACTAACCATCTGCTAATACTCACACACATTATCTAACCATCTGTTTATACACACACACATTATCTACTAACCATCTGCAAATACCCACACACATTATCTACTAACCATCTGTTGATACACACACACATTATCTACTATCCATCTGTTGATACACACACATACATTATCTACTAACCATCTGTTGATACACACACATTATCTACTAACCATCTGTTGATACACACACACATTATCTACTAACCATCTGTAGATAATGACACACATTATCTACTAACCATCTGTTGATACTGACACACATTATCTACTAACCATCTGTTGATACACACACACATTATCTACTAACCATCTGTTTATACTCACACACATTATCTACTAACCATCTGTAGATAATGACACACATTATCTACTAACCATCTGTTGATACTGACACACATTATCTACTAACCATCTGTTGATACACACACACATTATCTACTAACCATCTGTTGATACACACACATACATTATCTACTAACCATCTGTTGATACACACACACATTATCTACTAACCATCTGTTGATACACACACACATTATCTACTAACCATCTGTAGATACTGACACACATTATCTACTAACCATCTGTTGATACTGACACACATTATCTACTAACCATCTATTGATACTGACACACATTATCTACTAACCATCTGTAGATACTGACACACATTATCTACTAACCATCTGTAGATACTGACACACATTATCTACTAACCATCTGTTGATACACACACACATTATCTACTAACCATCTGTTGATACACACACACATTATCTACTAACCATCTGTTGATACACACACACATTATCTACTAACCATCTGTTGATACACACACACATTATCTACTAACCATCTGTTGATACACACACACATTATCTACTAACCATCTGTTGATACACACACACATTACCTACTAACCATCTGTTGATACTGACACACATTATCTACTAACCATCTGTTAATACTCACACACATTATCTACTAACCATCTGTTTATACACACACACATTATCTACTAACCATCTGTAGATACTGACATACATTATCTACTAACCATCTGTTGATACTGACACACATTATCTACTAACCATCTGTTGATACACACACACATTATCTACTAACCATCTGTTGATACACACACACATTATCTACTAACCATCTGTAGATACTGACACACATTATCTACTAACCATCTGTAGATACTGACACACATTATCTACTAACCATCTGTTTATACTGACACACATTATCTAATAACCATCTGTTGATACACACACACATTATCTACTAACCATCTGTTGATACACACACACATTATCTACTAACCATCTGTTTATACTCACACACATTATCTACTAACCATCTGTTAATACTCACACACATTATCTACTAACCATCTGTTGATACACACACACATTATCTACTAACCATCTGTAGATACTGACACACATTATCTACTAACCATCTGTAGATACTGACACACATTATCTACTAACCATCTGTTTATACTGACACACATTATCTGATAACCATCTGTTGATACACACACACATTATCTACTAACCATCTGTTGATACACACACACATTATCTACTAACCATCTGTTGATACACACACACATTATCTACTGACCATCTGTAGATACTGACACACATTATCTACTAACCATCTGTTGATACACACACACATTATCTACTAACCATCTGTTGATACACACACACATTATCTACTGACCATCTGTAGATACTGACACACATTATCTACTAACCATCTGTTGATACACACACACATTATCTACTAACCATCTGTTGATACTGACACACATTATCTACTAACCATCTGTTGATACACACACACATTATCTACTAACCATCTGTTGATACTGACACACATTATCTACTGACCATCTGTATGTGTATACATGTAAAGTATGTGTAGATGTTTAGGTCTCAGGGTTATCTATCGTGAATTTTGCCCGTTGTCATAAATCAAGCGTTGTTAACTTTTAAACTTTTTTTTACTTCCTCTGGAAAACTTCTGAACCGATTTCAATGAAAGTTTACCAAAATCTTCCGTGGCTTAAGGTCTACCAAAAAGGTCAATTACATGGTCCTCAACTCCCAGGGGCCTGAGGGGTGGGGCCAAAAAGTGTCAAATTGACTGAAATTTCAAAAATTCAATGTATAGCAAAATCAAGCATGGATGGAAAGGCCTTCAGATGCTTTACCAAAATTGTATATTTCATGATTTCAGGGTCTCACATGTTTCTCAGGGGAGGGATAAAGTTTGTTTATTTTCTTTCAGAACTATTTCAAACTTGGTTAGATTTTATTTTGTATTAGTTAGCACAAGCTGACTGTTTGATGAGATGCACATATTGATCTTGACTGACCCCCAGGGGCTGATGTGAAGTTCCAATTGACTGAAATTTCAAAGATGTTCTACTGTTTCTGGATGGAAGATTTTATATAGGAAAATTCAAATCTTAAGTGTAATTTCTTTTAATTCAAACTTGGTTAGAAGCCTTAGCATAGGACAGCAGTTATTGTATACACAGTTTATATTTACATTATGTGTACAATGTAGTTAAAGTTATCTGACTTGTACTAACAAAATATTTCTCTGACATGTTAAAAGAACCATTGTGACTCAGGTGACCATTAAGGCTCTAAGGCCTCTCGTTTTTTCAGAAAGAAAGAACGCGAGAAAGAAAGAATTGATTGAAGTTAAAAGAATACAACCATTCAATGATTTTTTTTTACCTTTACCTTACTGTGCTAGTCATGTGCTAATTTGGTATCACAAAAGAATTTTTTATGAGGTGTGTTCATGCCAAAAAAATCAAAATTATCTGGATTCTGCTTCTTTGGTTATGATATCGATCCAAACTCCATTTTAGGTCGAATAGAATGTTTGAGGTCTTTTGGTCCTCACTGGACCTCGATAAGTTTCAGTATCACCAAAATCTGGACCAGGACAGTTCAGCTCATTATTATACCCTAAAGAGTGTCAAGCATTCTTCAGACTTTCACAGATGACAGTTCCCTCCACCACTGATGTAACCAACAAGGCGGAACTTATATGTAGCAAGGGAGATAAATTTTTGTAAACCAGAACTATCAGAAATCTGTCATTTATTTAATGTGGTGTACAAAAACATGGAACTGCAAATCACAAGATTGCTTAACCTCAGTCCTAATAGGCAGAAGCTACAGCGACGTCACATGATGTGATGAATCCTAACTTCCTGAACCATAATGAATCTGTCAGTGGATGAAGAAATGGAGTACAAACACGTCAGTGGATGAAGAAATGGAGTACAAACACGTCAGTGGATGAAGAAATGGAGTACAAACACGTCAGTGGATGAAGAAATGGAGTACAAACACGTCAGTGGATGAAGAAATGGAGTACAAACACGTCAGTGGATGAAGAAATGGAGTACAAACACATGACCACCCAGACCTGAAATGACCTGGTAACAACATTGGCCACAACAATGAGGAATTTGAAGAATGTTTTTAATGTCATCAATATAAGCTTGGTGAGCTTTTCTGATCAGTCTTCGAAGTCCCCTTACATTTTCACATTTCCGACTTCTATTGAAAACTGCTGCATCAACTGCAATCAAATTTTATGAAAATATTCCATAGGTAACATTGTGAATTCTATGATTCCCATCCCCCATGGACCTGAAGGCAGGTGCAAAGGGGGATAATTCACTAATAGTTCAAAAACAGAGCTTGTAGGAAACCAAAATTTGGATCATCATGAAAGGGAAAGTCCCAAAATGCTTTGTCATCTAAATAGTAAATTTCATAAACCTTGCATTCCCTGTTACCCTCTAGACAGGGGTTAAGTCTATACAGGAAAACATAACACATTCTGGTAATTGATTTACAAGGCTAACCACTGGTCACTGGATATGTCTACAATACTGACCACTGGTCACTGGTTATGTCTACAATACTGACCACTGGATATGTGTACAATACTGACCACTGGTCACTTGATATGTCTACAATACTGACCACTGGTCACTGGATATGTCTACAATACTGACCACTGGTCACTTGATGTGTCTACAATACTGACCACTGACCACTGGATATGTCTACAATACTGACCACTGATCACTGGATATGTGTACAATACTGACCACTGGTCACTTGATGTGTCTACAATACTGACCACTGGTCACTTGATGTGTCTACAATACTGACCACTGGTCCCTGGATATGTCTACAATACTGACCACTGGTCACTGGATATGTGTACAATACTGACCACTGGTCACTGGATATGTGTACAATACTGACCACTGGTCACTTGATGCGTCTACAATACTGACTACTGGTCACTGGATATGTGTACAATACTGATTACCGGTCACTTGATGTGTCTACAATACTGACCACCGGTCACTTGATATGTGTACAATACTGACCACTGGTCACTGGATATGTGTACAATACTGACCACTGGTCACTTGATGTGTCTACAATACTGACTACTGGTCACTTGATGTGTCTACAATACTGACCACTGGTCACTAGATATGTGTACAATACTGACCACTGGTCACTTGATATGTCTACAATACTGACCACTAGTCACTGGATATGTCTACAATACTGACCACTGGTCACTGGTTATATGTACAATACTGACCAATAGTCCCTGAATATGTCTACAATACTGACCACTGGTCCCTGGATATGTGTACAATACTGACCACTGGTCACTGGATATGTCTACAATACTGACCACTGGTCACTGGATATGTCTACAATACTGACCACTGGTCACTGGATATGTCTACAATACTGACCACTGGTCACTGGTCACTGGTTATATATACAATACTGACCAATAGTCCCTGAATATGTCTACAATACTGACCACTGGTCCCTGGATATGTGTACAATACTGACCACTGGTCACTGGATATGTCTACAATACTGACCACTGGTCACTGGATATGTCTACAATACTGACCACTGGTCCCTGGATATATATACAATACTGACCAATAGTCCCTGAATATTTTTTTTTTTTTTATTGTTTTTTTATTGTTTTTTTTTTTTTTTTTTAAAGTTTTCAAATATAATACATATATAAACATATTATCATAAACTTTCGCACAAACTTACATACACTTACATAGTGTTGTACAGGTGATTACCTAATTATGATCAATGTCTAAACAGGAAACACAACCTATTATAACTAATCAATTATGAAATTTCAACCTTGATGATCGGTTTCAAAATAATAACCAGTGATGTTAGGTTTACTGTTAATATCCGATCATCGATGATGGAATCTCAAAACTGATTCCCTATACTACACTTACATGGACATACACACACAGATGCTCACATACCATTCGCTCATGAGACAAAAAGACAAACAAGACAGACAGAATAGGAAAGGGTAGAAAAAAGGAAAGAGGAAGGAGGGTAGAGAGGAGGAGGTACTGTTTTCTTCATACACACACACATATATATATTGTATAATGTATTCTGCATGTAAATAAAGAATATTGAAATTATAACAGCAAATCAAGAGTCGTCGGCGGAGTTAACATTATGATTAATAATTACAACAAAATAAATATACATGTACAGAGATAATTAGAGCCAGTGAAATAATATCAAGGTTAAGAACTTATAAGTCTAATAAGGGCTTCCATTTTCTCCAACCTAACTCAAATTGCATTTTAATATGATTCTTTTGACTATTATTTATATATTTTTGAACTACAAAATTATCTTTAATTTCATTAATGAGAGCATTTATATTCAAAGAGTTACTAATGTGTACATACTGGTCACTGGATATGTGTACCCTGAATATGTCTGACTGACCACTGGTCACAATACTGACCACTGGTCACTGGATATGTGTACAATACTGACCACTGGTCACTGGATATGTGTCTACAATACTGACCACTGGTCACTGGTCACTGGTGTATACTGACCACTGGTCACTGTCACTATGTGTCAACTGGATACTGACCACTGGTCACTGGATATGTGTACAATACTGACCACTGGTCACTGGATATGTCTACAATACTGACCACTGGTCCCTGGATAGGTCTACTATACTGACCACTGGTCACTTGATGGTCACTATGTGTCTACAATACTGACCACTGGTCACTGGTGTGTCTACAATACTGACCACTGGTCACTGGATGTGTGGTCACAATACTGACCACTGGTCACTACTGACCACTGGTCACTTGATGTGTCTACAATACTGACCACTGGTCACTTGATGTGTCTACAATACTGACCACCGGTCACTGGATATGTCTACAATACTGACCACTGGTCACTTGTCTATGTGTGTACAATACTGACCACTGGTCACTTGATATGTCTACAATACTGACCACTGGTCACTGGATATGTCACTTGATGTGTACAATGTGTCTACAATACTGACCACTGGTCACTGGATATGTCTACAACTACTGTGGTCACTGGATATGTGTACAATACTGACCACTGGTCACTATATGTCACTACAATACTGACCACTGGTCATGGTCCCTGATATATGTCTACAATACTGACCACTGGTCACTGGATGTGTCTACAATACTGGTCCTGGATATGTGACCACCGGTATGTGTACAATACTGACCACTGGTCACTGGATATGTGTACAATACTGACCACTGGTCACTGGATATGTCTACAATACTGACCACTGGTCACTGGATATGTCTACAATACTGACCACTGGTCACTGGTCACTGGTTATATATACAATACTGACCAATAGTCCCTGAATATGTCTACAATACTGACCACTGGTCCCTGGATATGTGTACAATGGTCCCTGGATATGTGTACAATACTGACCACTGGTCACTGGATATGTCTACAATACTGACCACTGGTCACTGGATATGTCTACAATACTGACCACTGGTCCCTGGATATATATACAATACTGACCAATAGTCCCTGAATATTTTTTTTTTTTACAATATTGTTTTTTTATATATACAATTGTTTTTTTTTTTTTTTTTTTTTTTTTTTAAAGTTTTCAAATATAATACATATATAAACATATTATCATAAACTTTTGCACAAACTTACATACACTTACATAGTGTTGTACAGGTGATTACCTAATTATGATCAATGTCTAAACAGGAAACACAACCTATTATAACTAATCAATTATGAAATTTCAACCTTGATGATCGGTTTCAAAATAATAACCAGTGATGTTAGGTTTACTGTTAATGTCCGATCATCGATGATGGAATCTCAAAACTGATTCCCTATACTACACTTACATGGACATACACACACAGATGCTCACATACCATTCGCTCATGAGACAAAAAGACAAACAAGACAGACAGAATAGGAAAGGGTAGAAAAAAGGAAAGAGGAAGGAGGGTAGAGAGGAGGAGGTACTGTTTTCTTCATACACACACACATATATATATTGTATAATGTATTCTGCATGTAAATAAAGAATATTTAAATTATAACAGCAAATCAAGAGTCGTCGGCGGAGTTAACATTATGATTAATAATTACAACAAAATAAATATACATGTACAGAGATAATTAGAGCCAGTGAAATAATATCAAGGTTAAGAACTTATAAGTCTAATAAGGGCTTCCATTTTCTCCAACCTAACTCAAATTGCATTTTAATATGATTCTTTTGACTATTATTTATATATTTTTGAACTACAAAATTATCTTTAATTTCATTAATGAGAGCATTTATATTCAAAGAGTTACTAATGCATCTGGTAATAGTCCCTGAATATGTCTACAATACTGACCACTGGTCACTGGATATGTGTACAATACTGACCACTGGTCACTGGATATGTGTACAATACTGACCACTGGTCACTGGATATGTGTACAATACTGACCACTGGTCACTGGATATGTGTACAATACTGACCACTGGTCACTTGATGTGTCTACAATACTGACCACTGGTCACTGGATATGTCTACAACTGACCACTGGTCACTGGTCACTGTACAATACTGACCACTGGTATATGTGTACAATACTGACCACTGGTCACTTGATGTGTCTACAATACTGACCACCGGTCACTTGATGTGTCTACAATACTGACCACTGGTCACTTGATGTGTCTACAATACTGACCACCGGTCACTTGGTGTGTCTACAATACTGACCACTGGTCACTGGATATGTGTACAATACTGACCACTGGTCACTTGATGTGTCTACAATACTGACCACCGGTCACTTGATGTGTCTACAATACTGACCACTGGTCACTGGATATGTCTACAATACTGACCACTGGTCACTGGATATGTGTACAATACTGACCACTGGTCACTTGATGTGTCTACAATACTGACCACTGGTCACTGGATATGTCTACAATACTGACCACTGGTCACTGGATATGTGTACAATGTGTGGTCACTTGATGTGTCAATGCTCACTTGATGTGTCTACAATACTGACCACTGGTCACTGGATATGTTTACACAACTGATCACTCTAGATATTTGTATTATGTACAAACCAAGCAGTAAACTGTTGTATTAGACTTCCATTGATAAAACAAGCTTCCACATCGGGATAAAATACACTCAGCACCTGTACACAGGCATGTTTTATGTTAAACATTGGTTTACATCTGACCATTTTGATGCCCCTGGAAGAGAGAGCATCCAGTCAATCTATCTGTCATTATTTGTCCAGTAATAAAAACTACAAGAGGTATTTACGTAAAGTTTTATAGGTAGATTGATCTCATCTAGGAGAAATGCAGTACATAATAACCATCACTCTCTCTTGCATATTTTAGGAGTTATTGGCCTTTTGTTAATTTTCGTACTTAATTTCTGTCCAGAGCATAACACTCAAACTATATAAGGTATCAACATAAAACTTCATAGGTAGTTCAATCTAAACAAGGTCAAGTGCAATGCACAAGTATTTGCCCATGATCATTTTTCATACTTAAATTTTGTTCCAATCAGCTAGCATAAACCCATTAGACTGAAGTTGATTTACCAATAATAGAATGGTTTGGTGGTATACTGGTTACCATTCTCACCCTTCACCATGTGACTGCGGTTATATTTACCAATAATAGAATGGTTTGGTGGTATACTGGTTACCATTCTCACCCTTCACCATGTGACTGCGGTTATATTTACCAATAATAGAATGGTTTGGTGGTATACTGGTTACCATTCTCACCCTTCACCATGTGACTGTGGTTATATTTACCAATAATAGAATGGTTTGGTGGTATACTGGTTACCATTCTCACCCTTCACCATGTGACTGTGGTTATATTTACTGAATGGTGTGGTGGTATACTGGTTACCATTCTCACCCTTCACCATGTGACTGAGGTTATATTTACCAATAATAGAATGGTTTGGTGGTATACTGGTTACCATTCTCACCCTTCACCATGTGACTGTGGTTATATTTACCAATAATAGAATGGTTTGGTGGTATACTGGTTACCATTCTCACCCTTCACCATGTGACTGTGGTTATATTTACCAATAATAGAATGGTTTGGTGGTATACTGGTTACCATTCTCACCCTTCACCATGTGACTGTGGTTATATTTACCAATAATAGAATGGTTTGGTGGTATACTGGTTACCATTCTCACCCTTCACCATGTGACTGCGGTTATATTTACCAATAATAGAATGGTTTGGTGGTATACTGGTTACCATTCTCACCCTTCACCATGTGACTGTGGTTATATTTACCAATAATAGAATGGTTTGGTGGTATACTGGTTACCATTCTCACCCTTCACCATGTGACTGTGGTTATATTTACCAATAGAATGGTGTGGTGGTATACTGGTTACCATTCTCACCCTTCACCATGTGACTGTGGTTATATTTACCAATAATAGAATGGTTTGGTGGTATTCTGGTTACCATTCTCACCCTACACTTTTTAAGAATAGTTGATGGTGACCATCTACAGAATCGAAGCACCATAAATGGTTGATATTGACCATCTACAGAATCGAAGCACCATAAATGGTTGATAGTGACCATCTACAGAATCGAAGCACCATAAATGGTTGATAGTGACCATCTACAGAATCGAAGCACCATAAATGGTTGATAGTGGTCTCCTACAGATTCAATACAAAAGGGTCAACATGGATCATTTTAACATATTTTGTAGCCCATCATTCCAGCATGCTGCAAACCAAATATCAGAACCCAACACCTTTTGGTAATTGAGAAAATTGATGTTCAAAGATTTTTACACATTTGACCTCAGTGACCTTGAGCTGTGGTCAAAGTCGTTGACTAGATCAAATTTGTAAGCCATTTATCGAAACATGCTACAGGCTAAATGTCAGCAACCTGAGCTTTTTGTTGATGAGACATCATTCGAAGAATTCATCACATTTTACCTTGAAACTAAGTCAAGGTCGTTCATTTGAACAAATTTGTAAGCTCTTTATCCAAGCATGCTACAAATATAATGTCAACCCCTTCAGTCTTTTGGTCATTGAGAAGTGGTTTGAAGGTTTTAAACACATTTGACCCCTGTTACCTTAAAAATGGGTCAAGGTCATAAATTTAAAGAAACTTTGTATTCCTCCATCCTGGCATGTTTCAATTTTAATATCAGTGCCCTGGGCGTTTTGAAGAATGTGAAGAAGTTGATGTGATGTCAATTCTGTTTGTTATCTTAGCTCAACTGGTCCAAAGGAATAGTGATCTTATGCCATACCACTGCATCTGTTATCTATCCATGAACTTTTCCCCTAAAAATCGCTACTACTCGTAAACAACTTAGTCAGCAGATTTTGACCAAAATTGGTTGGAAGCATCCTTTGGAGAAGTGGAACAAATTTTGTATAAATGATGGATCCAGGTCCTTCTGTAGGATTCATTGGATTTTGCCCAAATTTGGTCTGATGCATATTTTGGGTGAAGGGGAATTAATTTTGTATAAATGGAAGGTTTTGCCCCCATGGGGTGGGAATGATTGAGTCAGATAGGGGAAACAGAGCAAATTCTTTAAAATCCTACTCTGCCCGAAATAATAAGTGGATATGGCCCAAATTTGGTATTAGGCATTCTTTGGTGAAATGGGGTAGGGGAGGGGGCGGGAGAAGCGAGTTCCAATAGAGGAAATCAATAAAATTCTTTAGCTTCTAAATTACTTTCTACACCTGTTTAGGAATGAATGGATATTGCCCAAATTTTTTGAAAAACAAATTGTCTTTGCACTTGGGGCAGGAGTTTCGAGGGCCCAATGGGAGTGTAGAATTCTAAAGAAAGAATCCTTCTTCTTTAAAAATGTCAGGATCCTGTTCCAATTTGTTCTGAAGCTATTTAGGTGAAGGAGGCTTTTGTATTAATAGTATTGCCGACCCTCTGGAGGCAGAGTGATGGGGTCCTAAACAAATTAATATCAACCGGTCAAGCAGAACCAGGACAGGGATACAGGCCCTATGGGCCTCATATCTTTATAAGGACTTTTCAATAACAGCAGGCCAAGAGTCACCATATATGACTTGTAGCTTCCTGAGAAAAAGCTCCAGTTTTATGTAAAGAAATTATGTTGATCCATGGTTCATGGTGACAGGGATCTAATTTGTTTATAGATTCTATAGATGAAGGTTGACAAGTTTTTTTGAAAAGAAATGTTTTTGATCCATATTCAAAGTTACAAGGTGAAATTTGTTGAAATACCCGAAGAACTTACTGAATCATTCTTTTTATTTATCTAAATTGACTGAAAGTTTAAAAAGTGCCCTTGATATTCAAGGTCACAGAAGTCAAATTTTCCTTCCAGAAAAGAATTCATTAGTGACAGACTGTATATATTAAACTTTGAACATTATAAAATATATTTCATTATATCAAGTTATTTACGTTTTTCTGTTAGTCCATCATTCCAGATTTGGTTTCTGTATCATTACTTAGGCCTACATAGACTTAGATAAGATTTTGGATGTATGATGAATACACATTAAGAATCTAGGCATTGTTTGATTTTGCTAATTTCCAGCAATTTTCTTCAAAGTTATGGCCCTTTCTTGACTGTGAAAAGTTTGGTTTCCACACCGTAACTTTAGAATGTCTCAATAGAATTGATTTATATTTTGCATGTATCTTTAGATATTAGAAGTATTGGTCACAAAAATCTCCATCATGTGTTAATTTACACTATTTTCCACTACAGGTTGATTTTATTTTGACAGAGTTAAGCCCCCTTACACTTAGAAAATTTCAGGCAATTTATAGCTTCTGCTCGTTATCTCAGTCAGACATTTTGAAATGAAATTTGATAAATGTATTGTGTTTTATGGAAAAGCACAGATCATGATTTTAGTTGAGTTAAGTAAGACAATATTAAATATAGTTATGCCCCCTGGACTTCGAAAATTTCAAAAGTTCACATTTTCAATTTTGTCCCTCTGGAGGCGTTCATCTCATACTGATATTTCTAGTTTTTCAAATTAGTTTAAATTAATTGGACTTAGTATTCCTATTCTGAACGTTGATGATGTTGGGGATATAAAAGCATTGAGTACCAGGTCAGTGATGCAGGCCCATTGGGCCTCTTGTTTGAAGGTACTGAAGAATAGATATATAAATGGTTAACAGAATTTTAAGTTCCATCTTGTTTGTGATACTGGTCGAACGATCATTCATCACATACTCTCGGTAAAACCCACAAGTCTTTTATGTTTCAACTTCAAGCTTGCAAACTTGATGGAAATTCCGTGGTAGGCATATCACTTTTGAATTGTAGAAGAAGTTGGGCGACCTGAAAATGACTTGGATGATGGTAGGGTTTTCATGGCAATGGCACCCGACATAGAGCAACAATTTAAAAGAAAGGAATCTGAGGAGTCAGATAGTGATGTTGATTCGACAGAACTTGTACGGAAAAACTTTCCAGAGACTTGGATCTGGACAAATATCAAGATTGGGTAATCTTTATCGTATAAGGAACAGGTTAATCAGGTTCAAATAGTCTATCATTTTGTATTATATGAAGCTTGACATGTTTAATGTTTGTATTATATGAAGCTTGACATGTTTAATGTTTGTAATTATATTGGTTGATTCTGTTTTTGTTTACCTTGTTCTCAGTTGGGAACATGACACAATGTACAAAAGTGGTCAGTATTCTGTATTAGTACATGTTACAGGTAGGTACAGTACTGGTGAATATTAAGGGGTCAGGATTACCTGTACAGGTAATAATTGAATGTTAGGATTACCTGTACAGATAAATATTATGTGTCAGTATTAATATACAGATAAATATTATGTGTCAGTATTACTATACAGATAAATATTATGTGTCAGTATTAATATACAGATAAATATTATGTGTCAGTATTACTATACAGATACATATTATGTGTCAGTATTACTATACAGATAAATATTATGTGTCAGTATTACTATACAGATACATATTATGTGTCAGTATTACTATACAGATAAATATTATGTGTCAGTATTACTATACAGATAAATATTATGTGTCAGTATTACTATACAGATACATATTATGTGTCAGTATTAATATACAGATAAATATTATGTGTCAGTATTACTATACAGATAAATATTATGTGTCAGTATTACTATACAGATACATATTATGTGTCAGTATTACTATACAGATAAATATTATGTGTCAGTATTACTATACAGATACATATTATGTGTCAGTATTAATATACAGATACATATTATGTGTCAGTATTAATATACAGATAAATATTATGTGTCGGTATTAATATACAGATACATATTATGTGTCAGTATTAATATACAGATAAATATTATGTGTCGGTATTAATATACAGATAAATATTATGTGTCGGTATTAATATACAGATACATATTATGTGTCAGTATTAATATACAGATAAATATTATGTGTCAGTATTAATATACAGATACATATTATGTGTCAGTATTAATATACAGATAAATATTATGTGTCGGTATTACTATACAGATAAATATTATGTGTCAGTATTAATATACAGATAAATATTATGTGTCAGTATTACTATATAGATAAATATTAAATGTTAGGTTTACCTGTGCAGGTAAATATCATGTGTCAGTAATGCATTATGTTAATTATATAGCTTACTTGGAACATCAGGTAAATTATATCAGATTTGTCTGTTATGTTTTTACTATATCATGCAATCTGGGCTATATACTGTTATTGTTAATCCTTATATAATATGTAATGTGGATATATATAATATAGTTACACACTGATGGGTTGTAAAGTCAATAAAATGAATGTCTTACCTGTATAGATAAATATTTAATGCCAATATGTTGAGGATCTGACAGATCTCTCTTTCGCCGTTTTTATCTGTGAAATTTAATATCATTATTTAGGTCGAGTGGGATGAACACTTCCAATTTTCCGTTACCCGATACAATCACTTCATGGGATGTTAGTGCATTTGCAATGAACAGTCAAACTGGTATTGATCTGGATCAAAGTCCCCCGTCTGTGAGTATGTGATGTATTGTACCATGTCATTGCTAGGAATCACAAATACTCCATGTACACAAGGTTTCCAATCAGAAATCAGTGACTCAAAAGGTGAAGTGATCAAATTATTTACCCTTAATACTGTGGATTCATTTTCTTTCGTGGGGGTCCAATTTTCGTTGTTTTCGTGGATGAGCAAATCCACGAATTTAAAAACACAACGAAATATGAACTACTTACTAAAGTAATTTTGGAATTTGACCAAGTAATCTTTGCCGACACCGGAAACGTCCACCGGTAATGACAGAAGCCCCGTAATTAGTCGGGAGTCGGGTAGCCCAGGAACGTCAGGCTTTCGCAGATTCAATTTCCCGGATTTTAACCACTGTGTTAACGACATGATGGATAAGATACATAATGATATGTTCATCACTGTGATTTCTTTATACTATCGTCAGTGAGTTGTGTTTTTACTTCATAATTGTTTCTGCAGATCTTGTTTACACACCTGTTTACACACATGGTCCAATCGATACGCGTGGTGTTTTCATATGACTGAGGTACACCGACTGATCAGCACACAATGTTTATCCACTGAAAACAATTGTTTCTGATAATTACCGATTGATTACACGCCTGGATATATACTGATTTGTGGTTTGATATTAATGCGAGACACAGGACGCCATCTTGGAAAAAAACGTTCTTTTATTCTTGTCATCAGTGTTAATTCCTGTGAACATAGCCTTAATACAAACAGAAAAAATTTCGACTGGAAGCAAAAAGAGAAAATTCTAACGTTTTTATTTTTTCCCACAGAATCAAAAATCCACGAATTTATGAGTCCACGAAACTGTCTAATTTGTAGAAACAACGAAAATTGAACCCAACGAAAATAAATGAATCCACAGTAGGTTATTATATGGTGTAACTTTATGTTATATGTAAGTAGATTTTTGTGTATTATAACCTGTAGGAAAATTTGTGTCGGATGTTTCAAAGCCTGCACGATATCAACTTTATGACAAATGACCAGTGACAGAGTATTTGTACCCTGAGGTATACAGTGTTCGAGTTTGTAGTTAAATTATTAGATAATGTTTAGCAGTGCCATTTGACAACTTATAACAATGTACATTTGTGAGGTTGTGAATATTTAATGTACAAAAATGATGATGAAATTATTGCAGATATTATGTTGAGCGGATGTCTAATTCATACCTGCATACCACTTTATTGTCTGACCTAGGGAAAACTGATTCAACCAGGTTTCATTTAAAAATCATCTTGGATGTGTAATTATGAATTTATGTTACAGTTGACTGTGATGAAGAATATGTTTGTAAGCCTGGATCTACCTTTCTCTGTTAAAAATGGAGAGAAGTTCAAACTTAATATATATGTTTTCAACTACTTCAACAATCCTCTGTCAGTAAGTGTTGTTCCAATCAACTGAATTCTGGTTAATATCACAGTGTTTTACCTCTGTGAAGATAGATAAATATGATGTGTACACCTTATTTCTGGTTAATATCACAGTGTTTTACCTCTGTGAAGATAGATAAATATGATGTGTACACCTTATTTCTGGTTAATATCACAGTGTTTTACCTCTGTGAAGATAGATAAATATGATGTGTACACCTTATTTCTGGTTAATATCACAGTGTTTTACCTCTGTGAAGATAGATAAATATGATGTGTACACCTTATTTCTGGTTAATATCACAGTGTTTTACCTCTGTGAAGATAGATAAATATGATGTGTACACCTTATTTCTGGTTAATATCACAGTGTTTTCCTTTAGTGAAGATAGATGTGTTGCAGTCTGTCACCTTGTTCCAGGTTGATGTGACCTTAGCAGACTCTGATGACTTTGCCGTTGTTTACTTAGATTTGAAAGGAAACGAGACGGAAAAACATCAAGCTTACACAAAGTCTGATATTCAGGTACCAGTTATATGACAAGTTCAAAGGTCAAACTCTATAAAGCATGCAGAATTTGATTGAAATATTGTGTCAATTCTGCAGTAAGCCCAGGGATTTTGATGAAATTGGCCATAAGAAAGGTTTAACTTAGATACATATAGAAGATAAACTTAAGAAATAGATGATTTGGAAAAATATGTTTTATTTCATAAATTTGTTGTGTGACATATGTAGACCATGGAACAAGCCAGCTCATAAATCAGTGCATTAAGAATATTTCATAACATGGCTGCCCTTCATACTTATAGGTAAATGATCCTTGGTTGATTGGGGCAGCTTGTCTTGACTCGGCTCAGCTCGGCTCGGCTCGGCTAGGCTAGGGTTTGATATGCATCTTCAGATGCTCAACAATTATCAAATTTACAGTTACCTAACAATATAGCCATAACATTATAGATTTAGTAATGTCACAGTATACAAGGGGAGGTAACTATTATTTAAGACTATATAGTTCGCCTTGAATAATTTGATAAAAATATCTTTCTATCTCTTGTCTTTCTAGCACATCAGAAGGAAAAAATTTAAAAGCAATAAGATAGACTGTTCATTAGATGTTTAGACGTGATAGCATATAGTCACCACCACGTCCATCTGTCCATGTTTGTCTTTCTGTCCCTCCTGTCATGGCTGCAGTTTAACTTTATTTGCCAACAGTTAAGCAAGGATCATGAAACTTGATGTGCTGTTTACCAAATCAGGGCCTGCAACCCCTTAATTACAGAATTATAATTGACCTTTGGTAAAAAATTTGGCCCAATAAATTTTGTTTTCGGGGAGCATTCATCAGTTTCACTGGTACTCTTGTTTAACCAACAAGAAGTGTAAGGATAGAGATTTCAGCCCCATCATGATTTATTATACAGTATAAACAGCATGAAGAAATTGCTATAAGCACAGTTAGCATTTTATTATTTTTAGATCACCTGGCCCAAAGGGCAAAGTGAGCTTATGCCATAGCCCATCGTCCGTCGTCGGTCAGTCGGTCCGTCCTGCGTCCATTAACTTTTCATATAAACAACTTCTTCTGAAATACCGAAAGGCGTAGAGTTATCATATTTGGCTGGATGGTTCCTGTGATGAAGCCCAACAAAGTTTGCAAAAAGAAATGACCTTGACCCATATTCAAGGTCACACAGGTTAAATGTGTTAAAACATTTAAATGACTTCTTCCAAAATACTGGAAGGCCTAGAATCATTATATTTGGCTGGAAGGTTCCTTTGATGAAGCTCAACAAAGTTTGCAAAAAGAAATGACCTTGACCTATATTCAAGGTCACAGAGGTATAATGTGTTAAAACATTTAAATGACTTCTTCCAACAGCCCAACAAAGTTTGCAAAAAGAAATGTCCTTGCCCCATAGTCAAGGTCACAGAGGTCAAATGTGTTAAAACCTTTAAACGGTTTCTTTCAATATACCAGAATGCCTAGAATGATTATATTTGGCTGGAAGGTTCCTTTGATGAAGCCCAACAAAGTTTGCAAAAAGAAATGACCTTGCCCCATAGTCAAGGTCACAGGGGTCAAATGTGTTAAACCTTTAAATTACATTTTCTGATGATCCAAAACATCTAGGATAGTGATATTATTCCAAAATAGGTTCTCAATGATGCCCAGTAATATTTGAGAACATAAATGACCTTGACCCATATTCAAGGTCACAACAGTCAAATATGTTAAACCTTTGAACAACTTCTGATTAGGCTAAAGGCTTAGGATCATAATATTTGTCCAAAAGGTTCCCTTAATGGTGCCCACATAGTGTGTGAAAAAATAGCTTGACCCATAATGATATTTAAGGTCATTGGGGTTAGATTTGGTAAAATAGTTAATCAACTTCTTCTGATTAACCAAAAACCCATCATATTTGGCCAGTAAAGGCTTATATACAAATGTCTTATTTTGGACTACTAAGGGACAGAACCCATATGGAGTAATTTGTCATATTGCTTTAAGCATCTACTGTAGAACATATGCACAGATATTGTACTGTTGGTCATAAAGATACAGGTGAGCAATACAGGCCCTCTGGGCCTCTTGTTTAATTATTATTTCCAGTTTGAAAGGTGCTGAAAAAATCACTTCTAAAATATATTGCATGTTTACAGTATAAAGCAAATACATAAAAGACCTTTTTGTTCATCAGACTTAATCCTGTGGTTTTTGTCATTGCAGGTTCCTTCCAATAGTTCTAACGGCTTCATTGTCTGGATTTCCCCAAAGAAAATTGGCAACATCAAACTACATGTCACAGCAGTATCACCAAAGAAAACTGACATCGTGGAACAAACTTTGTTGGTTGAGGTTCGTATCTTAATACTTTTTGTAATCATTTTGTTAACCAATTCAAAACAATCCTGATATTTGTTCCCAGTGTCAAAATGTTTTATCCAGATTAAAGTTAGGAGATAACTCTGCAGGGATTTGTTATCTGTTACTTGCTACAGCAAAAGACATACTCCAAAATCTTGTAACTAAGCCACCTAGTCACCAACATTATTTGCAACATTTCTATTCTTTGTGATTGGTACTTAAACAGTTTAAAAACATGAAATTGTTAATTAGGGAGAAAATATGTTTAAAATTTGAGTACGGAAAAACTCCAGTTGGTGGAAAATGGTTCAGATATTAATAGGCCTGTTTGCTAAAATTTGTATTTCTTCACATCCAAATTGAAACCTTTTTATCGGGTTACTACACTTACTGCTGATTGTACTATTGGAACACCTAGCATGTCATGTTCTAGTGTTTTTGGAAATGTTTCATCATTTTTTTCAAATATAAGCCTTAATCTGTAGATAAAACCACCCTTAAATTATAAACAAGATATCTACCTTGAAAACAAGCTGGTCCTGAAATAATCTATCAAAGTCTTTAACAAAGAATATAAATCCCATGTTGTGTTAAAACTAAGGGGATATATCCTTTCAGAATTAGACCATTTTCTGTTAATACAGTTTGTCCAATTTACACCAGGGGTTCTGCAGCAACTTTAAACATTCTGCTTCAGTTTCAGCCTTACAATTAATATACAAGGGTTATTCCCTTGATTATGTCCATGACTTGCTCTGAACTTGTTTACTGCACTAAAAATATTCAGATGGTCTTTATGGAAAATTTTGGGGAATGTTTTACATGACGTACTCAAGAAACTTGTGTATATTCAAAATGTCAAATCTTAGTACCTTAAAATTCTTGTAAGACCTGGACTGATAAAACAAATAATCAGTTGTCTTTACTTCATTATTACTATGATAACCTGATGCTGCAGGGTAGAGATTGAGAAAGGTTTAATGGCATTTAGGTGTTCAAGGTATTTACAGGGTGGGGGTTGAGTAAGGTTTAATGGAATTTAGGTGTTCAAGGTATTTACATGGTGTGGGTTGAGTAAGGTTTAATGGCATTTAGGTGTTCAAGGTATTTACAGGGTGGGGGTTGAGTAAGGTTTAATGGGTGGGGGTTGAGTAAGGTTTAATGGAATTTAGGTGTTCAAGGTATTTACAGGGTGGGGGTTGAGTAAGGTTTAATGGAATTTAGGTGTTCAAGGTATTTACAGGGTGTGGGTTGAGTAAGGTTTAATGGAATTTAGGTGTTCAAGGTATTTACAGGGTGTGGGTTGAGTAAGGTTTAATGGAATTTAGGTGTTCAAGGTATTTACAGGGTGGGGGTTGAGTAAGGTTTAATGGCATTTAGGTGTTCAAGGTATTTACAGGGCGTGGGTTGAGTAAGGTTTAACGGAATTTAGGTGTTCAAGGTATTTACAGGGTGGGGGTTGAGTAAGGTTTAATGGAATTTAGGTGTTCAAGGTATTTACAGGGTGTGGGTTGAGTAAGGTTTAACGGAATTTAGGTGTTCAAGGTATTTACAGGGTGGGGGTTGAGTAAGGTTTAATGGAATTTAGGTGTTCAAGGTATTTACAGGGCGTGGGTTGAGTAAGGTTTAATGGAATTTAGGTGTTCAAGGTATTTACAGGGTGTGGGTTGAGTAAGGTTTAATGGAATTTAGGTGTTCAAGGTATTTACAGGGTGGGGGTTGAGTAAGATTTAATGGAATTTAGGTGTTCAAGGTATTTACAGGGTGGGGGTCGAATCAGCACTAAAACTGATTTAAGTGTATTTTCTGCCAGTACAACAATAGTTGGAATGATCATGGTTGACACTTTAGATTCTCATTGGTTACGATGATGGGCACCTTGATGTGAGTTTAAAAATTTGGGTATTTAATTATAAAATAGATATGAACATACACTTATCAATATTCCTGCTTGGGTTCTTCATAAAGAACTAACAAATGGTATGTAAATCCTGACACATTATGAATGGGCAAGTGCTTCGCTGAAATACTTTTGACCTCCATTCCCCTTTTGCCTAAGAAACAATATCACAGTCACATGAACAGTTCTTGAATGAAGTCATAAAGTTTCTCTTGTTTAGATAGTTACCCAAACTATAAAATTTCATTTTATTTAAATTTTTGACTGACTTTTGTTTCTCAAAATTTTTTTTAAAATACATCACCCATTTCAAACACCATAGGAAATATAGTTCTAATGCCTGTGGTCATAAGCCAATCACAGTCAGGTAATGAACTCAAGTCTTCATCAGCCAATCACAGTCAGGTAATGAACTCAAGTCTTCATCAGTCAATCACAGTCAGGTAATCAACTCAAGTCTTCATCAGTCAATCACAGTCAGGTAATCAACTCAAGTCTTCATCAGCCAATCACAGTCAGGTAATCAACTCAAGTCTTCATCAGTCAATCACAGTCAGGTAATCAACTCAAGTCTTCATCAGCCAATCACAGTCAGGTAATCAACTCAAGTCTTCATCAGCCAATCACAGTCAGGTAATCAACTCAAGTCTTCATCAGTCAATCACAGTCAGGTAATCAACTCAAGTCTTCATCAGTCAATCACAGTCAGGTAATCAACTCAAGTCTTCATCAGTCAATCACAGTCAGGTAATCAACTCAAGTCTTCATCAGCCAATCACAGTCAGGTAATCAACTCAAGTCTTCATCACCCAATCACAGTCAGGTAATCAACTCAAGTCTTCATCAGTCAATCACAGTCAGGTAATCAACTCAAGTCTTCATCAGCCAATCACAGTCAGGTAATCAACTCAAGTCTTCATCAGCCAATCACAGTCAGGTAATCAACTCAAGTCTTCATCAGTCAATCACAGTCAGGTAATCAACTCAAGTCTTCATCAGTCAATCACAGTCAGGTAATCAACTCAAGTCTTCATCAGCCAATCACAGTCAGGTAATGAACTCAAGTCTTCATCAGCCAATCACAGTCAGGTAATCAACTCATGTCTTTATCAGCCAATCACAGTCAGGGATGGTGATGGGGAATTATCAGTATGTTAAATAGGTGATAAAATAAACTCTTTATAAAAGATTTAGTTGTCTAAAAGATCCATTAATATTTATATATTTGTATTTACAGCCAGAGGGAATCACAGAAACAGGAGCTATTTCTATGGCTATAAAACATGATGTGGACAAAACTGCTGAGTTCACCATACCAATTGCATTACCTGAAGGGACTGAAGTGGTGGCTGGATCAAGATCAAATTATGTATCTCTGACAGGTACAAAACACCTAAACTCTAATGGGTACATAATACCTTAACACTGACAGGTACATAATACCTTAACTCTGACAGGTACATAACATATTAACACTGACAGGTACATAATACCTTAACACTGACAGGTACACAATACCTTAACACTGACAGGTACATAATACCTTAACACCGACAGGTACATAACATATTAACACTGACAGGTACATAATACCTTAACACTGACAGGTACATAACATATTAACACTGACAGGTACATAATACCTTAACACTGACAGGTACATAACATATTAACATGGACAGGTACATAATACCTTAACACTGACAGGTACATAACTTATTTACACTGACAGGTACATAATACCTTAACACTGACAGGTACATAACATATTAACACTGACAGGTACATAATACCTTAACAATGACAGGTACATAACATATTAACACTGACAGGTACACAATACCTTAACACTGACAGGTACATAATACCTGAACACTGACAAGTACATAACATATTAACACTGACAGGTACATAATACCTTAACACTGACAGGTACATAACATATTAACACTGACAGGTACATAATACCTTAACACTGACAGGTACATAACATATTAACACTGACAGGTACATAATACCTTAACACTGTACACAATACCTTAACACTGACAGGTACATAACACCTTAACACTGTACACAATACCTTAACACTGACACTTACATAACATCTTAATACTGACAGATACATGTGGATATCAGCTGTCGTTTGATTAAGAATCTTCGTGTTACAGGAGACGTTATGGGGCCAACCATTGAGAACCTGGATTCACTGGTCAGACAACCTTGTGGTTGTGGAGAACAGAATATGATTACTCTCGTTCCTAGCATTTTTGTCAGGAAATATATGGAAGCTGTGAAAGATTTTGTTGATCAGTCACTTGTGGATCGTACAAACAAGTACATGGAATCAGGTAATACCAGAGATTACCTGTAAATAATCTATATCTCACCTGATCCAAGGAATCAGTTAGTTTGGCCCAGTTACAGCATTAAACATTCATCTATCATGCTGCATCCATCACTGTGCGCCATCCATAAACTTTTCTTTTGAAACACTACTCCTGCTTAATGTGATTTCAACCAAATATGGACTGAAACATCAATGGGGGTTTCGTCCCCAAATGGTCCCGGGGCTGAGGCCCCAAAAAGTAGTTTGACAATACATCCTTCATACATAAATTGATTTCCTTCAAATACAAGGGACATAAGTGCAGGGCCACAAAAGTGGAAATTAGAAAATAGTTGGTTTACACAAATTACTATCTTAATTTAAATGCTTTACAACGCCTCATATATGTGAATGAAAAAGCCCACTGAGTTAGATATTCTCACTATCCAGGGCTTAAAGCTGAGGTTTAAATGTGTGATATCACTCAACCTTTGTCATGAATTGATAACTTTTATATTTCTTCACATCGGACTTACAGGCTACCAAAGGGAGTTAAAATACAAGCACAATGATGGTTCATTCAGTGCTTTTGGAGAGAGTGATCCATCTGGGAGCTCTTGGTAAGTTTCATAGTTTTTGTTGTAAATGAATATATACTTAATCACCTGCTGTTTACTTGATGGTTTGAGAACGTGATTTACTTCATTGGACTGACCTAAGATTTACATGCCGGTGTCATCATTAAAGTAGAAATGGAAAGTTTGATTCTCCTGGTATAATTTCAGAGGTTGTGTTTAGGTTTTGTTCATGTTTTGCCCCCATTTCATCAAAACTTGGTTTGAATTTCTGTCAGTGTTTTCTGATATCATGTGTGTACTCTTTATGCAAACAGAATGAATGTTTTTCTGTTGCACCTGTACGTAATGAAACATTTCTGGTGTCATATCAATGGAAAAGCATCATTACAGGTACTACATTGAAGAGTAAGGGAGACAACTATGATTCACCTGGTATGTGTTTCAGGCTGACCGCATTTGTGGTGAAATCTTTTGCTAAGGCAAAAACATATATATCAGATGTTGTCGATGAGGACCTGATTTCTGCAAGTGCTGTTTGGTTATTGAATCAGCTAGATGAACGAGACCACACCTTTCACGAACCTGGTCGAGTGATTCACTCCGAAATGATGGTATATATCATGTGACAGAATTAGATGTTATTTATTTTAAGAATGTTGAATATTTATTTCTTTATTAAATTGTAAAACCTTAATTAATTAGTTTCAGCTGGGTTTCCTTCATACTAAATTTTAGTATGATTATGGCTGTTCGACTTTGGGCTTTATTTTTGTTGTGTGAGCAATTATCACACCGCATGATGCTGGAAATATATCCTATTGATATTTGATGAAATTTTACTGATTAAAAAATATAGGAAAATACTTTCTAAAAACTATTTATAGAAATATACAGACTTAAAACTATAACTAGAAATATACTGACTAAAAACTATAACTAGAAATATACTGACTAAAAACTATTTATAGAAATATACTGACTAAATAGAAATATACTGACTAAAAACTATTTTTAGAAATAAACTGACTAAAAACTATTTATAGAAATATACTGACTAAAAATTATTTATAGAAATATACTGACTAAATACTATGTATAGAAATATACTGACTAAAAACTATTTATAGAAATATACTGACTAAAAACTATTTATAGAAATATACTAACTAAATACTATTTATAGACATATACAACTTATAGAATAAAATCATTTTACTTGAGTGTATGAACTAAAAAGGTGTGAGGGTTCTCGGGATGGATATGATAAATTTGTGTTGCGTAGCCTCACAACATATGTTATTTCTTAACAGATCATATGTTCATGTTGTGTTTGCAGGGTGGCAGCAATACAAAGTCCACTTTGGCTGCATATATTTACTCTAGTCTGAAGGAAGGCGTGGCAGAAATGACCTTGAGAACTCCAGTAAGTTCCTAAGGACTCAATCACATGTCTTACCCATTAGATTGATAACTTGCATTAGTATTAAGTCACCTGAATATGCAGAAATGAAGTTTTAAGGTCATCTGACACAAAGGGTCAAGATGACCTATTGCTAATGTACATCATCCGTCGTCATGCACCATCTGTCGTCATGCACCATCTGTAAACTTTTTTTTTTAAAACACTACTCCTGCTTAACACCTTGGCAGATTTCAACAAAATTTGGTCTGAAAGATCATTTGGGGTGGGAAATTATTTTTTAAATTCAGAAAGTTGACTTGACTCCGAGGGACTGTGGGGCAGGGCCCCAATTGGGGAGGTTAGACAAAACCTTGCTTCAAAATGCTATGTATATTTAATGCCTTGGTAGATTTCAACCAAATTTGATCTGAAACATTCTTGCAGGTGGGTTGTCATTTCATGAATTCAGAAAATTGATTTGACCCCTGGGGGGCCTAAATGGGAAAGTTAGTCAATGATTTTGCTTCAAAACACTATTCTTCCTTAATGCTTTATTGGATTTATACCAAATGTGGTCTGAAATATCATCGTGGGAATTCAACACTATCTGCAAATTCTGTGGTTTGTTCATTCATTCAACAATTATCAGATGACCATTAAGTTCCATGGCCCTCTTGTTCATTTGTTTTTATTCACAGTGGTTCATTATTAAAAAAAACTTGTATTTGCAGAATCTTGATATCAAATTGGCTCTTGTCCTGAGTGCAATGGAAGCTGACTACATGCTGAATAAAGATACTTGGGTAGCTCAACGGAAGTACTTTCAACTGGCAATACTGGCATATGCTTTTGCCTTGGGGGAGAGTTCCTTAACATCTGATGTTCTGCAGAAACTTGAAGATCTCTCTCAGGATCAGGGTTATTAAGTTTGATTAAATTATAGCTCTCTCAGGATCAGAATTAAGTTAAAAAAGATTTGTTGAAGGATCAGAATAGAAACAATTAAGTTTGCGGAGGAATACCTCAGGATCAGAGTAATTACATGTGATTGGTAAAAATCTCTCAGGATCAGAGTAATTATGTGTGATTGGTAAAAAACTCTTAGGATCAGAGTAATTACATGTGATTGGTAAAAATCTCTCAGGATCAGAGTAATGTGTGATTGGTAAAAATCTCTAGGATCAAAGTAATTACGTGTGATTGGTAAAAAACTCTTAGGATCAGAGTAATTACGTGTGATTGGTAAAAATCTCTCAGGATCAAAGTAATTACATGTGATTGGTAAAAATCTCTCAGGATCAGAGTAATTACGTGTGATTGGTAAAAATCTCTCAGGATCAGAGTAATTACGTGTGATTGGTAAAAATCTCTCAGGATCAGAGTAATTACGTGTGATTGGTAAAAATCTCTCAGGATCAGAGTAATTACATGTGATTGGTAAAAATCTCTCAGGATCAAAGTAATTACATGTGATTGGTAAAAATCTCTCAGGATCAGAGTAATTACATGTGATTGGTAAAAATCTCTCAGGATCAGAGTAATTACATGTGATTGGTAAAAATCTCTCAGGATCAGAGTAATTACATGTGATTGGTAAAAATCTCTCAGGATTTGAGTAATTATGTGTGATTGGTAAAAATCTCTTAGGATCTGAGTAATTACATGTGATTGGTAAAAATCTCTCAGGATTTGAGTAATTATGTGTGATTGGTAAAAATCTCTCAGGATTTGAGTAATTATGTGTGATTGGTAAAAAACTCTTAGGATCTGAGTAATTATGTGTGATTGGTAAAAATCTCTTAGGATCTGAGTAATTACATGTGATTGGTAAAAATCTCTCAGGATTTGAGTAATTATGTGTGATTGGTAAAAATCTCTCAGGATTTGAGTAATTATGTGTGATTGGTAAAAAACTCTTAGGATCTGAGTAATTACATGTGATTGGTAAAAATCTCTTAGGATCAGAGTAATGTGTGATTGGTAAAAATCTCTTAGGATCTGAGTAATTATGTGTGATTGGTAAAAATCTCTTAGGATCTGAGTAATTACATGTGATTGGTAAAAATCTCTCCGGATCAGAGTAATTACGTGTGATTGGTAAAAATCTCTCAGAATCAGAGTAATTACGTGTGATTGGTAAAAATCTCTAGGATCAAAGTAATTACATGTGATTGGTAAAAATCTCTCAGGATCAGAGTAATTACATGTGATTGGTAAAAATCTCTAGGATCAAAGTAATTACATGTGATTGGTAAAAATCTCTCAGGATCAGAGTAATGTGTGATTGGTAAAAATCTCTTAGGATCAGAGTAATGTGTGATTGGTAAAAAACTCTTAGGATCTGAGTAATTACAGAGTAATTACATGTGATTGGTAAAAATCTCTCAGGATCAGAGTAATTACATGTGATTGGTAAAAATCTCTCAGGATCAGAGTAATTACATGTGATTGGTAAAAATCTCTAGGATCAGAGTAATTACATGTGATTGGTAAAAATCTCTCAGGATCAGAGTAATTACGTGTGATTGGTAAAAATCTCTCAGGATCAGAGTAATTACATGTGATTGGTAAAAATCTCTAGGATCTGAGTAATTATGTGTGATTGGTAAAAATCTCTTAGGATTTGAGTAATTAAGTGTGATTGGTAAAATCTCTCAGGATTTGAGTAATTATGTGTGATTGATAAAAATCTCTCGGGATCAGAGTAATGTGTGATTGGTAAAATCTCTCAGGATCAGAGTAATTATGTGTGATTGGTAAAATCTCTCAGGATCAGAGTAATTACATGTGATTGGTAAAAATCTCTTTGGATTTGAGTAATTATGTGTGATTGATAAAAATCTCTCAGGATCAGAGTAATGTGTGATTGGTAAAATCTCTTAGGATTTGAGTAATTACGTGTGATTGGTAAAAATCTCTCTGGATCAGAGTAATGTGTGATTGGTAAAAATCTCTTAGGATTTGAGTAATTAAGTGTGATTGGTAAAATCTCTCAGGATTTGAGTAATTATGTGTGATTGATAAAAATCTCTCGGGATCAGAGTAATGTGTGATTGGTAAAAATCTCTCAGGATCAGAGTAATTATGTGTGATTGGTAAAAATCTCTTAGGATCAGAGTAATGTGTGATTGGTAAAAATCTCTCAGGATCAGAGTAATTATGTGTGATTGGTAAAAATTTCTCAGGATCAGAGTAATAACGTGTGATTGGTAAAAATCTCTAGGCTCAGAGTAATGTGTGATTGGTAAAAATCTCTGAGGATCAAAGTTATGTGTGATTGGTAAAAATCTCTCAGGATCAGAGTAATTATGTGTGATTGGTAAAAATCTCTTAGGATTTGAGTAATTACGTGTGATTGGAAGAAATCTCTCAGGATTTGAGTAATTATGTGTGATTGGTAAAAATCTCTCAGGATCAGAATGAATAACTGTGAAAAGATCTCTAAATATCTGAGTAATCAGCTTTGATTTATTAAGATCTCTCAGGATAAATAGGTGATTAAAACAATCCTTCAGGATTATGGAAATTAAATGCAATGAATGAAGATCTCTCACAAGCTCTATGTAATTACAAATAATTACAGAAATCTCTCAGGATTATTTAGTAAAAAAAGAAGATCTTTCTCGATCAGGGTTATTAACTTAAATTAAAACAACCTCTCTCAGGATCAAAGTCAATTAATGTATCATTGTATGGTTTCATTATGCAGGTAAAATATGAGGTAGAAATTATGTAATTTACAGATGATATGATGTACTGGAGCACAGCCACACAGTCAGTCTATAAGGACAACGGTCGTCTGTACCGCAGTCTGCCTTCAGGACCATCAGACATAGAGACCGCCTCCTATGTCATCCTAGCTTACACCAAGATGGACAATGTTATAAAAGGTCAACGTGTCCTCAGGTGGCTTATGTCACAGATTAATGGAGCGGGTTCCTTCAAATCTACCCAGGTGTGGACATAGTCTTCTGATTTAGATAACGAAATGTCGAAATGTCATACAGCTATTTCAGTGATAGAATGATATATGTGTTTTTATTGAATGCATTTCCTTATGTTTTCTTTTTTAGAATGGGGGCAAAAAGTGATAATCATCCATCTTGTCACCTCTTCTGCCACCTCCCCTGTCACCTCCTATCCTGTCACTTCCCATCCTGTCAACTCCCATACTGTCAACTCCCATTCTGTCACCTTCCACTCCCATCCTGTCACTTCCCATCCTGTCACCTCCCATCCTGTCACGTGACAGGATCTGTCACCTCCCATCCTGTCACCTCCCATCCTTTCACCTTCCATCCTGCCACCTCCCATCCTGCCACCTCCCATCCTTTCACCTCCCATCCTGCCACCTCCCATCCTGCCACCTCCCATCCTGTCACCACCAATCCTGTCAGCAACCATCCTGTCACCTCCCATCCTGTCACTTCCCGTCCTGTCACCACCCATCCAGTCATCTCCTATCCTGCCACCTCCTATCCTGTCATTTCCCAACCTATGACCTTCCACTCCATCCTCCCACCTCCCATCCCGTCACCCCCTCCCCATCCTGTCACCTCCCATCCTGCCACCTCCCATCCTTTCAGCTCCCATCCTGCCACCTCCAATCCTGTCAACTCCCATCCTGTCAACTCCCATCCTGTCACCTCCCATCCTGTCACCTCCCATTCTTTCACCTCCTATCCTGTCAACTCCCATCCTTTCAGCTCCCATCCTGCCACCTCCAATCCTGTCAACTCCCATCCTGTCAACTCCCATCCTGTCACCTCCCATCCTGTCACCTCCCATTCTTTCACCTCCCATCCTGTCACCTCCCATCCTGTCACCTCCCATTCTTTCACCTCCCATCCTGTCAACTCCCATCCTGTCACCTCCCATCCTGTCACCTCCCATTCTTTCACCTTCCATCCTGCCACCTCCCATCCTGTCAACTCCCATCCTGTCACCTCCCATCCGGCCAACTCCCATCCTGTCAACTGCCATCCTGTCACCACCCATCCTGTCATATCCTATTCTGTCACCTTCCTCTCCCATCCTATCACCTCCTATCCTGTCACATCCTTTCCTGTCACCACCCATCCAACCACCTCCCATCCTCTCCTCCCATCTTCTCACCTCCCATCCTGTCACCTCCAATCCTGTCATCTCCTATTCTGTCACCTCCCATCATTTCACCTCCAATTCTGTCACCTTCCACTCCTATCCCGTCACCTCCCATCCTGCCACCTCCCATCCTGTCACATCCCATCCTGCCACTTCCCATCCTGTCACCTTCCTCTCCCATTCTGCCACCTCCCATTCTGTCACCTTCCATCCTGTCACCTTCCACTCCCATCCTGTCACCTCCCATCCTGTAACCTCCCATCCTTTCACCTTCCATCCTGCCACCTCCCATCCTGCCACCTCCCATCCTGTCACCACCAATCCTGTCAGCAACCATCCTGTCACCTCCCATCCTGTCATTTCCCATCCTGTCACCACCCATCCAGTCATCTCCCATCCTGCCACCTCCTATCCTGTCATTTCCCAACCTATGACCTTCCACTCCATCCTCCCACCTCCCATCCCATCACCCCCTCCCCATCCTGTCACCTCCCATCCTGTCACCTCCCATCCTGCCACCTCCCATCCTGTCACCTCCCATCCTTTCACCTCCCATCCAGCCAACTCCCATCCTGTCAACTGCCATCCTGTCGCCTCCCATCCTGTCACCACCCATCCTGTCATATCCTATTCTGTCACCTTCCTCTCCCATCCTATCACCTCCTATCCTGTCACATCCTTTCCTGTCACCACCCATCCAACCACCTCCTATCCTCTCCTCCCATCCTCTCACCTCCCATCCTGTCACCTCCAATCCTGTCATCTCCTATTTTGTCACCTCCCATCATTTCACCTCCTATTCTGTCACTTTCCACTCCTATCCCGTCACCTCCCATCCTGCCACCTCCCATCCTGTCACATCCCATCCTGCCACCTCCCATTCTGTCACTTCCCATCCTGTCACCTTCCTCTCCCATTCTGCCACCTCCCATCCTGTCACCTCCCATCCAGTCACCTTCCACTCCCATTCCGCTACCTCCCATCCTGCCACCTCCCATCCTGTCACCTTCCACTCCCATCCTGCCTCCTCCCATGCTGCCTCCTCCCATCCTTTCACCTTTCACTCCCATTCTGCCACCTCCATCCTGCCAACTCCCATTCTGTCACCTTCCACTCCCATCCTGCCTCCTCCCATCCTGTCACCTTCTGATCCCATCCTGACACCTCCCATCCTGTTACCACCCATTCTGTCAAGTCCCATCCTGTCACCTTCCACTCCCATCCTGCCATTTCCCATTCTGTCACCACCCATGCTGTCATCTCCCCTTTCACCTCTCATCCTGTCACCACTTGTTCTGTCACCTCCCCTGTCACTTTTTTTCACCTCCGTGTCACCCCCCCCTGTCAAATCCCATCCTGCCAATCCCATCCTGAATCAATGTCCTATCTTGAAAACCTCTCAACAGATTTGTTTCATATTTACTCCCATAGTAACATAACATCAAGTTTACACTTCTTCATTTTAAAGTGCTCAAGGATAAAGGGCGAAAGGTCATATGTGACAACTTAAGCAAATTCATCAAACAATCAAGATACTTACATATGCATAGTAGTAGACATTATTATATAATGTCACAGTCACTGTACCACCTTCTCCTAATAGTGTGACAGTTTAAAAGTTATTCCTCCTGAAATTACATCAATTTTTTTCTATACAACTTGAGTTATTCCCCCAGAAATTACTATATTTTTATGTACAACTTGAGTGATGCCCCCTGAAATTAACATTTTTTCTGTACAACTTGAGTTATTCCCCCTGAAATTACTAAATTTTTCTGTACAACTTGAGTGATGCCCCCTGAAATTGCTATATTGTTCTGTACAACTTGAGTGATGCCCCCTGAAATTAACATTTTTTCTGTACAACTTGAGTGATGCCCCCTGAAATTAACATTTTTTCTGTACAACTTGAGTTATTCCCCCTGAAATTACTAATTTTTTCTGTACAACTTGAGTGATGCCCCCTGAAATTGCTATATTGTTCTGTACAACTTGAGTGATGCCCCCTGAAATTAACATTTTTTCTGTACAACTTGAGTGATGCCCCCTGAAATTGCTGTTATTTTTCTGTACAACTTGAGTGATGCCCCCTGAAATTAACATTTTTTCTGTACAACTTGAGTGATGCCCCCTGAAATTGCTATATTTTTCTGTACAACTTGAGTGATGCCCCCTGAAATTGCTATATTTTTCTGTACAACTTGAGTGATGCCCCCTGAATTTACATATACATTCAGAATATCATTAACAGTGTATTATAATTACTATAAGCCAGAACATAACATCCATCAGAGAAATAAATACAATTTCATTTTTCTGAATTAGGATACAGTGATAGGACTCCAGGCTATTGCAGCAATATCCATCCTGATTGGAAAGAGCAGTGCCGGGATGAACCTCACTGTTGACACAGATGGGATCTTAAATAAGATGCTTGTTGTCAACGATGATAACAAATTTCTCTACCAGAAGGAAAAGGTTTGCATGGAGTTAACATTGTTTCATAGATCAGGTGTTTGTATATATGGGGACAAAAATAACACCTAGGTAGGTTTATAATCACTAAGATATGATGTTGTATTTCCCTGAATGGCAGTTTGATTCAATTGTATATGGAAGAGTTACTGCCCCTCGTTGTTTTCATTATGTTCGCCTTGTCTGGAGATCTCCTCTCACAGTTTTCGACCAATTTCTTTTTCAAACTTGCCAAGTTGCTTTAATGTGAGATTGTGATCTCTTGAATAACAATCAGATTCACCAATATTTCAAAAAATTATTGCTCTTTTTTCTTTTCAGCATTTCTTTCAGTTTTCCACCTATCTCTTTAAAAATTGCAGGATTTAATCTATCATTACAACATATAGCACTGTTTTCTGTCAACTTTTTGACTTATAGTTACCATTTCCATTTTTGTGTCCCTTTTCATAAAACAAATCAATGTGTGAGCATTTTTATACAGCTCAACTCTGCAGTACTCTTTTTCAACTAATTTTATATTGAATTTGCAACAGTAACATTTATTTTATCGACATTTCAAATTGATACCAGTCATCTTATTCAGAAAAGGCATGAAAAATTGTAAAAACTCCAAGAAAAGGACATTTTTATTTATTTTTGTGTTTACAATTTTTAAACAGCTGCCAGATGATATTATGGAGGTGCCTTTCACAGTAAGTGGCAGAGGTGTTGCTCTTCTCACGGTAAGTGTACAGGAATTTTTTTATCTTTATTTGCCCTTAATATTTATTGACCACACTCTCTCCCCTTGAATGAATAACAATGTCATTAAACATTTTTACAAACTTTGATAAGTCCTGTTAGAGAGAATAACTGATTACGCATTATTTCGAATTAAAACAGACATGAAAAATCTCCAGTTGAAGAAATTCTCCAATTCTATATCATATTTTTTCTTCTTTAACTTCCTTTCCAAATTCAGTTCACTTCTCATTAAGTTCTTTAGGCTCTGCTTTCGTTCCAATTTAAGATTGGGGACCAATTATTAACTTTAGTCTGAAAGTAGAAAATCTTGTTTTGAGTTGACAAAACTGGGGCCTATTTATCCATATTCAAAACAATATCTTTTATATACATTTTTTGTGCATCTAACTGCTGATTTTTATCGAAAATACTTGTTACTGTCACTTTACATACATTCATACTTTTAAATCACTATCTTTCGTTCCTTATAAAGGGTCTTTGGTGTCCATCAGCTGAAGGGATTAGCGAGACACCTAACTATTCTCATATTTAAATTCATTACTTTGTATCTGTTTCATGTTCAATGTATGTGATGTAATTTATGTAATATTTGTGTCTTGATAAAGGGGCAGATTGCCTTGAAAATTTGACAATTCGTTTGTCAGTACTGTCCTTATTTCTTTATTGATCATATACATAGGTAAAAGGGACAAAAAGTATTGAACTTTTTGCGAGTGTGAAAAAAGTACATAAAAGGTATAACTTTTTGTGGGTAATAAAAAACATACAAAAAGCTACAAAATAGTACCCTAACATTCATATATAAATCATTTTTGTAAAATGTTTTTGATCTTTTATCATTTGACTACCATGTCAATGTTTAGTCCTTTTTCTTTTATTTTCCAAAAATGATTTTCACTCAATGCAACAGAACACATGGATCAGTTGTATTGAAATATGATAGCAATTCCTGCAATGTCATGGTTATCAACACCAGTAGATAAATCATTTTACATTTAATGTCACTTGAAGCTGTAATCCTTTTCAGAGTAGTCCATCTTGATATATAGAGTCACTTTTGTCTTTCTGTCCTGAGCCAAAATACAGCTTATATTTTAAGACACTGATTGGGTGGTTGGGTGGCACAGTGGTAACGCACTTGCCTTTCACCTAGTCGTCCAGGGTTGGACTCCTGGAACGGACATGAAAAGGTAAGTGTCACCTGTCCGACCACGTGGTTTTTCCATGGGTAATGTGTTTCCTCCCACAATAAGACCTTGCACTTACATCCGGGCCAACAAGAGTGATTAGTATAAGTTGATATAACTGGTTTTGCAATTGTCATAAAATAAATAAAGTTTATAGTTTCTTATAGTTATAGGGAGATGCTGAAATTAGATTTAAAGCCCTCCTCCTCCTTTCTGCCTAAGTAGATTTCAACAAGCTTTGGCATGATTCATCAGTTAGGGTAAACAATCATTTCTCAAATTCAAAAATTTGATTTGACCCCTAGGGACTTAAGGGCGGGCCCCCAAAGGATATTAAGACAACATTTTACTTCAAAATGCTACTCTTTATTAATGCTTTAATGGATTCAACTTTCTCTCATATCCTGCCATATTGGATAGAGTTTGCCCATGTAAGATAGCTATGTAAGAAAATTCTATCTTACATGGGCAAACACGTACGCGGAGTAATCTGTGTTCAGGGGAGCCAACTCTTACAGCGTCGTCTGCTTGTTTACATTGATCTGTCAGCTGTCATCTGTCATCGTCATGTCAACAAACAACCTTAACAGTTACTAGGCCTACATCTGATGTCACAGTGTGTTTACCATCGTCATCACAACAAGAAAACACGGTTAACACCTACAATCCTGTATCACAGAAACAATCTGAAACTCGCATCGAATCCTTGTTTGCTGGTTCTCACATTGAAAATTGCCAAATATCCGTAAATATCACCACAAATGTTCTACCACCCAAACGTCGTCGAATCATGGTGATTGAGAGCGACAGCGACTCGGAATAGGAGATCGTGTGACATCACGCCTTGAATTTATGAATGGAATTCCTTTGACTATGGTGACGTCATGTCAGCGTCACAGTATTTTGAGAAAATGTTAAAACAGTGAAAAGATACATTGATATATTTCTTAAAATGATCAAATATGTGATTTTGATGATAAAACTATATGTTGAATTATAAAAATCTGTTCCTTGTTGATTTCTTTGAAGTATTTGATGGAACAATTTCTTTTCGCGGATGTTTACTTACACATACTATATAATCACACAGAGATCATTTTTGGTTTTTTTCATCTGCGAATAATATATTCATCCTGCAATATATCGAAAAATGGTTTGAAATTTGACAGCAAACTGAAAGTTTGCAGAATATGGGTATGATCATTAAGAATATCTAGTTCGTTTTTTGTAAAAACCTCGGATTGAAAAAATGAAACACATGAAGGTAATGGCCGACAGTCCTTTTCCCAAAATTTTGGTAAAGATATGAGAGAAAAAGACTCATTATGTGTGTATGTAGGATAGGGATATTCCACCCTCGGGGTTACAAAATATGGTCAAACCCTCGTAGAAGCTGTTGATTATTTTAAAGACATTAATCATGTCTCCTCTTAACCTTTGATAAATTAATGTAGGAAGTCCTAGATTTTTAAGTCTGACACAATAAGGTAAATCCTTTAAGCTTGGGACCAGTTTAGTGGCTCGCCTCTGGACCCTTTCGAATGATTCAATATCTTTCATTTTATACGGACTGCACACACTTGAAGCATATTCTAAATGTTGCCTTATTAGCAATTTGTTGGATATGGAAAGAGAATATTAGGTCTTTGTCAATATTATCTTTTTCTGTTGTGGTATTTTCCAGTAGAATTGGATTGCTTTCTCCTGACATATAGTAATGTCTGGTTTGTTTGGCTTTGATGGGTAAAACCTTACTTTCATTTCAGCAATAATTACCATAACTTTAGTATGCAAATACAGTATCTACACCCATCTTTGTATCCCAACAACAAAAGATTTAAAAAAAAAAACCATCCCGCCCTCCCTATGATCCATGAGCCATCACGGCAGGAACGCAGAGTGATCTACCTTCCTCTTACCTTTATGGCTGCTGACGATTGCGGAGGTGTCTGAGCTCAGTGCTTTTCTTACTCCTTCTCTTTGTACCGCTATTGTCGTTTGAGTATATTGTTACTCATTTAGTAGTCTGTAAACCCATCTCCCAACTTATATTGTGAAATTAAGTATTGTCATTTGTTTATTTTGACCGTATTTCCGGCCGTTTTTTCCTCCACGTATTCGAGTGCGTGACTACTTGTCTCGTTGCTCGGATTTTCGTGAAGTTGGAATTTGTTTTCTTGCTGCTTTGTCGGCTGTGTTGTACGACCGTTTTCTTTTGTGCAGTGCAATCTTGCTGCGTACGGTAGGCTTTGTGCTCTCGTTCGTAGTTTTTTTATTGTTCGAAAACTTTGTATCCGGCCGTGTTTTTCCTCCACGTGTTCAAGTGTGTGACTACTTGTCTCATCACTCGGATTTTCGTGAAGTTGAAATTGTTTTCTTGCTGCTTTGTCGGCCGTTTTGTACGACCGTTTTCTTTTTTGCACTGCAATCTTGCTGTGTACGGTAGGCTTTGTGCTCTCGTTCGTAGTTTTTTTTTATTGTTAGAAAAGTTTGTTGTCCTTGTTTTCATTGTTACGATTTTTTATTGTTTCGATGATGGATAATAGTGCCAGGTTTACGTCGGGAGTCAGCGCATGGATGTTCCTATTTCTATGGATAATGGGACCCCCATGATGCCTGTCCCCTTTGTCGACCTTGCAGCCAGACCTCGCAATGTGAACTTTGTTTGCACATGGAGTCTGCTGCTTAGGCTCCCATGTCTGTCGGGCTAACTTCCCGCCAGAAGAGGGATTCGTCCTCTTCTTCCGGTAAGGGAAGTAAGCTTTTTAAGACCTCCTCCCCAGGTTCTGAACCAGTAGGTGTTTTGGGCGTTCCTGCTGGGGGTGCTCTCATTCCACCGAGCTCTGCCCTTCAGCAGGGGATGGCTCCCCCTGTCCAGGTGCGTCCTGGAGTAGGAGGGGAGGGGGGAAGCCCAACCCTGACTTGGCGCAGTCAAGAGTCGAATTGGCCAGTAGCTCTCGATAGCCGGTGGTGTTACCGTCGGAAAGGGACTTCCGGTCGAGGTCTCTGATTCCTTCAGGGACCTCAGCGCACCAGGTGGCATCATTGGTGGGGGCCGCTTTGACTCAGGACCTGTGCCTTCGGGTATAGGGTCAGGGGCCACAGACTTTTTGTCTGTGGCTACACACTAATCCTGGTGTCAGCGCGGGGTCTGTTTTCCCACCCTCATAGGCTTCTGGCTCTGGGACTTTCCGCCCCAGTCCAGATTTCCCAGTGCAGGGTTTCCCAGGGGGTTTCCCCCAAGGGTTTGGCGCTTCAGGCCAGGAGTCCGGTTTCTGGTCTCCCTTTCCCCGGGCTCAGGGAGCAGGGGTGCCTGCGGGCACTTATTCCTGGGTTGCCCAGGCCAACCTGCGGATGGTTTTGGGTACCAACAGTTACTCAGCAGTTACGGGCTTAGCCGTACATGTCTGGGTTTCCACCTGGTGGGAGTGACGGTTCATCCTGGTCCTTTGGACAGGGTGTCCAGTCCCAGACTCAGACTGGCCATCTTGGCAAGTTCTGGGGTCACTCCCGGCCCGCTGGACCATTCCCATTCCCTCAGGGGTTTGGTTTTTACCCCATGGGTCTTCACTCGTGGAACCCATAGGGGTTGGTCTCTCCTCTAGAAGATGTTATAGCAGTGCCAAATCCCCCCAATGTTCTGCTACTTCGGGGGCCTTGTTGGCCGTCCTATAAAGGTTTGCCGGACCTTAAGGACTTCCGCCTCCAGCGCGGACCCGTCGGTCTCCTGTTCCAAGGGGTGGGCTTCGGGTCTCCGACCCAAGCCTACAGCTACGGCTGTTAGACGCGCTGCATCTAAACGCCATATAGAGGAGTTCCCCTCTCCGGAGATGGCTCCTCTGGCTGCCCCTGTTCCTCCAAAGGGGACTTCGGTCTTTCGGGGATGCAGGTCCTCAAGGCCAACATTTCCCGGATTCTCAGGGCCGAGGTTTGCCCACCGCCTCAGCATTGTCGGCGCCTGAATCCATTATCATGTCCAGTAACCATACCGTTTCCGCTTGTTGAATGCCCCCTTCCAAGGCTGTACCTTGTTCAGGGGAGCACTTCCTTGGGTTCAGAAGGACATGAAGGAGGACTCAGTTGCCTCAGCACTTCTGGTGAAGAGGTTTCAGGCTGAGAAGGCCAGTGCCTCACAGGGGTCAGTGCCTCCTAAGAAGAAGGCGAAGTCTTCGGCTGCTCAGTTTTCTGCACAGCCCAATTCCCAACCTCACTTCAACGGCAACAAGGGGAAGGGTAGGAAGGGTAAGAAACCTCCTGGGGCAAGAAGAAGGGTTCCTGACTATTTCTGCTTCTTGGCCGCGAAAGGCGAAGGGTAATAGCCGGGTGGACGGCGGTTCTCCTGTTCCGGGCTCATGTCCTTCTCCCGCAGGCTCAGGCTCCGGGTTGGCAGACGATTCGCTGGTCTTGCAGGGGCTGGATCTGCCCCATCCGGAACTCCCTGTGGGCGGACGTCTCTCTGCTTTCCTTCCCCAGTGGTAGGATATTACAGATGATGCTTGGGCTTTTGTCGGTGGTCAGGGAGGGTCTAGGTATTCCCCTTCTTCAGGATCCGTCCCTCGCCTCTCGGCCGTTTTTTCTTTCCTCCTCCAGGGGATTCAGAAAAGGCTCGGGTGCTCCAGGAGGAAGTAGGTTCCTTCATCTGAGGACTTCGTCTTCCTGGGGAACCGTTTTGACATGGTTCGGGGCTTAGACCTTCCACCTCTGGAGAAGTTCGAGAAGGTCAGGGCTCTGGCTCTGACTTTCATCGCTTGGTCGCTTGTCCAGGTATATTGGTTCCTCAGTTTTCTGGGGTATCTCAACTCCCTGGCAGATGTGGTCCCCCTAGGGAGGATTCACATCGGACCTCTCCAGATGTTGCTCCTGTCCAACTGGGTTCCGTCATCCAGGAGGCCTGAATCCCGCTTACCCAGTCGGTCAGGGAGTTCTCTTGCTGGTGGACCATTCAGGAGAACGTTTTCCACGTGGTGCCTGTGACCAAGCCTGTCCCCTCTATGATCCTGTTCACGGATGCGTCCATGACAGGAATGGGAGCTTACCTCGACGGCCAATGCCACTCAGGGAAGTGGTCTGGCGAACAGCTATCGGAGCACATCAGTGAACTCAAGATGAGGGCTGTTCTTTTGGCTCTGCAGTCCTTTAGGGGTATCCTGCAGTCCAAAGTTTGGCTACCGACAAAGTTGTCGCGTATCCGGAGAGACAATTGCCACCAGGTCTCATGTTCTGTGTGCCCTCTCCATCCGCATCCTTTTTCTCTGCTAGGACATGCAGTTGACCATAGTGGTCAAGCATCTTCCTGGCAGGCTGAATGTGTTGGTGGACACTCTCCAGGCGCCGCCAGCCGGTGTTGATGGAATGGCAGCTGTGTCCCTTGATTTTCAAGGGGAATTGTCAGGCATGGGACAGACCTCTTATAGACCTGTTTGCCACTTCCCTGAACATTCAGCTGTCAACCTTCGTCTCCCCGGTCCCAGACCGTAAGGCTTTTGCTGTGGACGCCCTTTCTCTGGACTGGGACGGGATGTATGCATATGCATTCCCTCCCTTCAACCTGGTGGGCAGGGTGCTACAGAAGTTATGGGAGCATCACTGCTCCTTACTTCTGAGAGCCCCTCTGTGGCCGAGGCCCTTGGCTCTCCCCACCAGACCGAATCTCCTTTGCCAGCCTTGGCCCAGAACAACACACTCTTGACCAGAGATCCTCTACCTTCACGCGTTGAGGCTATTTCTGAAAGCCACGCCAAGGCAGGCTTTTCTCAAAAGGTGTCAGATTGCATTGAGCGATCAATCAGGGCTTCCTCTTCTGCCGTCTACCAGTCACGTTGGATGATCTTCTGTGATTGGTATGTCGGCAAGGAGGCTTATTCGTTGATTGCGGACTTCCTAATCTCTCTGTTTAGGTACCGCTATCTGGCACCTGGCACTAGGGTGGCTCAAGATCCCATCTGTTTTGCCCATCAAACAGGGACAAGATATCTCCTCCCAGTTGGTTTCCAGGTGGGTTTGCTAGGTGATTTAGTATGCTTATGAGCATTTTGATGATCTAGCTCGGGCGAGAGTGAAAGTGCGGGCTCACGAGGTCAGGGCCCTTGCTTCATCCTGGGCCCTTCTCTCAATGGGTCCTCCTTTCCGTGGTATGTCTTTCTGTACGGCGGCATGTAGGTACACCTGCTCTTTCACGGAGAGGTCCCTTCCTTCTCTTTGGCACTCTGTTCTCCCTCCCTACTACTTTGGTTGTGCTGAAGGGGCTGCCTGGCTTCTAGTCACCACTACAGTAAGACGAATTCGCATACTAAAGTTATGGTAATTATTACTGAAATGAAATTGAGGTTTATTAATGTAAAACCAATTTTCATGATGTAATACTTACCATAACTTTATGGAGTCCCACCCTATCCTCCCCTCTTCCTTATCTGCCTGGCTGCCCCTCTGTGGAGTACGCCATTAAGGTTATTAGAGGAAGGGAGATCACTGCGTTCCTGCCATGATGGCTCATGGATCGTAGGGAGGGCGAGATTGTTTTTTTTTTTTTAATCTTTTGTTGTTGGGATACAAAGATGGGTGTAGGTACTGTATTTGCATACTAAAGTTATGGTAAGTATTACATAATGAAAATTGGTTTTACATTAAAAAACCTCAAATTTATGGGAGTGGAATTTTAAGAGCCAAATAGTGGACCATATTTCAAGTTTATTGAGATCATTTTGGACTACTTCTCTATCATCATCGTTTTTAATCTGTCTCAAAATTTTTGTTTCATCTGCAAAAAGCAGTGGAATTTGATTTATGTATAAATACTACTGGCCCAAGGACCAGTTAACAATCTGGTTATTTAAACCATAACTTGTTAGTTTCCCAGCAAGCCTGCAATGTTGCACCTTATCAAAGGCCTTCATAAAATCTGTATAGGTAACATCTATTTCTCCGCCGTTACCTAGTATTTTTGTCCACTCTTCCATCAGTATCAACAACTGGAGTGTTGTTGATCGTTTTGAGATAAATCCGAACTGCTTATTACTGAAAAGCTTATTTCTTATCATGTGATTTACAATAACGTCACAGAATATTGTCTCCATTGTTTTCCCAATAATGCTTGTAAGGCTCACAGGTCGGTAGTTACCTGGTTCAGTCTTAGACCCCTTTTTAAAAATCGCCGTGATGTTGGCCTGTTTCCATGCCGACGGAACAATGCCATCATTTAAAGACTTATTAAATATAACATTTAGTGATTTACATGTCGCAGCATATAATTTCTTTAGAGCTTTTGGGTGCATAGAATCAGGACCTATGGACTTATTTCCATCTAATTTAGATAGAGCATTACAACTTTTTCTTCTGTACATTGTAGTATTTCAGTTTGTGGTTCAATAGGTCCTTCCATACTCATTATTGGGATATCTCCTGTAGGTTCTTCTGCAAATACACTGCTGAAAATATTTGCTAATACTTCAGCTTTGCCTTTGTCATTGGTAATTAATTTAGAAGGATCTCCATCTATACCATTTAAATCTGAGATTCCGGTTCATACTTTTCTTTTTGAATTGATGTACTTCCAGACTTGTTTTGGATTTGCTTTTGCATTACTAGCAATAAGACATTCTGTTTCTTTGCATGTTTTTCTAAGTAAGGTTTTCACTTGGTTCCTCAGTATATTCCCTGTATTTAGTTTCCGACCTAGTTTCCAGATACCTTTGCCATGCTCTGTGTTTTTTATTAATTTTCATTCCAGTGGATTCCTTCAGCAGTATTTTTGAAAAAGCTTGACCATTTCCGTATATTTGTTTGGCTTCATTTTTGGAATTAATTTTTCAATATTTGAATGAAATATTTCAGTAGATCAGTTGTGAATCTACATCACCAGTCATTATTTCTTGCCAGTCTACTTTCATTAGTTCTTCACTCATTTTTTCGTAGTTCCCTCTGTTATAATTTCTGTGGTTATTTACATAAACCAGGCAGGTATTATTCCAAATAAATTGAAACTTAATGACGAAATGGTCACTGTTACCTAATGGAATGTCAGAAAATATATCTTTTATCATCTCCTCTTCATTAGTTAAAATAAGGTCCAATGTACTTGGCTCACTACCTACCCTCATTCTTGTATGGCATTTAACGTGTTGTATTAGATAATTGTCCCAAATACATTCTATAAACTGTTCACATTCTGTATCGTTTTTTGCTGTTAACATTTCCCAATTAATTTTTGGAAGGTTAAAGACTCCTATCATTAGAATATACGAAAACGTTTTGCTTTCTTTGCCTATCGAGAAAATAAGTTTATATAACTCCTTTACCTTTATATCATTGTTACTGGGGCTTTTATATATACAACCTAACAAAAGTTTATCATTTCTGTTTAACTTGATTTTGACCCATGTACTTTCCTTAAAATTTGTACTCATATTAACCTCTATAGCATTTAGGTCTTCCTTAACATAAATAGCAACCCCTCATACCTGTGCTATCATTTAAAAATAAATATGCCTGTAGCATGCTAAGATGAAGGGCTACCGACTTAATTAATATGAATGACATTGACCTACTTTCGAGGTCACATGTATGAAATGTGTTAAAATGTTTAAATGACTTCTCAATAACTAAAAGGACCAGGGTGCTGATATTAACCAACTTTCAAGGTCACAGGGATCAAATGTGTTGAAATGCTTAAACAACTTCTTAATAACCAAAAGGCCAAGGGTCTTGATGTTGGGCCTGTAGCTTGCTTTTTCAACATGATATCAATATGATTTCAAGTTTGCAGAAAATGTCTTGATGAACCAACAATGTCTTCTATGTAAGCTGTAGAGTAGTTGAGCAATTTATTTTAGGCCTATTTTTCTTTTTCATATAAACATCTTTATAGACAGATGACCATTATGGCCAATGGGCCTCTTGTTTTTCTTTTAAGAATTTTCAGACAAAATCAAATTACCCAGGTTATGATACGATTGATACTAGGATAAATGAAAATGTTGAACATGCGTATATTAACATGTATAACAATCAAAGAAGGGGTGTGGAAATTCAGCATTCAAAATGCTTTAAACACATGTCACTGTGAAGATTCTGAAGGGATATACGATTTATTCTTTAGGGAATAACATAATACAGAACAATTTCAAAAACTGTGAAATTCTGTTTGATCCAAAAAGTGAAGTCCAAGAACAATAAGAATAATCCATGTAAGAAAATTTGTGTAACTGCCTTCTGGGGCCTGAAGAGTGGGGCACAATGGTACATGGAAATAAAGTAGATTCTTTGAAATCCTATCCCTCCTGTAGAAATCATTGGATTTTGACCAGATTTGGTCAGAAGCATCCTTTAGGGAAGTGGAGCAAATTTTGTATAAACTATGGGTTTCTTCCCTTTGAGGCTTGAAGAGTGAGACCCAATAGGGGAAGTAGATTAGATTCGGAATGGTTGGTTTTTGTCCGAATTTGGTGAAGCAAAGTTAATGTCATGATAAATAGTATACAGTTAATCTTGACAAATAGTCTGTGGTTAATATCATGACAAATAGTCTGTGGTTAATATCATGACAAATAGTCTGTGGTTAATATCATGATAAATAGTCTGTGGTTAATATCATGATAAATAGTCTGTGGTTAATATCATGATAAATAGTTTGTGGTTAATATCATGACAAATAGTCTGTGGTTAATATCATGACAAATAGTCTGTGGTTAATATCCTGATAAAAAGTACACAGTTAATATTATGACAAATAGTCTGTGGTTAATATCATGACAAATAGTCTGTGGTTGATATCATGATAAATAGTCTGTGGTTAATATCATGATAAATAGTCTGTGGTTAATATCATGATAGATAGTCTCTGGTTAATATCATGACAAATATTCTGTGGTTAATATCATGACAAATAGTCTGTGGTTTATATCCTGATAAATAGTCTGTGGTTAATATCATGACAAATAGTCTGTGGTTTATATCCTGATTAATAAAAATTCAAAAAAGTTTAGGAATGAAAAAAACATGAAGTAGGCCTATGAGTAAAGTATACCATTAAAATGAATGTTACGAATGGTTGGGCACATGTGACAGTATGATGTGTGGAACATCAATTCAAATTCAATTCAAATGAGTTGATTGTGACCAGCTTGTCAATAATTGAATAAATTCATTCCTTTTTTATACTGCTTATTATCACTAGACGCAACTGATATTTGCAGACACAAAATATTTCATGTGAGGAATAAAACTATTAATAGGTTATGTTACTTGTGTGAATAAAACTGTACTTAGTAACATTGTTCAACAAGAAAATAATCTCCTTGTCATGACATCTACAGTATGGTAGATTTGTTTACATGAAGGGCTGTTCACAAACATCATAGATTTGTTTACATGAAGGGCTGTTCACAAACATCATAGATTTGTTTACATGAAGGGCTTTTCACAAACATCATAGATTTGTTTACATGAAGGGCTTTTCACAAACATCATAGATTTGTTTACATGAAGGGCTTTTCACAAACATCATAGATTTGTTTACATGAAGGGCTGTTCACAAACATCATAGATTTGTTTACATGAAGGGCTTTTCACAAACATCATAGATTTGTTTACATGAAGGGCTTTTCACAAACATCATAGATTTGTTTACATGAAGGGCTGTTCACAAACATCATAGATTTGTTTATAACCGGGTACTACTCTCAACAACCATGAAAGGTCATCATTTCCACACAAAGGATTCAAAATAAAGCTAGACAAAGAATCCATGTAAAACTTATTATAAGTTTAATTTTAAAAACAGTCTTCATTTATATCTACAAAAATGTTTCAACCCAATCAATGAATTGGTTATTTAGTTTGGATCAAAATGAAGAATATACATAATACAATACATGTTCTTGTCAAATTAGGATTACTGTAAATTTGCGCAAATAGTGCACACTTTTTTAGGCAAAAACTGTTGTGTCAAAAGAGGGGTGTGTATTATACACAGGAACATGCCATTCTAGGGGTTATCATTCTCTAGTTCTCTGTCCGCCATATTGGATTACCTCCCTTAACATAAGTATTTTTTAATGTAAATTATGATAAATAAGACAGTGAAATGCTTTTACAGTCACATTTGGTGCAGCTTTTAACTTGCTATTTAAACAGAACGGTAAAGAAAACAGCTTGGTTACAAAAAGACAATAACAAGAAATGTACAGGGAACATACTTTTGAGGTACTTGAATGCATTGACCTAATTTTATTGTTAGATAATCACTTTCTCATCATTGCTCTGTGTTTGAGTTTTTTCTTTCATTTTAATGAAAATCTAGTCTTTTAGAATTGTCATTATTTTTTTAAGGAAACAAAATCAGAGAAAATTATTTCCTCCTTATTTTAATAATTGCTGGGGAGGGGATATTTACAATAGTATCATACTTACTCAGCATTATAAAACATATATAATCACCTTCTTATCAGGTAAGGTTAGATAACGATAACCTTTTCTAAAAGGTACAAAAAGATTTTTTTTAAAGTTATGCCTTTTTGTACTTTGGTACAGATATTTAATTGATTACCAGGTATTTTGGTACAGATATTTAATTGATTACCAGGTATTTTGGTACAGATATTTAATTGATTACCAGGTATTTTGGTACAGATATTTAATTGATTACCAGGTATTTTGGAACAGGTACTTAATTGACTACCAGGTATTTTGGTACAGATATTTAATTGATTACCAGGTATTTTGGTACAGATATTTAATTGATTACCAGGTATTTTGGTACAGATATTTAATTGATTACCAGGTATTTTGGTACAGATATTTAATTGATTACCAAGTATTTTGGAACAGGTACTTAATTGACTACCAGGTATTTTGGTATAGATATGTAATTGATTACCAGGTATTTTGGAACAGGTACTTAATTGACTACCAGGTATTTTGGTACAGATATTTAATTGATTACCAGGTATTTTGGTACAGATATTTAATTGATTACCAGGTATTTTGGTACATATATTTAATTGATTACCAAGTATTTTGGAACATGTACTTAATTGACTACCAGGTATTTTGGTACAGATATTTAATTGATTACCAGGTATTTTGTTACAGATATTTAATTGATTACCAGGTATTTTGGTACAGATATTTAATTGATTACCAGGTATTTTGGTACAGATATTTAATTGATTACCAGGTATTTTGGTACAGATATTTAATTGACTACCAGGTATTTTGGTACAGATATTTAATTGATTACCAGGTATTTTGGTACAGATATTTAATTGATTACCAGGTATTTTGGAACAGGTACTTAATTGATTACCAGGTATTTTGGTACAGATATTTAATTGATTACCAGGTATTTTGGTACAGATATTTAATTGATTACCAGGTATTTTGGTACAGATATTTAATTGATTACCAGGTATTTTGGTACAGATATTTAATTGATTACCAGGTATTTTGGTACAGATATTTAATTGATTACCAGGTATTTTGGTACAGATATTTAATTGATTACCAGGTATTTTGGAACAGGTACTTAATTGATTACCAGGTATTTTGGAACAGGTACTTAATTGATTACCAGGTATTTTGGAACAGGTACTTAATTGATTACCAGGTATTTTGGAACAGGTACTTAATTGATTACCAGGTATTTTGGAACAGGGACTTAATTGACTACCAGGTATTTTGGAACAGGTACTTAATTGATTACCAGATATTTTGGTAAAGATATTTAATTGATTACCAGGTATTTTGTAACAGGGACTTAATTGATTACCAGGTATTTTGGAACAGGTACTTAATTGATTACCAGGTATTTTGGAACAGGTACTTAATTGATTACCAGGTATTTTGGAACAGGGACTTAATTGATTACCAGGTATTTTGGAACAGGGACTTAATTGACTACCAGGTATTTTGGAACAGGTACTTAATTGACTACCAGGTATTTTGGAACAGGTACTTAATTGATTACCAGGTATTTTGGAACAGGGACTTAATTGATTATCTGATATTTTGGTAAAGATATTTAATTGAATACCAGGTATTTTGGAACAGGGACTTAATTGATTATCTGATATTTTGGTAAAGATATTTAATTGACTACCAGGTATTTTGGAACAGGGATTTAATTGATTACCAGGTATTTTGGAACAAGTACTTAATTGATTACCAGGTATTTTGGAACAGGTACTTAATTGATTACCAGGTATTTTGGAACAGGGACTTAATTGATTACCAGGTATTTTGGAACAGGGACTTAATTGACTACCAGGTATTTTGGAACAGGTACTTAATTGACTACCAGGTATTTTGGAACAGGTACTTAATTGATTACCAGGTATTTTGGAACAGGGACTTAATTGATTATCTGATATTTTGGTAAAGATATTTAATTGAATACCAGGTATTTTGGAACAGGGACTTAATTGATTACCAGGTATTTTGGAACAGGTACTTAATTGATTACCAGGTATTTTGGAACAGGTACTTAATTGATTACCAGGTATTTTGGAACAGGGACTTAATTGATTACCAGGTATTTTGGAACAGGGACTTAATTGACTACCAGGTATTTTGGAACAGGTACTTAATTGACTACCAGGTATTTTGGAACAGGTACTTAATTGATTACCAGGTATTTTGGAACAGGTACTTAATTGATTATCTGATATTTTGGTAAAGATATTTAATTGAATACCAGGTATTTTGGAACAGGTACTTAATTGATTACCAGGTATTTTGGAACAGGTACTTAATTGATTATCTGATATTTTGGTAAAGATATTTAATTGAATACCAGGTATTTTGGAACAGGGACTTAATTGATTATCTGATATTTTGGTAAAGATATTTAATTGACTACCAGGTATTTTGGAACAGGGACTTAATTGATTACCAGGTATTTTGGAACAGGTACTTAATTGATTACCAGGTAGTTTGGTTTTTGTTGTTTTTATCAACCATCTGACTGGTCAACTGTGGTTTTTGATTGGCCAAAATTTTTAAATAATCAAATTTCTTTAATGACTATAGTATAGGTATATTTGCTAGTATTTTTTGGCCACAAACATCAATGATATGCATGCAATCAGTTTTGTTTTTTTGTTTTGTTAAATCTATCAAAGCGGAAGGGCATAGAGGTTTGGTATGGGGGCTGTAAAAGAAAGTCCATTACTTTTAAAGGACCAAACCAAATGAAGATCTATTCATTTAGATGAAAAACATTCATTATAATACATTAGTTATATACATGGCTGTCATTTCAAAGTACTAAAAGAGATCCAAGTAAACCTGAAAAGATCTTTTAACTTGTGGCTGTAAAGATCACTCTCAGATCTCATTCAGCTAATTTTCAATTCTGATTGTGGCTGTCTTTTGGTATAAATTTGTGTGTTTATTTTTTGTTTAGCTGAATTGGAAGTACAATGTTATGAGACAACCATTGAACAGCGTACCGACGTTTCATATCAAGGCAAAGACCACCTTTGTCAACAGCAATGTGTTTGATGTTGAGATCTACATCCGGTAAGAGACAGTCACAGTCAGATCAGAGCCATTATCTCACTTTTATACCTCATTTGTTTACAGCAATTAATCTGTAGGAACCACAATGGCCAACACATTACCTCTTTGTAAAAGAGACAGGGAAGTGGGCTTATTACAGGACCCCAGTGGTCAATTATATTACCTCTTACTCAAACAAATGGGGGTTTGGCTTATTACAGGACACCAAGGGCCAACACATGACTTATTACACAGAGTAAAGGGAGGGCTTTGTATATCTTAACAATGAACTTTTTTTATTAACTTATTGGATTATTTGAGCTGATCACCAGCCATGGATAATATTGTCGGATAAGTGTGTAAACACAGAGTAATTTGTATAGTATAATCAGTTTTATGTGTTTAATTCATCACAGTCAAGGGCAGATAATCTACTATAATTTTACTGTCAAGGGCAGAAAATCTGTTATAAAATTGCAGTCAAGGGCAGATAATATATTATAAAATCACAGTCAAGGGCAGATAATCTGTTATAAAATCACAGTCAAGGGCAGATAATCTGTTATAAAATCACAGTCAAGGGCAGATAATCTGTTACAAAATCATAGTCAAGGGCAGATAATCTGTTACAGAATCACAGTCAAGGGCAGATAATCTGTTACAGAATCACAGTCAAGGGCAGATAATCTGTTACAGAATCACAGTCAAGGGCAGATAACCTGTTATAAAATCACAGTCAAGGGCAGATAACCTGTTATAAAATCACAGTCAAGGGCAGATAATCTGTTATAAAATCACAGTCGAGGGCAGATCTGTTATAAAATCACAGTCAAGGGCAGATAATCTGTTATAAAATCACAGTCAAGGGCAGATAATCTGTTACAGAATCACAGTCAAGGGCAGATAATCTGTTACAGAATCACAGTCAAGGGCAGATAACCTGTTATAGAATCACAGTCAAGGGCAGATAACCTGTTATAAAATCACAGTCAAGGGCAGATAATCTGTTATAAAATCACAGTCGAGGGCAGATCTGTTATAAAATCACAGTCAAGGGCAGATAATCTGTTATAAAATCACAGTCAAGGGCAGATAATCTGTTACAGAATCACAGTCAAGGGCAGATAATCTGTTACAGAATCACAGTCAAGGGCAGATAACCTGTTATAAAATCACAGTCAAGGGCAGATAACCTGTTATAAAATCACAGTCAAGGGCAGATAACCTGTTATAAAATCACAGTCAAGGGCAGATAATCTGTTACAAAATCACAGTCAAGGGCAGATAACCTGTTATAAAATCACAGTCAATGGCAGATAACCTGTTATAAAATCACAGTCAAGGGCAGATAATCTGTTACAGAATCACAGTCAAGGGCAGATAATCTGTTACAGAATCACAGTCAAGGGCAGATAACCTGTTATAAAATCACAGTCAAGGGCAGATAATCTGTTACAAAATCACAGTCAAGGGCAGATAATCTGTTATAAAATCACAGTCGAGGGCTAATCTGTTATAAAATCACAGTCAAAGGCAGATAATCTGTTATAAAATCACAGTCGAGGGCTAATCTGTTATAAAATCACAGTCAAAGGCAGATAATCTGTTATAAAATCACAGTCAAGGGCAGATAACCTGTTATAAAATCACAGTCAAGGGCAGATAACCTGTTATAAAATCACAGTCAAGGGCAGATAATCTGTTACAAAATCACAGTCAAGGGCAGATAATCTGTTATAAAATCACAGTCAAGGGCAGATCTGTTATAAAATCACAGTCAAGGGCAGATAATCTGTTATAAAGTCAAAGTCAAAGCAAATTAGATCTTGATGTACAGAACATCAGCTCAAGACTTATATAAAACAAGAAAAGGGCTTTAATGTATCAGAAAAAATATTCAGTTGTTTTGTCCTTTTTTGGCTTGATAAAAAATTGTTGTGCATTGTCTGTTTTTTTGATAAATCTGATAATCAAAATGGCTAGCAGGAGGCCATCTTGGATATTGTCAGTTATCATTATTTGGTTAACTCAATTTATCTGCTTGTTTGCTGACTGATAATCATCTCACAGGCAACTGTGGTCATTGCAAGTCAAGTACTCCTTTTAGGAGCTGGTGGTTACGTCACTAAACATTATACTGCAGATACCTCTCATGTAATTTAGAGTGATGGGAGTATCATACCAAATGACAGAAAAGATCATTTCTCAGAGAACCATTCAAATTTGTTTGGAGTGTTGAACCACCCAACTCCAATCTTTACCTGAGGTTATGTATGTTACATCCAATTTTCTAATGACTGTACTGTTGTTGTCTATCCCCCACTGCTAATTCTTGACGACTTTCTGGATTATTCTCAACGTCATGTGTAGTAAGATCTTTGGTCACATATTTTACATGTTCAGGTTAGGAACTTATTGGAAATCAAACTCAAATTTCATATTTAATTTTCCTTCCCTGACATGTAATGCTATCTTGAATTTTGAAGAATTAATTTATTATCATGGTTTTTTTTTAAAAAAGGTAATGAAGATATCATTTTTAAATTGTGTATGCCAGTTTCCTATTTGTAACAATATTGTCATTTGATTATTTCTCTAGTCAATACAACAAAAAGTTAAACAGCAATTACAGGAATGACAAGAAATAAAAAACATCTAATTTTTCATTATATTAATTAATAATTAATTATATAATAATAATAATGCGCCAAGATCACTCGAGGATCTCCTGTAACCCACAAAGCTGAGTCCATTTTTATACTAGATCCTTTTCTTTGGGTTTGTAGATTGTTGGTTAGTAGCAGTATTGGACAAATGGCTTTGGTAACGTACAAGGCTCCATCAGGTTTTGTAACAAACACCGACACAATCCAAGGAGCAGATCGTGTGGAGAACAAAGATGGAAAAGTGATCATCTACGTGAGCAACATGCTGGTACGAGCTAAATCACAATCATCACACTTATATCCATAACACAATATTTTCATCACCCAAAAAAGCCTTCAAAGAACAGAAGTTCTCATAACACATCCAGTTGAAAATTTGAGTGTGACATTTCGATGACTTCACAGTCACCTTTTAACCTATAACCAACCTAAAGAAAAGGTTCCAAAAAAGGATATTTATTATTTTTCAAATGACAATTTTCTGATTTCAATGATGGGGCTGAAATAAGGTAGAGGTTTCTCTGTTAAGTATGACTGAAAAATAAATTGATATCTGATGTTGATCATTCAGTCATCAAACATCGTATGTGATTTAGAGTGATGTGGTGGCAATCTTGAAAGTCTTACAATTACTATTGATTAATGAACATCTAACTGTCCAGGTGGCCCCTCAATATCCTTCTCACCACCAACTCAAATTTGACCTCCCCTATGACCTTGGTGACGCCAAGGTCAAATGTTGTTTATTATCACATAGATCTGTGTTTTTGTGACAATTTCTTGTCTGTTGTAAACTTGAAACATAATGTTCCTGTCAATATCAGATGAGCAGAAAAGAGTTTCGTATACAGTCGACCCGAGATAAGGATGTGGCAAGCGTCAAGGACGAATTTGTTTCGGCTGAAATGTACTACAAACCAGGTACGTAAATGTTACAGTATGATGGTCAGAAATGCTTTCTTATACTTAAACAGAGGCTCACAAAAATGGAAAATACTTTGATTCATATCAAATATTTTCATAAAAATTCATTACCTTCATTTAGAATGAGTTAACAGCTTGGTTCAATACTAATTTAGAGTGCCCTATCTTGGCAAGATGTTAATGTTCTTTATATGTGATGTATATATATATTGCTTTGTTGTCTTGGTCTTGTGAAAGGAACTTGTTGACTCCTGCAGTTAAATATTGTGTAGTATATATAATCATACTTGACAGATTAGGTTTTATATATATATTTGAACATGGTAACACAGCTGATAAAGACAATTTTTGACTTGTGCTCTATCAGGGCCTCAAACTCAGACCAAATCACCTAGTCAAGAAATTTGACAACTGCCTAACCGATTACACCACCCCAATATCCCCCCTAAAAAATGTTTATATATATAACCTAAGAAAAATATATGTTTTCCATACAATTATCATAGATTTACATATCCCTGTTACAAGATTTTTCTGGCATGTTGTTACTATACAAAGATTGTACAAAAGACAAGCAAGAAAATAGCACCTTTTAATACATTAGGCATTAGAATTAGGTACGAGTCAAACAATAAAACTGCATCATACAGCTTTTTTGGCCTTCAACGACTTGTCAGTTGTTGGTGCTAAGGCCTTAATTTTGAACACTAGGAGATAGCTGAAAATTGATGAAAAGAAAAGTCAAAATCTAGATGGGGTGGTGGTGCAGAAGCCACATATTTCAATAAATTTCTTAATTTTCATATATCAAATAATTTTATTAAGCATCAGGTACTAGGACTATAAGTCTACCAGCAGTGTTAACAAAACATGACACACAGGTTAACCAGCAGTGTTAACAAAACATGACACACAGGTTAACCAGCAGTGTTAACAAAACATGACACACAGGTTAACCAGCAGTGTTAACAAAACATGACACACAGGTTAACCAGCAGTGTTAACCAGCAGTGTTAACTAAACATGACACACAGGTTACCCAGCAGTGTTAACAAAACATGACACACAGGTTAACCAGCAGTGTTAACAAAACATGACACACAGGTTAACCAGCAGTGTTAACCAGCAGTGTTAACAAAACATGACACACAGGTTAACCAGCAGTGTTAACAAAACATGACACACAGATTATGACATATATCAGAGATTATAAGTCTACCAGCAGTGTTTACAGTACAGTATATGACAAAGTTTATATCTTAATTAAGCCAAACTCTATAGGCTGGATCGATGTAAATCTATTAGATACACACTTAATAGTTATATACTATCGTAATTTAAGGTGTTTTGTTTACAAAGATCCACACGTGACCAGCCTTAGTGTAGACATTCATTATATATATCTCCTATCTGTAAACATGAAGTGGACGTCTTTTTTTGTCATAACGACAACTCATCTAAAATCTCATACCAGCAGAAAGGTTTTTATTAGCCCACCATCATCAGATGGTGGGGTATTCAAATCGCCCCGCATCCGTGGTCCGTCATCCACCCGTTGAGCCGTCCGTAGTCAATTATCACTATTTCAGGAAAAGTACTGGATGGATCTTTCTCAAATTTCATATGCAGTTTCCCCTTGGTCCCTAGTTGTGCATTGTACCTTTTTGGACTGATCCAAAATCAAGATGGCTGACAGGCGGCCATCTTGGAGTTTGAAAGTAAAAGTTTGTTACCGCTATTTCTGGGAAAGTACTGAATAAATCTGTCTCAAATTGCATATGCAGGTTCCCCTTGGTCCCTAGTTGTGCATTGTACCTTTTTTGGACTGATTCGAATTCAAGATGGCTGACAGACGGCCATCTTGGATTTTGGAAGCAAAAGTTTGTTATCGCTATTTCTTGGAAAGTACTGGATGGATTTTTCTCAAATTTCATATGCAGGTTCCCCTTGGTCCCTAATTGTGCATTTTACCTTTTTAGACTGATCCAAAATCAAGATGGCTGACAGGCAGCCATCTTGGATTTTGAAAGTAAAATCTTGTTACCGCTATTTCTGAAGAAGTACTGGATGGATACTTCTGATATTTCATAGGTATTGGTTTCCCTTGGTCCCTAGTTGTGCATTGTACTTTTTTTGGACTGATTTGAAATCAAGGTGGCCCACAGGCAGCCATCTTGGATGTCGACAGTAATACAGGACAAGCATATTTTCTTCGATATTCTATCATATTGATTCAAGACTATGTCCATTATCCACCTGTAACTGACTGCTATCTAATAATACTTTGGGATCTTTTTTAAATGATATTTGCTAATAGGTGCTTAATAAAAATATCTTGTGCCATCATTGAGTACATTCAATGAAGACCAGTTCATGAACATTTACAAAACCTGTATCAAAAAAAATAAATAAACAAATCTTCAAGAACTGAAAACAGATCTTCAAATGGTGGGCGCCAAGATCCCACTGGGCTCTCTTGTTTTCATTACACTGGAGACCTTGCTGGATCCAGACCTGTTACAAATATACCACTGACCAGCAATTCTTGTTGGCCGAGGCACACCACTAGCTATTCTCGAAGGTGTGAAACTATAGGATAGAAAGACTAATTAATGCCAGGTCCAGTGTCACTTCGAAAACTGTTGGATTAATGACTACTTTTATAATCACAGATCAATTCTAGTCAATTTAAGGGACTCCATTGATCTATTGAAGCTATATATGAATACTCTAGCATCTGTATTTCTGTCCAATCAGGTTCAAGGTCCATGGTGAAATATGAAATCCCAGAGGAAGTGAAGTTGAGTGCCTGCCAGTTAAGTAAAGGTGAAAATGACGTATGTCCTCTACCAGGAAATCCTAGTGGCGCACCGGTTACCACTCCTACCAAGCTTCTCCTCACCCTGATGTCCATCCTGATGTTGCTAACAAATTTAAACTAGAATAACCTCCCCCTGAACATCTGGTAAACTGTAATAATGCAGAAAGAGTAATTAGAAATGTTTAGACAATTTCTCAGTCAGGAGTTCTAGTGTATTGTTGCTGTATTTTGAACAAGGTGTGATTGCAACATTTTCAACTTCAAAAAAATTAACTTGAGCTTTTGAAATTCCTTGTCATTTTAGCCCCCAGAATTGAAATTTAAATCTTCACAGATTTATGATATATTGAAACAATTAAAGTATTTTCAAAACTTTTATCACAAATGTATACTTTTCAGTAAGGGGCTGTAGTTGTAGAATTTCTGTATCATAGCACTGAATGGATTTTCAGATTTCATTGAAGAAACTTTTTGATAACGGATTTTCTGTCAATGTACATGGTTGAGGTGGGCTGGACCCAAAAGGATTAGTCAGAACTTATAATAGGGGAAGAATGAAACTATCAGTAGATATGTTTACCTTGATTCTGCTGAGGAGAAAAAAGCATACAAAATGTTACAGGAAAATAATTTTAAAATCTTAAAATCGTCTGTGTGTGGAATTCAGAACAAAGTAGTGGATATGAGCTTCTGTCTTTCATTATTTCCATGCAGTTGTTGTCCATGATGCACAGTGCTTAAGGTCAACAGAATAGTTGAGTGATTTTTTTTATCCAAAAAAGGTCCAGTAAAGTTTCAAACAGTTCTGCATTTTGTTTTCACCTCTGTGTGATTTTTTGTCCCAAGTCAGTATGAGAAATGACAGTAAATGCTTGCAGTCATAAAGTTTTTTAATTCTTTACATTCCTTTAAGCATTCCTTTTGTGTTTTTCTTACTTTCGTTTTTCACCCTAGCCTATGCGAAATCAATATTTTTATTTAGAAAGATTTCATTTTTTCTCCCTAAAATCATTTAGCAACTTGAGTTCTCGATGTTTTTTGATGCCTACTGAAATATATACCCATGAATCCCTCATATGGTATTTTCTGTACTTATGTTTTATTTTTATAGGTAGAATATATATGTATATGTAAATTTTTCATATTTCTTTTATCACATTTATAGTGTCACTTGATTAGAGGGTTTTTTTACCAATCTAAGAGGAAACAAGTATCTTTTTTGTAGAATATTCTACATCTTTGGTGTTTCAACTCTTTACAATTTTCCTTATACCTAAATAATAAGTTTAATTGGTGATTTATCCAAGCTCCACTTACCATCTGATTGAATATCACCAAGAAATACGTCAAACCTCTCAGTACTTTCAGTACTTTGATCTTGAATTTTAGATTTTGTTGTTTTCTGTGACCTTGGGTCTTTTTGTACATATTACACTTGTATGATCCCTTTACATGTTTTTGTGAGCAATAAGTTTGCTTATCAGGTCAAATACAATGATAAATTTGTCAAACAATTAAGACGACTGTGTCAATCGATCAACATCAAATACAAAGAAACCAAACCAGTGGAAGGTTATTGATATAAAGAGACTCTCTGTTCACCAGGAAAAATACAATTCAATGGTAACTTTTAAGTTTTGGAGTTTTAATTTACATAAAAATGGTGATTACACTAAAATTTTTACATTTTTAATGTGCAACTCAAAAATGGAATATTGATGTTTTATATTATTACAGATGATTGGCTTTTGGTGGTACATATATTGGGAGAGGAATACTGTTTTGCACAGCTTTAGGTGTAGAGATATATAGAGGTATATCTTACCATTATTCATATTTTGTGGTTTGTCATGATTTTTATTGAGAAGGCTCAGATTGTTTTAAAGTGTGGCTCAATTAATTTCCTGACTAAAAAAACACCATACACATTAGTGGCAGTAAAATTTCATTTCAGCTAAATTGAAATTAAATGCATGTAGGTAGTTGTTTTGCTTAAGCAACAATTATCTCAAATTTCCATATCTTATATAGACTTTTTTGTGTTGATTTAATCATTTTTTTTCTTAAGTAACTTTTTAAAAGTAAAATCGGAGCTCTTTACTCTGTTGTTGACAGGATGACATCTAGGCATCAGAGTATTTAATGGTATGTTGGTGTTGGATTTTATTCTCATCTCCAAGTACTTTTTATTTCTTGTCTCAAACCCTTTTCTTTTTTTTTTCTTATCATATTTTTAACTTTTGGCAAAAAATATCTTCTTTTTTTTCATTGTCATTCAAATTGTAAATAAATTGTTAAATTCACTGATGGCTATTTAAAACAAAATTAATTTCTTAAATTTTTATGAAAAAAGATATCTGATATTTGTTCATGCTTTGAAAAATATCAATAACTCAAAAACAATTTTTTGGGGGACAAAGTTAAAGATTATAAAGAATTGAAAGTTTATCTTGCAATATTTATCTAAAAAATCCATTTTGAAATTTGAAAATTTATTTCAAAATTCAAATATTTCTGCCTTAAAAGGAATATTTTACATAACTAAATTTGATGAACTTTAGACAATCATGAAGTTGTAATGATAACATGTCTCCAAAACATAGGTAGTTTTTTTATGCAGTTTGATCGTAATTCATGCACTTTGTTATGAACATTCTAGACAATTTTCTTGAAATGTTAGCTAAAGATGAAAATTAGACAATAATAGCATATTGTGACTGCATAGTCAGTTTATATTTTTAAGTGTGGGAAAATAACAGCAGCTTATAAAATAATAAATATTAGACATTATGATTTCCAGTAACTAAATATTTGTAATGTGAAAAATTAAAGCCCTAAATAAATTGATAAAAGTTAAACAATAAAATGTTTAAGAGACTGAATAATAAATCTCTGCATGTCCATGATGTCATCTTTATATTCACTACTATAATTGGTATACATGTACAGCTGTTGACCATATTTGGTATACATGTACAAGTGTTGACCATATTTAGTATACCTATACAAGTGTTGACCATATTTGGTATACCTGTACAAGTGTTGGCCATATTTGGTATACCTGTACAAGTGTTGACCATATTTGGTATACCTGTACAGGTGTTGACCATATTTAGTATACCTATACAAGTGTTGACCATATTTAGTATACTATACAAGTGTTGTCCATATTTGGTATACCTATACAAGTGTTGACCATATTTGGTATACCTGTACAAGTGTTGGCCATATTTGGTATACCTGTACAAGTGTTGACCATATTTGGTATACCTATACAAGTGTTGGCCATATTTGGTATACTTGTACAAGTGTTGACCATATTTAGTATACCTGTACAAGTGTTGACCATATTTAGTATACCTATACAAGTGTTGACCATATTTGGTATGCCTATACAAGTGTTGACCATATTTGGTATACCTGTACAAGTGTTGACCATATTTAGTATACCTATACAAGTGTTGGCCATATTTGGTATACCTGTACAAGTGTTGGCCATATTTAGTATACCTGTACAAGTGTTGACTATATTTGGTATACCTTTACAAGTGATGACCATATTTAGTATACCTGGACAAGTGTTGACCATATTTGGTATACCTTTACAAGTGATGACCATATTTAGTATACCTGTACAAGCGTTGACCATATTTGGTATACCTGTACAAGTGTTGGCCATATTTAGTATACCTGTACAGGTGTTGACCATATTTTGTATACCTGTACAAGTGTTATGCTAAAGAAACATTACTACTCAAAAGTCCAACTGTACAGAAGCTTGTGATATTGTCCTAAAAACAAAGTAAGTTTTCTTCAAATTTCCTTGTATACATTTTTTCAGGTTTAACAGTCATAAAAATTCTTTGATTTATTGGAATGTTCATCATACACCATGTATTGATATGTGTTGTGTATTTACATCTATGTTTTTAATGTGATGAGAGGAGGTAGGTTTCTTTATTGTCAGTTTAGCTCTTGATCACTCACAAAATAAAACAAAATTATAATATTTGTGGGAGTTTAGCATCATTCATAATTATTTTTCCTTCTTTTTTTTTCATGAAAACAAAAATTGATTTTGTTGTCAATTTGTATTATGACCATGAGATTATTTCTAATGTTTGCATCCTAAGAATGATGCTTTCTGGAATGTGATACCAGAAAAGTTTTATTGAATTACAGTTTAGATAAAATAATGTGTGAAATTCAGAAATCAAACTTTTGAAATCAAGAAATAATTTGAATCAAATTTTGTGATATAAATCTTTTAAAATCTTTATCAAATCATGTGTTGTGATTGAATTTATGATATTGTACAAATATTGGATGTTAAAGGGCAGATTATACTGCCATATTTCACCATTAAATATGATACTTTGGTGTATGTATTCACTTCACTGTTTTTTACTCGGATCTTTACAATCTATAATCAGGAATTTGAGCAGAATAGTGCACAAACAATTATACCCTGGCTTGGCATTCATCTAAATGATTTTGAAATATTAATGAACACACAATTAAAAATCACGATATCCAAAGAATACGGGTGTCTGGAGATCACCTGAAATGATTCAACATTGACCTTTTGAAAGGGATCCAGAATTTTGAACTCTAGTTTTATGGTTTACAGAATGATCACCACAGATTTTATCCAAAGTAACAAAGGAGGTGGCAGTGATTTTAAGAGCAATTTTCTATCATTAAGATTGTTTGTATCTGTACATTAGATTTTAGATTATATGCAGTCTTATAGTCCCTAGTCTGGATACTTCCAGAAATAGGTTGCATTTTCTGCATACTCCTTGCAAAAATTTTGAACTTCTTCTTAAAAATCATAGAGCTTAGAGTGATATATTATAACTGTAGCTTGCTTAAATTAAAGGCTCTTAATGTCCTCATTTCAATTACCCTGATTACACTGTAGCAATCGAGGTTATAATATTTAAATCACTTAAAGTGAATTATATATGCAGTTGACTAGATTAAGAAGGTTTTAATTTGGTTTAAAGAGATGATTTTTTTTACTAACAAAGAGCTACAGATGACTTGATGTAAAAATGATCATTTTTTAAAAGTTCATTTTAAAGTTACTTATGAGATAGCGAGATTTATGTTAGTCTCAGATTAGGTAAGCATACTGATGTTTATTTCTTGTAAATTGATTTCTTAACTAACAATACATTTGATATAAAAATGGTATACATTTTGATAAATGGTAACTTTATATATAGATATATATTCATCTGATTTACTTCAAAACATGACATTGCTTATTCCTTTGTGATCCATACACATTGTTGTACAATAAAAAAGTTAGACACAAACATTTTTATTGTTATGATTGACATACACACACATTTAATACAATATTGTATCAAAAGATGTCAACAGTACATCATGTCAGCTAAATATCAACAGTACATCATGTCAGCTAAATATCAACAGTACATCATGTCAGCTAAATATCAACAGTACATCATGTCAGCTAAATATCAACAGTACATCATGTCAGCTAAATATCAACAGTACATCATGTCAGCTAAATATCAACAGTACATCATGTCAGCTAAATATCAACAGTACATCATGTCAGCTAAATATCAACAGTACATCATGTCAGCTAAATATCAACAGTACATCATGTCAGCTAAATATCAACAGTACCTAGTGTCAGGTAAATATCAACAGTACATCATGTCAGCTAAATATCAACAGTACATCATGTCAGCTAAATATCAACAGTACATCATGTCAGCTAAATATCAACAGTACATCATGTCAGCTAAATATCAACAGTACCTGGTGTCAACTAAATATCAACAGTACCTGGTGTCAGCTAAATATCAACAGTACCTAGTGTCAGCTAAATATCAACAGTACATCATGTCAACTAAATATCAACAGTACAACATGTCAACTAAATATCAACAGTACAACATGTCAACTAAATATCAACAGTACCTAGTGTCAACTAAATATCAACAGTACCTGGTGTCAACTAAATATCAACAGTACCTAGTGTCAGCTAAATATCAACAGTACCTAGTGTCAACTAAATATCAACAGCACCTGGTGTCAACTAAATATCAACAGTACCTAGTGTCAGCTAAATATCAACAGTACCTGGTGTCAACTAAATATCAACAGTACATCATGTCAACTAAATATCAACAGTACAACATGTCAACTAAATATCAACAGTACATCATGTCAGCTAAATATCAACAGTACTTGTTGTCAACAAAATATCAACAATACCTAGTGTCAGCTAAATATCAACAGTACCTAGAGTCAGCTAAATATCAACAGTACCTAGTGTCAGCTAAATATCAACAGTACCTGGTGTCAGCTAAATATCAACAGTACATCATGTCAGCTAAATATCAACAGTACCTGGTGTCAACTAAATATCAACAGTACATCATGTCAACTAAATATCAACAGTACCTGGTGTCAACCAAATATCAACAGTACCTGGTGTCAACTAAATAACAACAATACCTAGTGTCAACTAAATATCAACAGTACCTGGTGTCAACCAAATATCAACAGTACATCATGTCAGCTAAATATCAACAGTACATCATGTCAGCTAAATATCAACAGTACCTGTTTTCAACTAAATATCAACAGTACCTGGTGTCAACTAAATATCAACAGTACATCATGTCAGCTAAATATCAACAGTACATCATGTCAGCTAAATATCAACAGTACATCATGTCAGCTAAATATCAACAGTACATCATGTCAGCTAAATATCAACAGTACATCATGTCAGCTAAATATCAACAGTACATCATGTCAGCTAAATATCAACAGTACATCATGTCAGCTAAATATCAACAGTACATCATGTCAGCTAAATATCAACAGTACATCATGTCAGCTAAATATCAACAGTACATCATGTCAGCTAAATATCAACAGTACCTAGTGTCAGGTAAATATCAACAGTACATCATGTCAGCTAAATATCAACAGTACATCATGTCAGCTAAATATCAACAGTACCTAGTGTCAGGTAAATATCAACAGTACATCATGTCAGCTAAATATCAACAGTACATCATGTCAGCTAAATATCAACAGTACATCATGTCAGCTAAATATCAACAGTACATCATGTCAGCTAAATATCAACAGTACCTGGTGTCAACTAAATATCAACAGTACCTGGTGTCAGCTAAATATCAACAGTACCTAGTGTCAGCTAAATATCAACAGTACATCATGTCAACTAAATATCAACAGTACAACATGTCAACTAAATATCAACAGTACAACATGTCAACTAAATATCAACAGTACCTAGTGTCAACTAAATATCAACAGTACCTGGTGTCAACTAAATATCAACAGTACCTAGTGTCAGCTAAATATCAACAGTACCTAGTGTCAACTAAATATCAACAGCACCTGGTGTCAACTAAATATCAACAGTACCTAGTGTCAGCTAAATATCAACAGTACCTGGTGTCAACTAAATATCAACAGTACATCATGTCAACTAAATATCAACAGTACAACATGTCAACTAAATATCAACAGTACATCATGTCAGCTAAATATCAACAGTACTTGTTGTCAACAAAATATCAACAATACCTAGTGTCAGCTAAATATCAACAGTACCTAGAGTCAGCTAAATATCAACAGTACCTAGTGTCAGCTAAATATCAACAGTACCTGGTGTCAGCTAAATATCAACAGTACATCATGTCAGCTAAATATCAACAGTACCTGGTGTCAACTAAATATCAACAGTACATCATGTCAACTAAATATCAACAGTACCTGGTGTCAACCAAATATCAACAGTACCTGGTGTCAACTAAATAACAACAATACCTAGTGTCAACTAAATATCAACAGTACCTGGTGTCAACCAAATATCAACAGTACATCATGTCAGCTAAATATCAACAGTACATCATGTCAGCTAAATATCAACAGTACCTGGTGTCAACTAAATATCAACAGTACCTGGTGTCAGCTAAATATCAACAGTACCTAGTGTCAGGTAAATATCAACAGTACATCATGTCAGCTAAATATCAACAGTACATCATGTCAGCTAAATATCAACAGTACATCATGTCAGCTAAATATCAACAGTACATCATGTCAGCTAAATATCAACAGTACATCATGTCAGCTAAATATCAACAGTACATCATGTCAGCTAAATATCAACAGTACATCATGTCAGCTAAATATCAACAGTACATCATGTCAGCTAAATATCAACAGTACATCATGTCAGCTAAATATCAACAGTACATCATGTCAGCTAAATATCAACAGTACATCATGTCAACTAAATATCAACAGTACAACATGTCAACTAAATATCAACAGTACATCATGTCAACTAAATATCAACAGTACATCATGTCAACTAAATATCAACAGTACCTAGTGTCAACTAAATATCAACAGTACCTGGTGTCAACTAAATATCAACAGTACAACATGTCAACTAAATATCAACAGTACCTCATGTCAACTAAATATCAATAGTACATTGTGTCAGCAAAATATCGACAGTACCTGGTGTCAACTAAATATCAACAGTACATCATGTCAACTAAATATCAACAGTACATCATGTCAACTAAATATCAACAGTACATCATGTCAACTAAATATCAACAGTACCTGGTGTCAACTAAATATCAACAGTACCTGGTGTCAACTAAATATCAACAGTACAACATGTCAACTAAATATCAACAGTACAACATGTCAGCTAAATATCAACAGTACCTGGTGTCAACAAAATATCAACAGTACATCATGTCAGCTAAATATCAACAGTACCTGGTGTCAACTAAATATCAACAGTACCTGGTGTCAACTAAATATCAACAGTACCTGGTGTCAACTAAATATCAACAGTACATCATGTCAACTAAATATCAACAGTACCTGGTGTCAACTAAATATCAACAGTACCTGGTGTCAACTAAATATCAACAGTACATCATGTCAACTAAATATCAACAGTACAACATGTCAACTAAATATCAACAGTACATCATGTCAACTAAATATCAACAGTACCTGGTGTCAACTAAATATCAACAGTACCTAGTGTCAGCTAAATATCAACAGTACCTGGTGTCAACTAAATAACAACAATGCCTAGTGTCAACTAAACATCAACAGTACCTGGTGTCAACTAAATATCAACAGTACATCATGTCAACAAAATATCAACAGTACGTCGTGTCAACTAAATATCAACAGTACCTGGTGTCAACTAAATATCAACAGTACCTAGTGTCAACTAAATATCAACAGTACCTAGTGTCAACTAAACATCAACAGTACCTGGTGTCAACTAAATATCAATAGTACCTAGTGTCAGCTAAATATCAACAGTACATATGTCAACTAGTATCAACAGTACCTGGTGTCACTAAATATCAACAGTACAGTACATGTCTGGTGTCAACTAGTATCAACAGTACCTCATGTCAACTAAATATCAACAGTACCTGGTGTCAGCTAAATATCAACAGTACCTGATGTCAACTAAATATCAACAGTACAGGTCTGGTGTCAACTAAATATCAACATGTACATCATGTCCTGGTGTCAACAAATCAGCAGGTCTTGTCATAAATATCAACAGTACATTGTGTCAGCTAAATATCAACAGTACCTGATGTCAACAGGTATGTATGTCAGCTAAATATGAACAGTACGTCGTGTCAACTAAATATCAACAGTACCTAGTGTCAGGTAAATATCAACAGTACCTGGTGTCAGCTAAATATCAACAGTACATCATGTCAGCTAAATATCAACAGTACCTGGTGTCAACTAAATATCAACAGTACATCATATCAGCTAAATATCAACAGTACATCATGTCAGCTAAATATCAACAGTACATCATGTCAGGTCTAAATATCAACAGTACCTGATGTCAGCTAAATATCAACAGTACTTGATGTCAACAGGTCTTGATGTATCAACAGTACTTGATGTCAACTAAATATCAACAGTACATTGATGTCAACTAAATATCAATATCATCAACAGTACCTGATGTCAGCTAAATATCAACAGTACATCATGTCAGCTAAATATCAGCAGGTCTTGATGTATCAGCAGTACATGATGTCTTGATGTCATGCCATCAGCAGTCTTGATGTCAACAGTAGGTCTTGATGTCCATCAGCAGGTCTTGATGTCAACAGGTCTTGATGTCATCAGCAGGTCTTGATGTCATAAATAGGTCATGTCCATTAGCAGATCTTGATGTCCATCAGCAGGACTTGATATCCATCAGTAGGTCTTGATGTCTGTTAGTAGGTCTTGATGTCCATCATGCAGGTCTTGATGTGTCAACATCCATCAGCAGGTCAGTCAGGTCTTGATGTCAACAGTAGGTATCATAGCAGGTCTTGATGTCGGTCAGCAGGTCTTGATGTCTGTCAGCAGGTCTTGATGTCCATCAGCAGGTCTTGATGTCTGCCATCAGGTCTTGATGTCCATCAGCAGGTCTTGATGTCCATAAGTAGGTCTTGATGTCTGTCAGCAGGTCTTGATGTCCGTCAGTAGGTCTTGATGTCCATCAGCAGGTCTTGATGTCCATCAGCAGGTCTTGATGTCAAGTAGGTCTTGATGTCCATCAGCAGGTCTTGATGTCCTGTTAGCAGGTCTTGATGTCCATCAGCAGGTCTTGATGTCCATCAGCAGGTCTTGATGTCCATCAGCAGTCTTGATGTCCATCAGCAGGTCTTGATGTCAGCAGGTCTTGATGTCCATGTTCAGCTTGATGACTTGATGTCCGTCAGGTCTTGATGTCCACAGCAGGTCTTGATCTCCATCAACAGGTCTTGATGTCTGCCAGCAGGCCTTGATGTCCATCAAAAGGTCTTGATGTACATCAGCAGGTCTTGATGTCCATCAACAGGGCTTGATGTCCATCAGCAAGTCTTGATGTCTGGTCAGCAGGTCTTGATGTCAGCATGTCAGCAGGTCTTGATGTCCATCAGCAGGTCTTGATGTCCATCAGGTCTTGATGTCCATCAACAGGTCTTGATGTCATCAGCAGGTCTTGATGTCCATCAGCAGGTCTTGATGTCATTCAGCAGGTCTTGATGTCCATCAGCAGGTCTTGATGTCCATCAGCAGGTCTTGATGTCCATGTCAGCAGGTCTTGATGTCCATCAGCAGGTCTTGATGTCCATCAGCAGGTCTTGATGTCCATGGTGATGTCAGCAGGTCTTGATGTCATCAGCAGGTCTTGATGTCCATGCAGTCAGCAGGTCTTGATGTCCATCAGCAGTTGTCTTGATGTCTGTCAGCAGGTCTTGATGTCTTTCAGCAGGTCTTGATGTCCATCAACAGGTCTTGATGTCCATCAGCAGATCTTGATGTTCGTCAGCAGGTCTTGATGTCCATCAGCCAGTCTTGATGTCTGCCAGCAGGACTTGATGTCTGCCAGCAGGTCAGCAGGTCTTGATGTCCATCAGCAGGTCTTGATGTCTACCAGCAGGACTTGATGTCTGCCAGCAGGTCTTGATGTCCATCAACAGGTCTTGATGTCCATCAACAGGTCTTGATGTCGGTCAGCAGGTCATGATGCCCATCAGCAGGTCTTGATGTCGGTCAGCAGGATTTGATGTTGGTCAGTAGGTTTTCATGTCAGTCATCAGGTCTTGATGTCCATCAGCAGGTCTTGATGGTAGGTCTTGATGTCCGTCAGTAGGTCTTGATGTCCATCAGCAAGTCTTGATGTCTGTCAACATGTCTTGATGTCTATCAGCAGGTCTTGATGTCCATCAGCAGGTCTTGATGTCCAACAGGTCAGGTCTTGATGTCCATGTCAGCAGGTCTTGATGTCCATCAGCAGGTCTTGATGTCCATCAGCAGGTCTTGATGTTTCTTGATGACTATCAGCAGGTCTTGATGTCTTTCAGCAGGTCTTGATGTCCATCAACAGGTCTTGATGTCTGCCAGCAGGCCTTGATGTCCATCAGCAGATCTTGATGTCCGTCAGCAGGTCTTGATGTCCATCAGCAGGTCTTGATGTCTGCCATCAGGTCTTGATGTCCATCAGCAGGTCTTGATGTCCATCAGCAGGACTTGATGTTGGTCAGTAGGTCGTGATGTCAGTCAGCGGGTCGTGATGTCCATCAGTATGTCTTGATGTCTGCCAGCAGGTCTTGATGTCCATCAGCAGGTCTTCATGTCCGTCAGCAGGACTTGATGTCCATCAGCAGCTATTGATGTCCGTCTGCAGGTCTTGATGTCCATCAGCAGGTCTTGATGTCTGCCATCAGGTCTTGATGTCCATCAGCAGGTCTTGATGTCTGTCAGCAGGTCTTGATGTCTGTCAGCAGGTCTTGATGTCCATCAGCAGGTCTTGATGTCCATCAGCAGGTCTTGATGTCTGTCAGGTCAGATGTCTTTGATGTCCATCAGCAGGTCTTGATGTCTGCCATCTCAGTAGGTCTTGATGTCCATCAGCAGGTCTTGATGTCTGCCAGCAGGCCTTGATGTCCATCAGCAGGTCTTGATGTCTTTCAGCAGGTCTTGATGTCCATCAACAGGTCTTGATGTCTGCCAGCAGGCCTTGATGTCCATCAGCAGATCTTGATGTCCGTCAGCAGGACTTGTTGTCTTTCAGCAGGTTTTGATGTCCATCAACAGGTCTTCATGTCTGCCAGCAGGCCTTGATGTCCATCAGCAGGTCTTGATGTCTTTCAGCAGGTTTTGATGTCCATCAGGTCTTGATGTCTTTCAGCAGGTCTTGATGTCCATCAACAGGTCTTGATGTCTGCCAGCAGGCCTTGATGTCCATCAGCAGGTCTTGATGTCGGTCAGCATTTTTTGATGTCCATCAGTAGGTCTTGATTTCTGCCAGCAGGTCTTGATTTCTGTCAGCAGGTTTTGATGTCAATCTGTAGATCTTGATGTCTATCAGCAGGTGTCCATCAACAGGTCTTGATGTCAATCAAGAGGTCTTGATGTCCATCAGCAGGTCTTGATGTCTGCCAGCAGGCCTTGATGTCCATCAACAGGTCTTAATGTACATCATCAGATCTTGATGTCCATCAGCAGGTGTCCATCAGCAGGTCTTGATGTCCATCAGCAGGTCTTGATGTCCACCAGCAGGTCTTGATGTAAATCAGCAGGTATTGATGTTTTTCTACAGGTCTTGATGTTCATCGACAGCTCTTGATGTCCATCAGCAGGTATTGATGTCCCTCCGCAGGACTTGATGTTGGTCAGTAGGTCTTGATGTCGGTAAGCAGGTCTTGATGTCCATCAGCAGGATTTGATGTTGGTCATTAGGTCTTTATGTCTGTCAGTAGGTCTTGATGTCCAGTCAGCAGGACTTAATGTCCATTAGTAGGTCTTCATGTCCAACAGTAGGTCTTGATGTCTGCCAGCAGATCTTGACGTCCATCAGTAGGTCTTGATGTCCATCAGCAGGTCTTGATGTCCATCAGCAGGTCTTGATGTCCATAAGCAGGACTTGATGTTGGTCAGTAGGTCTTGATGTCCATCAGCAGGTCTTGATGTCCATCAGCAGGTGTCCATCAACAGGTCTTGATGTCAATCAAGAGGTCTTGATGTCCATCAGCAGGTCTTCATGTCCAACAGTAGGTCTTAATGTCTGTTAGCAGATCTTAATGTCCATCATCAGGTCTTGATGTTCATCAACAGGTCTTGATGTCCATCAACAGGTCTTGATGTCTGCCAGCAGGCCTTGATGTCCATCAGCAGATCTTGATGTCCGTCAGCAGGTCTTGATGTCCATCAGCAGGTCTTGATGTCCACCAGCAGGTCTTCATGTTCATCAACAGGTCTTGATATCCATCGGCAGGTATTGATGTCCATCAGCAGGACTTGATGTTGGTCAGTATGTCTTGATGTCCGTAAGCAGGTCTTGATGTCCATCAGTAGGTCTTGATGTCCATCAGCAGGTATTGATGTCCATGAGCAGGTATTGATGTCTGTGTGCAAGTCTTGATGTCCATCAGTAGGTCTTGATGACCATCAGCAGGTCTTGATTTCTTCCAGCAGGTCTTGATGTCCATCAGCAGGTCTTGATGACCATCAGCAGGTCTTGATTTCTTCCAGCAGGTCTTGATGTCCATCAGCAGGTCTTGTTGTCCATCAGCAGGACTTGATGTCCGTCAGTAGGTCTTGATGTCCATCAGCAGGTCTTGATGTCTGTCAGCATGTCTTGATGTCCATCAATAGGTATGATGTCTTCCAGATTGATGTCCGACTGCAGGTCTTGATGTCTGTCATTAGGTCTTGATGTTTACCAACAGGACTTGATGTCTGCCAGCAGGTCTTGATGTCCATCAGCAGGTGTTGATGTGTGTCAGCAGGTTTTGATGTGTGTCAGCAGGTCTTTATGTTGGTCAGTAGGTCTTGATGTCCATCGGCAGGTCTTGATGTCTGCCAGCAGGTCTTGATGTCTGCCAGCAGGTCTTGATGTCGGTCTGCAGGTCATGATGCCCATCAGCAGGTCTTTATGTTTGTCAGTAGGTGTCGATGTCGGTCAGCAGGTCTTGATGTTCATCAGTAGGTCTTGATGTCCAGCAGGTCTTGTTGTCGGTCAGCAGGTCTTGATGTCCAACTGCAGGTCTTCATGTCCATCAGCAGGTCTTGATGTCTGCCAGCAGGACTTGATGTCTGCCAGCAGGTCTTGATGTCCATCAGCAGGTCTTGATGTGTTTCAGCAGGTCTTGATGTCTGTTAGCAGATCTTGATGTTGGTCAGCAGGTCTTGATGTCCATCAACAGGTCTTGATGTCCATCAGCAGGTCTTGATATCTATCTGCAGGTCTTGATGTCCATAAGCAGGTCTTGATGTCTGCCAGCAGGACTTGATGTCCATAAGCAGGTCTTCATGTCCATCAGCCAGTCTTGATGTTGGTCATTAGGTCTTGATATCGGTCAGCAGGTCTTGATGTACATCAGCAGGTCTTCATGTCAGTCAGCAGGTATTGATGTCTGTGTGGAAGTCTTGATGTCCATCAGTAGGTTTTGATGTCCATCAGCAGGACTTGATGTTGGTCAGTAGGTCATGATGTCTGTCAGCAGGTCTTGATGTTCATCAGTAGGTCTTGATGTCCATCAGCAAGTCCTGATGTCCAACAGTAGGTCTTGATGTCTGTCAGCAGATCTTGATGTCGGTCAGCAGGTCATGATGTCCATCAACAGGTCTTGATGTCCATCAGCAGGACTTGATGTTGGTTAGTAGGTCTTGATGTCTGTCAGTAGGTCTTGATGTCCATTCAGCAGGACATGATGTCCATCAGTAGGTCTTGATGTCCATCTGTAGGTCATGATGTCCATCAGCAGGTGTTGATGTCTGTCAGCAGGTCTAGGTGTCCACCAGCATGTATTGATGTCCATCAGCAGGACTTGATGTTGGTCAGCAGGGTTTTGATGTAGGTCAGCAGGTCTTGATGTCCATCAGCAGGTCTTGATTTCTGTTGGCAGGTCTTGATGTCCATCAGTAGGTCTTGATGACCATCAGCAGGTCTTGATTTCTTCCAGCAGGTCTTGATGTCTGTCAGCAGGTCTTGATGTCCATCAGCAGGTCTTGATGTCTGCCATCAGGTCTTGATGTCCATCAGCAGGTCTTGATGTGTGTCAGCAGGACTTGATGTTGGTCAGTAGGTCTTGATGTCCATCAGTAGGTCTTGATGTCCGTCAGCAGGTCTTGATGTCCATCAGCAGGTCTTGATGTGTGTCAGCAGGTCTTGATGTCCATGTCTTGATGTCCATCAGGGTCTTGATGTCCATCAGCAGGTCTTGATGTCAGCATCAGCAGGTCTTGATGTCCATCAGCAGGTCTTGATGTTGATCAGCAGGTCTTGATGTCCATCAGCAGGTCTTGATGTCCAGGTCTTGATGTCTGGCCAGCAGGTCTTGATGTCTGCCAGCAGGTTTTGATGTCCATCAGCAGGTCTTGATGTCTTTCAGCAGGTCTTGATGTTCGCAAGCAGGTCTTGATGTCATCAGCAGGTCTTGATGTCTGTCAGCAGGTCTTGATGTCCATCAGCAGGTCTTGAGTCCATCAGTCTTGATGTCCATCAGCAGGTCTTGATGTCTGTCAGGGTCTTGATGTCCATCAGCAGGTCTTGATGTCTTGATCAGCAGGTCTTGATGTCCATCAGCAGGTCTTGATGTTGGTCTGTCAGGGTCTTGATGTCCATCAGCAGGTCTTGATGTCTGATGTCATCAGCAGGTCTTGATGTGTCTTGATGTCCATCAGCAGGTCTTGATGTGATGTCCATCAGCAGGTCTTGATTTCTGTCAGTAGGTTTTGATGTCCATCTGTAGATCTTGATGTCTATCAGCAGGTCTTGATGTCTGTCAGCAGGTCTTGATGTCCATCTGTAGATCTTGATGTCTATCAGCAGGTCTTGATGTCTGTCAGCAGGTCTTGATGTCCATCAGCAGGTCTTGATGTTCGCAAGCAGGTCTTGATGTCCATCAGCAGGTCTTGATGTCTGTCAGCAGGTCTTGATGTCCATCTGTAGATCTTGATGTCTATCAGCAGGTCTTGATGTCTGTCAGCAGGTCTTGGTGTCCACCAGCAGGTCTTGATGTAAATCAGCAGGTATTGATGTTTGTCAACAGGTCTTGATGTCGGTCTGCAGGTCATGATGCCCATCAGCAGGTCTTGATGTCCATCAGCAGGTCTTCAGCAGATCTTGTCTTGATGTCCATCAGCAGGTCTTGATGTCTGTCAGCAGGTCTTGATGTCCATCAGCAGGTCTTGATGTCAGGTCATCAGCAGGTCTTGATGTCTGTCAGCAGGTCTTGATGTCCATGGTCAGCAGGTCTTGATGTCCATCAGCAGGTCTTGATGTCCAGCAGGTCTTGATGTCCATCTTGATGTCTGTCAGCAGGTCTTGATGTCCATCAGCAGGTCTTGATGTCCATCAGCAGGTCTTGATGTTGTGTCAGCAGGTCTTGATGTCCATCAGCAGGTCTTGATGTCCATCAGCAGGTCTTGATGTCTGCAGGTCAGTCAGGTCTTGATGTCAGGTCTTGATGTCCAGAGGTCTTGATGTCATGGTCTTGATGTCCATCAGTAGGTCTTGATGTCCATCAGCAGGTCTTGATCTCCAACAGTAGGTCTTGATGTCTGTTAGCAGATCTTGATGTCGGTCAGCAGGTCTTGATGTCGGTTAGCAGGTCTTGATGTCCATCAACAGGTCTTGATGTCCATCAGCAGTTCTTGATGACTATCTGCAGGTCTTGATGTCTTTCAGTAGGTCTTGATGTCCATCAGCATGTATTGATGTCCATCAGCACGTCTTGATGTCCATCAGCAGGACTTGATATCCATCAGTAGGTCTTTATGTCTGTCAGTACGTATTGATGTCCATCATTAGGTCTTGTTGTCTGTTAGCAGATCTTGATGTCCATCAGTCAGGTCTTGATGTCCATCTTCTTGATGTCCATCAGCAGGTCTTGATGTCCATCAGCAGGTCTTGATGTCTGCAGCAGGACTTGATATCCATCAGTAGGTCTTTATGTCTGTCAGTACGTATTGATGTCCATCATTAGGTCTTGTTGTCTGTTAGCAGATCTTGATGTCCATCAGCAGGTCTTGATGTCCATCAGTAGGTCTTGATGTCCATCAGCAGGTCTTGATGTCTGTCAACATGTCTTTATGTCTGTCAGCAGGTCTTGATGTCCATCAGCAGGTCTTGATGTCTACCAGCAGGTCTTGATGTCCATCAGCAGATCTTGATGTTCGTCAGCAGGTCTTGATGTGTGTCAACAGGAATTGATGTTGGTCCGAAGGTCTTGATGTCAGTCAGCAGGTCTTGATGTCGGTCAGTAGGTCGTGATGTCAGTCAGCGGGTCGTGATGTCCATCAGTATGTCTTGATGTCTGCCAGCAGGTCTTGATGTCTGCCAGCAGGTCTTGATGTCTGCCAGCAGGTCTTGATGTCAGCAGGTCTTGATGTCCAGCAGGTCTTGATGTCTGCAACAGCATGTCCATCAGGCTTGATGTCTGCAGCAGGTCAAGGTCTTGATGTCCATCAGTAGGTCTCGATATCTGTCAACAGGTCTTGATGTCCATCAGTATGTCTTGATGTCCATCAGCAGGTCTTGATGTTCGCCAGCAGGTCTTGATGTCCATCAGCAGGTCTTGATGTCTGTCAGCAGGTCTTGATGTCCATCAGCAGGTCATGATGCCCATCAGCAGTTCTTGATGTCCGTCAGCAGGTCTTGATGTCTTTCAGCAGGTCTTGATGTCCATCAACAGGTCTTGATGTCTGCCAGCAGGCCTTGATGTCCATTAGCAGATCTTGATGTCCGTCAGCAGGTCTTGATGTCCATCAGCAGGTCTTGATGTGTGTCAGCAGGACTTGATGTCCATCAGCAGGTCTTGATGTCTTTCAGCAGGTCTTGATGTCCATCAGCAGGTCTTGATGTCTGCAGGTCAGCAGGTCATGTCCATCAACAGGTCTTGATGTGATCTTGATGTCCGTCAGCAGGTCTTGATGTCTTTCAGCAGGTCTTGATGTCCATCAACAGGTCTTGATGTCTGCCAGCAGGCCTTGATGTCCATCAACAGGTCTTGATGTACATCATCAGATCTTGATGTCCATCAACAGGTCTTGATGTCCATCAGCAGGTGTCCATCAACAGGTCTTGATGTCAATCAAGAGGTCTTGATGTCCATCAGCAGGTCTTGATGTCTGTCAGCATGTCTTGATGTCCATCAGCAGGTCTTGATGTCTGTCAGCAGGTCTTGATGTCCATCAGCAGGTCTTGATGTCTTGTCAGCAGGTCTTGATGTCTGTTAGCAGGACTTGATGTCCATCAGCAGGTCTTGATGTCCATCAGCAGGTCTTGATGTCCATCAACAGGATTTGATGTCATCAGTAGGTCTTGATGTACATCATCAGCAGGTCTTGATGTCCATCAGCAGGTCTTGATTTCTGTTGGCAGGTCTTGATGTCCATCAGTAGGTTTTGATGTCTGCCAGCAGGTCTTGATGTCCATCAGCAGGTCTTGATGTCTTTCAGCAGGACTTGATGTCCATCAACAGGTCTTGATGTACATCATCAGATCTTGATGTCCATCAACAGGTCTTGATGTCTTGATGTCCATCAGCAGGTGTCCATCAACAGGTCTTGATGTCCATCAGCAGGTCTTGATGTCCATCAGCAGGTCTTGATGTCTGTCAGCAGGTCTTGATGTCCATCAGTAGGTTTTGATGTCTGCCAGCAGACCTTGATGTCTGCCAGCAGGACTTGATGTGTGTCAGCAGGACTTGATGTTGGTCAGTAGGTCTTGATGTCCATCAGCAGATCTTGATGTCCGTCAGCAGGTCTTGATGTCCATCATCAGATCTTGATGTCCATCAGCAGGTCTTGATGTGTGTCATCAGGAATTGATGTTGGTCCGAAGGTCTTGATGTCAGTCAGCAGGTCTTGATGTCCATTAACAGGATTTGATGTTGGTCAGTAGGTCTTGATGTACATATGCAGGTCTTGATGTGTAGCAGCAGGTCTTGATGTCTGCCATCAGGCCTTGATGTCCATCAACAGGTCTTAATGTACATCATCAGATCTTGATGTCCATCAATATGTCTTGATGTCCATCAACAGGTCTTGATGTCCATCAGCAGGTCTTGATGTCCATCAGCAGGTCTTGATGTCTGTCAGCAGGTCTTGATGTCCATCAGCAGGTCTTGATGTCTGTCAGCATGTCTTGATGTCCATCAGCAGGTCTTGATGTCCATCAGCAGGTCTTGATGTCTGCAGCAGGTCTTGATGTCCATCAGCAGGTCTTGATGTCGGTCAGCAGGTCTTGATGTACATCATCAGATCTTGATGTCCATCAGCAGGTCTTGATGTGTGTCAGCAGGACTTGATGTCCATCAGCAGGTCTTGATGTCTTTCAGCAGGTCTTGATGTCCATCAGCAGGTCTTGATGTCTGTCAGCATGTCTTGATGTCCATCAGCAGGTCTTGATGTCTGTCAGCATGTCTTGATGTCCATCAGCAGGTCTTGATGTCTGCCAGCAGGTCTTAATGTCCATCAGCAGATCTTGATGTCCGTCAGCAGGTCTTGATGTCCATCAGCAGGTCATGATGCCCATCAGCAGTTCTTGATGTTGGTCAGCAGGTCTTGATGTGTGTTAGCAGGACTTGATGTTGGTCCGTAGGTCTTGATGTCAGTCAGCAGGTCTTGATGTCCATCAACAGGATTTGATGTCAGTCAGTAGGTCTTGATGTACATATGTAGGTCTTGATGTCTATCAGCAGGTCTTGATGTCTGTCAACAGATCTTGATGTCCATCAGTAGGTTTTGATGTCTGGCAGCTGGTCTTGATGTCTGCCAGCAGGTCTTGATGTCTGTCAGCAGGTCTTGATGTCCATCAACAGGGCTTGATGTCCATCAGCAGGTCTTGATGTCTACTAGCAGGCCTTAATGTCCATCAACAGGTGTTGATGTCCATTAACAGGTCTTGATGTCCATCAGCAGGTGTCCATCAACAGATCTCGATGTCCATCAGCAGGTCTTGATGTCTTTTAGCAGGTCTTGATGTCCATCAGTAGGTTTTGATATCTGCCAGCAGACCTTGATGTCTGCCATCAGGACTTGATGTCTGCCAGCAGGTCTTGATGTGTGCCAGCAAGGCTTGATGTCCGCCAACAGGTGTCCATCAACAGGTCTTGATGTCCATCAGTATGTCTTGATGTCCGTCAGCAGGTCTTGATGTGTGTCAACAGGAATTGATGTTGGTCCGAAGGTCTTGATGTCAGTCAGCAGGTCTTGATGTCCATTAACAGGATTTGATGTTGGTCAGTAGGTCTTGATGTATATATGCAGGTCTTGATGTGTAGCAGCAGGTCTTGATGTCTGTCAACAGATCTTGATGTCCATCAGTAGGTTTTGATGTCTGCCAGCAGGTCTTGATGTCCATCAGCAGGTCTTGATGCGTGTCAGCAGGACTTGATGTTGGTCAGTAGGTCTTGATGTCCATCAGTAGGTCTTGATATCTGTCAACAGGACTTGATGTCCATCAACAGGTCTTGATGTACATCATCAGATCTTGATGTCCATCAACAGGTCTTGATGTCCATCAGCAGGTGTCCATCAACAGGTCTTGATGTCTGTCAGCAGGTCTTGATGTCTTTCAGCAGGTCTTGATGTCCATCAGCAGGTCTTGATGTCAGGTCTTGATGTCCATCAGCAGGTCTTGATGTGTGTCAGCAGGACTTGATGTTGGTCAGTAGGTCTTGATGTCCATCAGTAGGTCTTGATATCTGTCAACAGGACTTGATGTCCGTCAGCAGGTCTTGATGTGTAGCAGCAGGTCTTGATGTCTGTCAACAGATCTTGATGTCCATCAGTAGGTTTTGATGTCTGCCAGAAGGTCTTGATGTCCATCAGCAGGTCTTGATGCGTGTCAGCAGGACTTGATGTTGGTCAGTAGGTCTTGATGTCCATCAGTAGGTCTTGATATCTGTCAGCAGGACTTGATGTCGGTCAACAGGTCTTGATGTCAGTCAACAGGTCTTGATGTCCATCAACAGGATTTGATGTCAGTCAGTAGGTCTTGATATCTGTCAGCAGGACGTGATGTCGGTCAGCAGGTCTTGATGTCTGTCAGCAGGTCTTGATGTCCATCAGTAGGTTTTGATGTCTGCCAGCAGACCTTGATGTCTGCCAGCAGGACTTGATGTCTGCCAGCAGGGCTTGATGTGCGCCAGCAGGTCTTGATGTCTGCCAGCAGGGCTTGATGTCTGCCAGCAAGGTTTGATGCCCGCCAGCAGGTCTTGATGTCGGTCAGCATTTTTTGATGTCCATCAGTAGGTCTTGATTTCTGTTAGCAGGACTTGATGTCGGTCAGCAGGTCTTGATGTCCGTCAGCAGGTCTTGATGTCCATCAGCAGGTCTTGATGTCCATCAGCAGGTCTTGATGTCCATGAACAGCTCTTGATTTCCATCAGGAGGTTTCCATCAATAGGTCTTGATGTCCATCAGCAGGTCTTGATGTCCATCAACAGGTCTTGATGTCCATCAGCAGGTCTTGATGTCTGTCAGCAGGATTTGTTGTCTGCCAGCAGACCTTGATGTCTGCCAGCAAGACTTGATGTCTGCCAGCAGGGCTTGATGTGCGCCAGCAGGTCTTGATATCTGCCCTCAGGGATTGATGTGCGTCAGCAGGTCTTGATGTCTGTCAGCAGGTCTTGGTGTTCACCAGCAGGCCTTGATGTCTGCCAGCAGGGCTTGATGTCCGCCAGCAGGTCTTGGTGTTCACCAGCAGGCCTTGATGTCTGCCAGCAGGGCTTGATGTCCGCCAGCAGGTCTTGGTGTTCGCCAGCAGGGCGTGATGTCCGCTGGCAGGTCTTGATGTCTGTCAGCAGGTCTTGGTGTTAACCAGCAGGTCTTGGTGTTTGCCAGCAGGGCTTGATGTCCGCCAGTAAGATGACATAATCGACACACAAGACATTAACATTAACTCTTATGTCACTGGCCAACAAAAACTTGATTCTACATCCCTAGGATATCTTTTATTTAACATTATTAGTTACTGCCAAATACAAGCAATGGAGGTCAAACAGTCCCAAGATAAAGCCTATGTTTGTTTGTTGACGTTTGCTTCATCGAAAGTTTGTGGAGGGAGAGGAGAGGCAGAAATGATAGGTGGGGTCTGAAGTATTTCTCGGGAGGGTGGGAAGGGGCGGTTTGTGGCCATTACCCATAATGCATTCTATTAATCTACACCTAAGTGAGGAATTCAATTCAAAGATACATTAAACTGATAATTTTCTTAAATTCTTGCTTGATACGTTCAATAAACGAGACTTGTACATTGTATTTCCTTGGTAACAAAATCAAGCTCTAGATCTTGAAAACCTACATTTTAAAAACTTCATGCTTATATTATTTATAAGTCACAAATATGAAATTCAGAATCGCTTTCACTCTTGATTACAATTTGCTACAAATATTTTCTGCGCTATATTAGTGTTATTTCATCTGCCCTGTTTTGATATTTGCGACAACTGACCGTGGAAAAAAAGTACGCCCAGTCCATCACGGATCTTTCCGGGAGTAAATTTTGCTGATAAAATATATGTAGTTTTTCTTCCTGGAATCTCGGAAACATCACCTTACTAGCGACTTATGAATTCATGTCTGAAGTCGTTAGCTTGAGACGCCGAACGAATCACTGTGGTCATAAATTGTAAGTTCCCAGAGTTCGCGTTTCTGTAAGATGTACGATGAACATATTATGTTGATTAAAAAAGTTAATATCTAAAGTATAATCAATAATTGATACCGAAAATCCTGTAAGCGGATGGGGACCATATAAAACCTAAATATTAATTATATAAATAACTTTTAGATTTTTTTAAGATATATAGACAAGATTTATCAATATTCATCCTCCTCATCAATCGTATTTTCGTCGTACGAGTCCGCCCCTACTTCCTCATAATCCTTTTCTAAAGCCGCCAGGTCCTCGCGAGCTTCATGGAATTCTCCCTCCTCCATACCCTCCCCCACGTACCAGTGGACGAAGGCACGCTTGGCATACATCAGATCGAATTTATGGTCAAGACGGGCCCAGGCGTCAGCAATGGCTGTTGTGTTACTCAACATGCAAACGGCACGTTCGACTTTTGCCAGATCTCCTCCAGGCACCACTGTTGGGGGTTGGTAGTTGATGCCGACTTTGAAGCCGGTTGGGCACCAGTCGACGAACTGGATTGATCTTCTCGTCTTTATGGAGGCGATGGCGACATTGACATCCTTTGGCACGACGTCACCTCTGTAGAGGACACAGCATGCCATGTAGCGACCCTGGCGGGGGTCGCACTTAACTAGCTGGTTAGCTGGCTCAAAACAGGCATTGGTGATTTCCGCGACTGTGAGTTGCTCGTGGTAGGCTTTCTCGGCGGAAATGACTGGCGCGTAGGTTGCCAGCGGGAAGTGGATGCGAGGATAAGGTACCAGGTTAGTCTGAAACTCTGTCAGGTCAACGTTCAAAGCACCGTCAAAACGAAGGGAGGCGGTGATGGAGCTGACAATCTGCCCTATCAGGCGGTTCAGATTGGTGTAGGTTGGGCGCTCTATGTCCAGATTACGTTTACAAATGTCATAGATAGCCTCGTTGTCGACCATGAAAGCACAGTCAGTATGTTCAAGTGTTGTGTGGGTAGTAAGAATGGAGTTGTAAGGTTCTACCACTGCCGTCGATATTCGGGGAGCAGGGTACACTGCAAACTCAAGCTTGGATTTCTTCCCATAGTCTACACTGAGACGTTCCATCAAGAGTGAACCAAATCCCGACCCTGTCCCACCGCCGAAGCTGTGAAACAGAAGAAACCCTTGAAGACCTTCACATTGGTCTGTGAGTTTCCGGATCCGGTCCAAGACCTGGTCCACATATTCTTTACCTACGGTGTAGTGACCGCGAGCATAGTTGTTAGCCGCGTCCTCTTTCCCTGTTATTAACTGCTGGGGATGGAACAGGTGTCGAAACGTTCCAGTACGGACCTCGTCTGTTGGAAATAAACCAGTCAGTGCATTTTCATGATAAGTTAACTTAAATAAGAATTTCTGGTGGACAATGGATATGAATGAAGATTAATCAGCAGCATAAAAATCAAACAATGAATTCCTTTTGTGAATCTTGAACTTCGTAACGAACATTTTTTTCAAAAGGACGATACAGAAATGAGTGATGGAAATGTTTTCCCCGAAGCTTTCAAAACCACAACAAAATGAAAACTCGCTTAGGAAACATCTCACAAAACCAGATCACGAAAATGCTCGAAAATTATTTTCGTGTCTATGTTTTGTATATTTCACTATGAGAACATCTCACTTTTAAAATCACTTGGTAAATAAGACCAGTTCGATATAGTATCAAAGGCAAGTTTAAGTCACAAATTTATTAAGTATATTTGTGTCAACTGGCTGTTGCAGAATCGATTTCTTGGCGCTGTTATTGCTACAGTGTATAAAACATATACTGTTAACTTAATAATTGTGATGTCGTGGACAAATCGAGTTGATAATAGATGTCTGTCTTATTTGACTTGTCAGACTTCCCTTGAAAACAAACCCGAATTTTCTAAGATCCCTTTGGTCCAATCCATGTGTTGTAGTTTTAACAGTGAGTTTTTGTCTGTTTTATCCTCGTAACGTGAGTTTAACTGGACACAGAACACCTATACGGGAAGCAATGACCAGGAGAGGAATCGACATTTCTGGTGATTCACACTTACCCACTACGTTTGGCTCGAGGTCAGCAAAGATGGCCCGGGGGACATGTTTTCCCGAACCTGTTTCAGCAAAGAAAGTATTGAAGGAGTCGTCTCCCCCTCCAATGGTCTTATCAGAAGGCATCTGACCATCCGGTTGGATACCATGCTCAAGGCAATACAACTCCCAGCAGGCGTTGCCCATCTGGACACCGGCTTGACCAACGTGGACACTTATACACTCCCTCTAGATAAGGGAAATCAAATTAATGTCACAAATGTACCAGAGTCACATTTCTGGACAGTTGTCCAATGTAGTTTAAGCCAAGCACACAGTGTTATTATATTTGGTAAAACAGTTTGCATAATACCCGAAATTGCAAATTATTTAAAAAAAAAAAAACGCAGACTCAACGGGACATGAATATAATGTTATTTGCAACAAGTCATATATAAAATCTTTATCGGTTGCAAAATGTTCACTTTCTGTACATCGAGCCCAGAATTTGTTTCAATGAAAAGTACATTATATACGACACTCGTCTAAACGGCATCACAAAGAAAATATCTTTTAATGTACGTCAGATACAAAATCTCCCTTAATGTATATTAGGTACAATAAATCTCTTAACATAAATCAGATCAATTTTTTTCCCATCAAAATAAAAAAAATATCTTATTAAGCATCACATGAAAGTTTGACTTAAGTTACATCAGAATCAACATAAGTCTCGCTATATATCACATACAAAATATGTCTTAATGTTCATTAGGTACAAAGTAAAATTAGAGGTTTGAAATAAAAATACATCTAAATTTCAACATTTTTATGACTATATACCTGATAGACCTACCACCATTTTAAGCTTTTTTCCAAGTTTATGAAATACTTTTCACTGTATGATTATCCAGAGAACGGCTGTTGGTATTATATTGTTGACGAAATCAATACCAGTAACATCTGGACCTTCTGATTATAGACACAAATACATGTCGCCGACATTATTAGAAACTCAGAAAGTCCGCATTAATCAATTCCATATGTTCATCTGGATAAGGCAAGCGTGATTTTTCGATAAATCTTTATTCTAGTACTTGTCACTTTGAAGTTTGATTTTCAAAAACTCGAGAATACTTATCAATGATGTAAATTTCTTGAATGGTGCATCGGCGCAAATGACCAATTCGTGTATCAGTGCAAATTAGCAGACGATTCATCGCCAAACTGACAGTATAATCAAAACTTTGTATTGAAAAGTGATACTTTTTAGCATGTTATCACTGTGATGTAAGTGATAGAAAACGTTCATAATTAGCGATAATACTAACTTTTTCTGCTTTATATCGAAGCGGTTAACTTTTCAGGAAAAAAAACAAAAAACATATATCGATCAGATGTACAGATGTCTGTTATTGGTGGCAGAAACGCATTTCACATGACTGTAGAAATAGTAGCGCGAAGATGCGGGATCACTTATGTCACAATATCTACAATAAGGATCTAACATTACTTACCATGTTTGTTGTTTAAATGCGGACGACAGAATTTTTTATGGACGACTGTAAAGCTCGAGGCGAGTACGATTGTTTGCAGACAGCAAGAAGTGAGAAATCGCAGTGATAATATTTCCTCCGAACTGATGAGGGAACTGTAGATTTCCTTCAATGAAAAAGACGACGGTGTAGATTTCCTTCGCTGAAAAAGACGACGGTGTAGATTTCCTTGTAGACGATTATGAATCCATAAGGCGAGTGACAGGATTATTCCCTCTACGTTTAACACCTAATGCAACAGCTCGGGTCGTCAATAACAGACTAAGTATACATTGCCGGGCTAGGTCCACATCAGGGGTATATACATGCTTTACTTTATTCAGAAAACGAGTCTGATTTTTTCTGCGTTTACTCTTTCAAGCTACATGTGACATGCGCAGCAAGTACCCAGACCAATCACAGACAGAATTCTCGATATACAAAGTATTTAATATAAACTAGTATGAGTTCATCCGAACATTTAAATATGAACTTTCTGTCATTACTACACTGTGTTATGTTTAACAATATCTAATACATCTAAGCATTGTGATCCTAATAATCCCCTCCCACCCCCATCCCCAGCCATCCCCTGCCACCCCCATCCCCAGCAAATGAATCTACGAATCCGATTGGACATTTGACGCCACGTGGTTGATGTAAAAAAAAGAGCAATATGACCGTGATGCGCCGCTTCAATATTTTGCTAAAAATAAACACTTTTCATAGCCTGTTCCAGCCTGTGTTTTACCTGGGAGTCCATATCTGAAGAAGCTGACAAAGTCAGACAGGTCTTGTGGACATGAAGTCTTGGATTGTTTGTTGTCATTTTTTCCTACTTATTCCGTCAGAAGAAATTATTTTTTATCTTTAGGTCACCATGAGACTTTGTCTATACTTATGCCCTTCATCCGGCGCCGTGTGTCTGCTCACAATATAACACTTTCGACTTATTCTCAAAAACCCCTGTTCCAATTTCAGTGAAATTTTGCAGAACTAGTGACCTTCCCTGGCCTAAGATGAACCAGAATTGTGAATCATACAGTCCTCGTCCCCCAGGGCCTAATTTCAAAAAATCTTCTTCTCAAGACCAAGATATGATATGATAAAATGCTCTTCATGAATGGAAGCATCTTAAGGTGCTTTCATTATCAAAATGAGTCTCGTATATCTTCCTGGGGAGGAATTATTTTTTTTTACTCTAATTTTCATAGAAAATTGTATTTTTGAGCATAACGTTGGTTATTTCCCACTGGAAATAACTTTTCAGGAGTTATCAGTTTATGATGACAGTTTTGATGGAATGCATGTATTGACACTGTCTATATTCAGTGTCACAATTTCTGTTTCATGACACTTGATATCTCACGTGACCATCAAGGCTGCTAGGCCTCTTGTTCCACTATATCTATCAACCTGCAACATCTCCTCTAATAAACCATTTGTCAGTTGCTATGAAACTTGGCATAAATGGATCAGTAACTTTGTTTTGGCATAGCGGGAAATACTTGTCCTTTGAAAGTATATACAGAGTTACTGTTCTTGGTCAGTGAACAGTTTCTCGTGAATGAAAGCCCGAATTTGTTGAGTTTTCCGTCCGTTGTTCGCTATCGACGATACATTAACTCTATTACTTCCGACTAATTATAGTTGAAGTATTTCTAAAAATGTACAATCAGTTTGTATCTATCATCTTATACCAACCAATGAAATCGCTTGAATAAAACAAACGTCGTCATTTCAATATAATTTGAATGTGACTTTCTGCAGCTCTGAATTTTTTAGTCAGCTTTTAGTATTATTCTTTAGTTTCGTCTTTTTTCGCGTCAAAATGTACTATACAGTTTACAATTCTTAATAATTGTTTTTCACTTAATTTCACATGCGGTTACCATTTTAATCATACAAATTAACGTTAATTTCAAGCCTTGTAAAGTAACTAGTATAATCCCGAGACATCCTTCTCCCCGAACGAAATCAAAATATTCCGAAAGTTTTTAAACTTCCTTTCGCGCCGGTCTACAAGCATGTGGGTACGCAAAAATTCTATTTCTCGTTTGTAAACCCAATACAAAAGCACATTTTGTTCTGAAATTATGGTTAGAATTGCAATTGTAGGATCCTCGCATATAAGGCGATTGAATCATGATGATGAGTTGATCTGTGGCGCCACAGTATCCAAATTCCTTTGAAGAAGTGGTTGTGTAGTTGACAACTATTGAATAATTTTTGACATTACCAATATGTTTCTAAATTTAGTTTAAATGAAATATTTTTTAGTGCATATTTGGATCCATAAATAATTTCTATACCTTTCAGTTAAAAGTCAGAAGCAGTTTTCACACATCTAAATCATACTGTGAAAAGATGTGTCAGACGATGCTGACAACAGAAGGCTCCAGAGCTCCATGTCATCAGTGCCTAACCGAAGCAGCGGTTGGGTTATCATTAGCAGAGAAATCTGTAAGTTCACATTGCACATCTGGGAAACCAGTGACTTCCAGGAAAGTCTGGATGGAAACAGGGGAAGACCTGTGACGCTGGAGAGACAGTTGGCAACCAGGAATAGACTGGTATCTGGACATGATTGGGCTAGCACCCCACCATGCAGTTCTTGTGAAAGGACACCAGTATACAGCTACAACACAACGACATGAACAACACACCCAGAGTCTCCCGAGAGGGGGGAGGATGAGAGGCTCACTCGGACGGACATATCGGAAACGGATTTGGCAAGAACACGGACAAGATCACAAAGCCGGATGTTGCAGTTAAAACTTACTGGAGGTGTCTCTACTACAACATGCCCTTGTGGAAAAGTTTGCAAGAATGTTCGGGGACTCCGAATTCACCAGGCAAGGTCAAGCAGTTTCTCTGCAGGTTCCCAGAAGCAACACACAAAATATTCTTTTGATGAGACGGAGGAGGTTACCAGTCAGGAGACAAACCACAGTACTGGAGATCTCTTTGCTAATGAGTCACTTCATAGCAATAGCTCTGCCTTGAATGGTGTGGAGGAAGACCAGGAAGTTCATGCTACTGAAGATATAACACCACGGAAAGCGAGGGTCAAGTGGCCGAGAATGTCGGATGATAAAGAATGGAAGATATTTGAGGTAGACCTGGAGGGCATATTAGAGACAACGATGCAGGGAAGTGTAGAAAAGAAGCTGAACACCGTTACAACCATTGCATATAACTTGGGGAAAGAGAGATTTGGGATTGTAGAGAAAAAAACGCCAAGAACTTAACAAACAGAGAACAGGAGAGAAAGAGAAATAAGAAGTTTGAGGAGGGAACTGAATACGCTTAAGCGTAGATTTAGAAGAGCCCCAGAGGATGAAAGGATGGGACTCCAGCAGCTAAGAGATACCACCAGGAATAAACTTAGGAGGCTAAGAAAGGCTGAAAAACTACGGGCTGGCAGGAAGACCAGGGCTAGGAAAAGAGCACAGTTTGTCAAGGATCCTTTCAAGTTTACGAAAGACCTGTTGGGAGAAGAGCGCTCAGGCCAACTGGAAAGCTCAAAGACAGAGACAGAACATCATCTGCGGAATACGCACTGTGACGAAGAAAGAGCAACACCATTAGGAGACTGCCCAAGGGTTATAGAAGAAGATCCACTAAGTACCCCATTTAAAGTGGGAGAACCCTCGTGGAAGGAGGTGCAGGAAGTAGTTAGGAAAGCGAGATCAAAGTCAGCACCTGGCCCAAGTGGACTGACATATGGTGTGTACAAGAAGTGCCCCAAGTTATTGAGACGATTGTGGATGCTCCTGAAAAGGAATATGGAAGAAAGGATCAGTTCCTGACAAATGGAAGCGAGCAGAAGGTTGTTTTGTTCCAAAAGAGAAGGATTCGACATCAGTAGAGCAGTTTAGAACCATCTCCTTGCTCAGTGTCGAATATAAAATCTTCTTCTCTGTGATGGCAAGGCGGCTAACGGATTACATGTTAAGCAATCATTACATCGACACGTCAGCCCAGAAGGGAGCGATACCTGGTTTCTCGGGATGCGTAGAACACATCAGCGTTCTGAGTCAGATGATTCGCGAGGCAAAGGCTGACAAGAGCGACTTGACAGTGGTTTGGCTTGACTTGGCAAATGCCTATGGAGGTATTCCCCACAAGCTGATTGAGGTAGCTTTGCATCACTATCACATCCCAGAACATGTCATCAGTATCCTGAAGAAGTATTTTGATGGTATGCAGCTTAGGTTTACCACAAACAACTTCACCACAACCTGGCAGGACTTGGAGAAGGGAATAGTGACCGGATGCACATCCTGTTTGTGATGGGAATGAACATCATCATGAAAGCTGCTCAGAGAGAGACTAGAGGGCCGAAAATGAACTCAGTAATTTATCAACCATCAAACAGAGGGTTTATGGATGACCTGACGATCACAACAACAACCCATGTTCAGGCACGTTGGATTGGTTATGACCCTGAAGGACTCCAAAGACATCAAGGTACAGAAAGCTGGAGTGGTCACAAGGACAGGCCGGAAATGGTCACCTGGTGCTACAGTTAGCAAAACTGAGAATACGCTGGAGTTACAAGACATCGTGGGAAACATCTGTGTTGGTAGACGAGGATTGGGAGTTGATCACTTCCAGCAGTGGATCAAAGCAGAAGGAAAGGAAAAGAGAGACAGAATTGTATCTGTGGTGAGATCAGATATCCTTCAGCAAGGATCATGGACGCGGTCTTCCGGAACGCAAGATTACATGGACAGACTTGTGGAAAATGGAACCTCTCAGGATATCCTTCATGCTCAGGTCTGTGTATGACACACTGCCAACTCCAAGCAAATTGTGTAGGTGGGGGTCTTCTGGAAGATCCAGCTTGTTCCTTGTGCGGTGGAAGAGGCACATTTGCACATATCCTATCAGGCTGTAGAGTAGCCCTCCAGCAGGGACGGTACAGATGGCGTCATGAACAAGTTCTAGCTGCCCTAGCAGATATTCTGGAAAAGGAGCGGCGTCAGAAGAGGTCACTGATAGAACCTCATAAACCTCACATACAGTTTGTGAGAGCTAGAGAGAAGGGACCACCAACTACTACTGCATATCATGTGAATGTACTCAGCCAAGCACCATCCTAGGAAATGAGAGTAGACCTCAACAAGCGTCTCGTCTTTCCTGATGTAGTGCAAACCACTCTGAGACCAGACATTGTGATATGGTCACAACAGCGCCAGAAGGTCATCTTGGTGGAGCTGACGGTTCCATGGGAAGAAGGGTGTGATGAGGCACATGAGAAGAAAGCTGGCAAATACCAAAGAGCTTGCAGAGCTGTGCAGACATAAGGGATGGAACACATGGCTGTTTCCAGTAGAGGTCGGTGCCAGAGGATTCCCTGCACAGTCAGTATGGAAGATGTTCCAGAAATTGGGACTGACAAGAGCAAAGAGGAAAGCAGCTATTAAGACATTGGCTGAAAGGGCTGAGAGAGCATCATGCTGGCTATGGTGTAGACGAGATGAGCCAAACTGGAGCCCAGACAACAGCAAGCAGTGATTGATCACCACTGCTGACCCGCCAACCAGAGGACGTCGTGGAATAGGGGTCGAAACGGCCGATGATGGTTGGAATCCATCTGACGATGCTGACAACAGAAGGCTCCAGAGCTCCATGTCATCAGTGCCCAACCGAAGCAGTGGTTGGGTTATCATTAGCAGAGAAATCTGTAAGTTCACATTACAGATAATTAAAATGTCAATAAAATTAGAAAAATCTTCAATTTTTGTGTATTACTCCACACCTTGTTAAAGTTTTGTCTTTAGCTTCACACGGAAGTTAATTTATCATCAAATACAAAAATCAATCATAATAAAACATAGAATAACTATATATAACCATCCAAACAGATTTTTACATACAGTTTAAAGTTAACTTGAATTTGGTGATTAATTGCAGCATGTTAAATTTCTGGTTAGCTTGGAACTATGTAAGTTGTCATCATAAACCAAATCTGGAATGTTTTTCTATCTCTGTGTGGTCATTCCAACACACATTTTAAATTCTTATTTTCACCTGCAGTTTACTACTGTTAACTGGACTTTAATTGATAACTTGTGCTATGTTTAGAGTTAATTGTTAACTCCACATTGAGCTTAATTTCTAACCAAATATATAATCTGTCATAAGGAAACAGAATCTACTTAACCATCTAAATACACATTTCAGATAATGATTTTCACCTACAATTTCATATTATTTAGACTTTAATAATTATGCCATTAATAGTGCCATTTTAAAGTTTTTTTTCTATAATTCAGATCTACATGGAGCTTGAATTCTCTTTATGTATAAACTGGTATGTTATTCTGAAAAGTTTTTTTTTCTGTCAATTAAAACAGAATATTGGCAAAAGAGCAAAAATATCATTTTATTGTGATATTTTCACTTATACTTGCAAAATAAGCAAGTTAATGATATGATAAACAAAACCTTAATTCGCTTTCATTTCATTGAAGATTTATAGAACACATCATAAATCATTTATTTTATCTCATCAGTTTTACAAAATGGCTGTCTTATTGCTAGATTTTCTATGTTTCGATTCAGCAGGTAATTTAAAATTGGCCCTTGGGCCTGGCTCCATTCCTTGTTTCTTTGAGACAGTTGAGATCCCCATTCCATAACTACAGATAACATGCTGCACATGAAGAGATAAAAACAATCATGATGTATAAATTGACCCTGGGGTCTGGCCTGTCTGGCCTCACTCCTAGTAACTCACTTTCTTGGTAATATCTTTGAAGCAATTGAGATCCCTACTCCTTCACCATATGCTGGGTAAAAACCAGTCAAATCATTGTATAGACTTCTAAAACATCAAATTTTTATTATCAACACAGCGGAGGGTGTTATAATTGGTTGTTGACACCCTATCTATATATATCCATAGTGCTACGAAAATTCCCCTCGGACGAAAATTCTTCGGTACGAAAATTCCTGACACCGTCCTAACACTAACATGGATGGGGTGTCGATGCATGCCTTCCCATTAAATAGACCAGATTTATGCAAACAATGGATTCAGTTTGTCAGGAAGAAGACAGACATGTGGAAAGGTAAAACGAAATATTCATATTTATGTTCAAAACACTTCGACGGAACTTCATTTCCAATCCGGTATAGTGTAATATAACAACCACGAGTTTGTGTGACCTGTTTCCATCTATCTATAACAACCAAGAGTTTGTGTGACCTGTTTCTATCTATATATAACAACCACGAGTTTGTGTGACCTGTTTCCATCTATATATAACAACCACGAGTTTGTGTGACCTGTTTCCATCTATATATAACAACCACGAGTTTGTGTGACCTGTTTCCATCTATATATAACAACCACGAGTTTGTGTGACCTGTTTCCATCTATATATAACAACCACGAGTTTGTGTGACCTGTTTCCATCTATATATAACAACCACGAGTTTGTGTGACCTGTTTCCATCTATATATAACAACCACGAGTTTGTGTGACCTGTTTCCATCTATATATAACAACCACGAGTTTGTGTGACCTGTTTCCATCTATATATAACAACCACGAGTTTGTGTGACCTGTTTCCATCTATATATAACAACCACGAGTTTGTGTGACCTGTTTCCATCTATATATAACAACCACGAGTTTGTGTGACCTGTTTCCATCTATATATAACAACCACGAGTTTGTGTGACCTGTTTCTATCTATATATAACAACCACGAGTTTGTGTGACCTGTTTCTATCTATGTATAACAACCACGAGTTTGTGTGACCTGTTTCCATCTATATATAACAACCACGAGTTTGTGTGACCTGTTTCTATCTATATATAACAACCACGAGTTTGTGTGACCTGTTTCTATCTATATATAACAACCACGAGTTTGTGTGACCTGTTTCTATCTATATATAACAACCACGAGTTTGTGTGACCTGTTTCTATCTATATATAACAACCACGAGTTTGTGTGACCTGTTACAACCACGAGTTTGTGTGATCTATATATAACAACCACGAGTTTGTGTGACCTGTTTCCATCTATATATAACAACCACGAGTTTGTGTGACCTGTTTCTATCTATATATAACAACCACGAGTTTGTGTGACCTGTTTCCATCTATATATAACAACCACGAGTTTGTGTGACCTGTTTCAATCTATATATAACAACCACGAGTTTGTGTGACCTGTTTCAATCTATATATAACAACCACTAGTTTGTGTGTCCTGTTTCTATATATAACAACCACGAGTTTGTGTGACCTGTTTCTATCTATATATAACAACCACGAGTTTGTGTGACCTGTTTCCAACCACGAGTTTGTGTATGTTTCTATATATAACAACCACGAGTTTGTGTGACCTGTTTCCATCTATATATAACAACCACGAGTTTGTGTGACCTGTTTCCATCTATAAATAACAACCACGAGTTTGTGTGACCTGTTTCCATCTATATATAACAACCACGAGTTTGTGTGACCTGTTTCCATCTATATATAACAACCACGAGTTTGTGTGACCTGTTTCCATCTATATAGAACAACCACGTTTGTGTGACCTGTTTCTAACATACAACACGAGTTTGTGTGACCTGTTTCTATCTATATATAACAACCACGAGTTTGTGTGACCTGTTTCTATCTATATATAACAACCACGAGTTTGTGTGACCTGTTTCTATCTATATATAACAACCACGAGTTTGTGTGACCTGTTTCCATCTATATATAACAACCACGAGTTTGTGTGACCTGTTTCCATCTATATATAATAACCACGAGTTTGTGTGACCTGTTGTGACCTGTTTCTATCTATATATAACAACCACGAGTTTGTGTGACCTGTTTCTATCTATATATAACAACCACGAGTTTGTGTGACCTGTTTCCATCTATATATAACAACCACGAGTTTGTGTGACCTGTTTCTATCTATATATAACAACCACGAGTTTGTGTGACCTGTTTCTATCTATATATAACAACCACGAGTTTGTGTGACCTGTTTCCATCTATATATAACAACCACGAGTTTGTGTGACCTGTTTCTATCTATATATAACAACCACGAGTTTGTGTGACCTGTTTCCATCTATATATAACAACCACGAGTTTGTGTGACCTGTTTCTATCTATATATTTGTGTGACCTGTTTCCATCTATATATACCACGAGTTTGTGTGACCTGTTTCCATCTATATATAACAACCACGAGTTTGTGTGACCTGTTTCCATCTATATATAACAACCACGAGTTTGTGTGACCTGTTTCTATCTATATATAACAACCACGAGTTTGTGTGACCTGTTTCCATTTATATAGAACAACCACGAGTTTGTGTGACCTGTTTCCATCTATATATAACAACCACGAGTTTGTGTGACCTGTTTCTATCTATATATAACAACCACGAGTTTGTGTGACCTGTTTCTATCTATATATAACAACCACGAGTTTGTGTGATCTGTTTCTATCTATGTATAACAACCACGAGTTTGTGTGACCTGTTTCTATCTATATATAACAACCACGAGTTTGTGTGACCTGTTTCAACCACAATACTATATATATATATATAACAACCACGAGTTTGTGTGACCTGTTTCTATCTATATATAACAACCACGAGTTTGTGTGACCTGTTTCCATCTATATATAACAACCACGAGTTTGTGTGACCTGTTTCCATCTATATATAACAACCACGAGTTTGTGTGACCTGTTTCCATCTATATATAACAACCACGAGTTTGTGTGACCTGTTTCTATCTATGTATAACAACCACGAGTTTGTGTGACCTGTTTCTATCTTTGTGTGATCTGTTTCTATCTATGTATAACAACCACGAGTTTGTGTGACCTGTTTCTATCTATATATAACAACCACGAGTTTGTGTGACCTGTTTCCATCTATATATAACAACCACGAGTTTGTGTGACCTGTTTCCATCTATATATAACAACCACGAGTTTGTGTGACCTGTTTCTATCTATATATAACAACCACGAGTTTGTGTGACCTGTTTCCATCTATATATAACAACCACGAGTTTGTGTGACCTGTTTCTATCTATATATAACAACCACGAGTTTGTGTGACCTGTTTCTATATATAACAACCACGAGTTATATATATACAACCACGAGTTTGTGTGTGTGACCTGTTTCTATCTATATATAACAACCACGAGTTTGTGTGACCTGTTTCTATCTATATATAACAACCACGAGTTTGTGTGACCTGTTTCTATCTATATATAACAACCATTTGTGTGATGTTTCTATCTATATATAACAACCACGAGTTTGTGTGACCTGTTTCTATCTATATATATACAACCACGAGTTTGTGTGACCTGTGTGACAACCACGAGTGTGTGACCTGTTTCTATCTATATATAACAACCACGAGTTTGTGTGACCTGTTTCTATCTATATATAACAACCACGAGTTTGTGTGACCTGTTTCTATCTATATATAACAACCACGAGTTTGTGTGACCTGTTTCTATATAACTATATATATACAACCACGAGTTTGTGTGACCTGTTTCTATACTATATATATATAACAACCACGAGTTTGTGTGACCTGTTTCAATCTATATATAACAACCACGAGTTTGTGTGACCTATCTATATATAACAACCACGAGTTTGTGTGACCTGTTTCTATCTATATATAACAACCACGAGTTTGTGTGACCTGTTTTCACCACAACAACCACGAGTTTGTGTGACCTGTTTCTATCTATGTATAACAACCACGAGTTTGTGTGACCTGTTTCTATCTATGTATAACAACCACGAGTTTGTGTGACCTGTTTCTATCTATGTATAACAACCACGAGTTTGTGTGACCTGTTTCCATCTATATATAACAACCACGAGTTTGTGTGACCTGTTTCTACCACAACAACCACGAGTTTGTGTGACCTGTTTCTATCTATATATAACAACCACGAGTTTGTGTGACCTGTTTCTACCTATATATAACATCCACGAGTTTGTGTCACCTGTTTCTACCACAATACTATATATAGAACAACCACGAGTTTGTGTGACCTGTTTCTATTTATATATAACAACCACGAGTTTGTGTGACCTGTTTCTATTTACATATAACAACCACGAGTTTATATATATATCTATATATAACAACCACGAGTTTGTGTGACCTGTTTCTATCTATATATAACAACCACGAATTTGTGTGACCTGTTTCTACCACAACAACCACGAGTTTGTGTGACCTGTTTCCATTTATATAGAACAACCACGAGTTTGTGTGACCTGTTTCCATCTATATATAACAACCACGAGTTTGTGTGACCTGTTTCTACCACAATACTATATATATAACAACCACGAGTTTGTGTGACCTGTTTCTATCACAATACTATATAGATATATATATATAACAACCACGAGTTTGTGTGATCTGTTTTAATCACAATTCTATATATATAACAACCACGAGTTTGTGTGACCTGTTTCTATCACAATACTATATAGATATATATATATAACAACCACGAGTTTGTGTGATCTGTTTCAATCACAATTCTATATATATAGCAACCACGAGTTTGTGTGACCTGTTTCTACCACAATACTATATATATAACAACCACGAGTTTGTGTGACCTGTTTCTACCTATGTATAACAACCACGAGTTTGTGTGACCTGTTTCTACCACAATACTATATATATATATATATATATAACAACCACGAGTTTGTGTGACCTGTTTCTACCTATATATAACATCCACGAGTTTGTGTGACCTGTTTCTATCACAATACTGTATATATATATATAACATCTGTAACCGGGTTGCACATGGGTCTAAGAAATGACTAGGACAACCAGGTCGGGTTCGTTCGTTTATTGAGCTTTACCACCCGCAATCTATATAATCCAAGTAGTAGCGTATAAAGATTGAACCTCGGCTATGGGTTGAGGATCATACGCCTTAACCCGATCTATTAGGATAAGTACCAAAAACAGTTTAGTTTCTGTATATATCACATTATTACGAGAGGTGAGAAACACACCTATCTCCAGGTAAGGCTCTTTTCCTTCTGACAATTTACACAAAGAACTTTCCCTCCAAACATACAGCCAATAAAATAAAAGGTCAATTAAAAGGTCATGTCAAGGGTCAAGTTAGTTATGGACATTACATAAAAATATCATGCAGACAAGACATGGACAGTACAGGTAATACTGGACAATACTTAGGTAGGTAGGTCACATGACATTAAGTGGTTACCACTTTCCATATACATCACCAGTACCTGTATATAGATATAACAAGTTCTTACTCTGCATTACACATAATACAGGTGCACTGCAATTATACACTAAAAATTCGTCAATATATACTTAGACCCTAATTTACATAATAACTTTACAATACAAAACTTGACCTACATGTACACTAATGTAAAATACAGTAAATTAACTGAAAAATAAAATACATTATTGGATTAGGTGAAATAGTTCACCTGGCCACATACACCCCCTACTTTAGAAAGACGTCCTCGTCTTTACACATTTTCATCTGGTCCTGTGGACGGTTTAGCACCAATGATGACACATAGTAGTGCATCAGCCACTCTGTTGGATGCTGTATCTAACGTGCCATCCTGTGCTAGGCTCCTAATATAATTAGCCTTGGTCAACCAATCTGGTTCCAGTCTGGTACTAGTTTGCGACATTACATATTCTCCAGTTCTCTGCCATTCTGGTTCTTGTCTATGGCGACTAGATTTCCTGGGATGAACTGGAGATTTCACTACTGAATCACTTCCAGACTCCGACTCTGCAGCGTCCTGACCGTCTTCCGTGCCTTTGTCAGACTCCTGTTCCTCATCATCCCAAGCTTCCTCGCTCTGCTTAGTGACTGTCGAGACACTATCTGCTGAAGATTCAGACGATAAGAAGCTATCCACCTCTGTTTCCTTGAGCTCTAACACAAACGGAACTTCATTCTCAGACTCACTGTCAGAGTGTTGACAGGAAGGTGTAGCTTCTCTGTCGAGTATAGATTCCGGTATCTTCCTTGGAGGTGGTTTCCGTCTGGGCATCTTCCTTGGTAGTGGTATAGGTGTTGTTGGTTCTGGTAGTGACTATGGAGGTAGGGAACCAATGGGGAGTAGGAGGTTCCTATGGAGAGTTCTTATCCGCCCTTCCCCATTTTCCTGCTGTACCTCATAAACAGGGACGTCCTGGTTGTGTTGCTTAAGGACGAGGTAGACTTCATCCTCCCAGCGGTTAGCAATTTTATGTTTACCATCCCACGCTACAATCTTCACCAGTACCCTGTCTTGTACCACAGCACATCTAGTTTTCCTGTCATAGTACCGTTTCTGCTTTTCCAGGGCTTTCTTTGTGTGTTCTGAGGCTATTCTGTAGGCTTCGTTCAGTCTGGCCCTTAATCCTTTACCGTACTCTGATGCTGTAGGGAACTGTTGATTGGTTTCCACCCCAAAAGCAAGATCAATCGGCAGGCGTGGCTCCCTCCTGAACATCAAGACGAATGGTGATTGATTGGTGGTCTCATGCCTGGTACAGGCACTAAACTAAAAACAAGCATGGGTAACTGTTGTCCTCTCCTGAAAATGATGGTGAAACCGTAGCTTCTATGTAGCCATAGTAGGGCAATGCTTCTCCATCTGCGCATTCCACATGTAAAACGTCCTTCAGAGGTTGAATAGGCCGGTCCTTAAAATGTTTTTCATAAAAACTGTGACTCAATGTCGATACAGTTGATCCTGTGTCTAACAGAGCTCTCGTTTCCACCCCGTCCACAAACAGTACAACTTCATTAGGGTGTCCAATTAGTCCTGCTGTACTGCTGTGGTCTCCATTACTTGGACTACTTTTACAAACACCTATGGCTCGTCCATACCCATAGGTGCTTTGGCGTTTAAAGGCTTGCGTTGGTGGTCCAGCCTCACACGACAGTTTAACTTCAGGTGCCCTTCCTGTCCGCACCTCCAACATGTCCTCTCCTCCCGCCTAGGGGTGGGTTGCTGCTCTGCATTCTTCCTACTACTGGTTCCTTTTCCCTTTACATCCTTCCTCCCTCCATCCTTGTAGTTATCCTGCCAGGCTCTAACCTTCGACACTTCAGTGCTCAGCTGGTTAATCATAGCTTTCAGCTTCTGCATCTCAGATGATGCCTGGTCAGGGTTGCTGGCGGAGGTATTAACCATCTTGACAACTGCTTTCTTGGACGACTTGGTCTCCAGCTCCATTTCCTCTCTCTCCACTTTCCGGACGGACGCTCTAAGTATATCAAAATCCTGGATGGTGTCATACTTATGAGCAGTTAGCTGTCGAAGTGGTTTCCTCAGGCCTTTCCAATAAATCTTCCGAAGTAACCTGTTAGCCTTGATTGGATTCACATACTCTCCTTGCCTCATGGCCCGGGTAAAAAGCTGCTCAAGTCTACATCTCCATCTGGTGGCATCTTCATCTTCTTTCTGTTGTGCAGTGTACACTTCCTGCATCAAATCATCACCTTGCTCGTCTATCTTGTAAATCCCATCCAGTTTATCCAGAACTTCTGATAACGTGGCTTCATATCCCACTGTCATGGCAACCTGTCCAGCCTCTCCCTTCAGTGAGCGTCTGACTGCCTGCAGGATTGTTGGCGGAGAGTGCTGCTTGTCACGCAAGTAGCCGTCAACCTCATAGCGCCATTGCTCGTACGTAGTGACTATCTTGCCCTTATCACCACAGAATGTAGAAAGGCGTGGCATCTGCTGATGTACTGTTAGCCTCCTACTTGTGTCTGGCATAGTCCAGCATCCACAGTTCAAGGTCGGCCGGAGATTCAAACTTCGGCTTAACACCCAACTTGGCGAATGTTTCCAATAGGGTTGTCCCCTCGTTGGTAGGCTCCATCTCCTCTTCCTCTTTCTGCTGTTCCTCTTTCTCCACAACAGGATCAGACATGTCCGACAGATAACGAGGATAAGGAAATACCAGTACCAATAATAATGATAGGAAATAGAATCCCAAAATGCAGACCTGGGTCATATATATTGTATTACACAATTCAACAATACAGTATATACCTGGATAATTCAAGCAATACAATGGTGAACAGCGATTGACAATAACCTAAAACTGAAAGAACACAAACAAGGTGTAACAATTTCCCTGCAACAAAAACAGCAAAATGCTCACACCGTATTCCACATAATAATGGTGACACAAGGGAGGTAATTCAGTATATAAACCTCAGAGGCATGTATTCTTCAGCCTGCAATAAATACCTAACCTGTAACAAAACTAAAACACACAACACATTTACACATAACATGCACCAAGCACCAGAGATAGCATAAATGTGTTAATACAGTTTCTGTTACAGTCCGGTGCCGTCAACAGTACCAACCCCAAGAACGACGTAAACTTTTCAAAAAATTAAATAAATAAAAATCAATCAGATCCTAAAGGTTTCCTTTCAACTAGCATAGAGGCACTACAAAAAAAATGTATAGCGAAAAATATATGTGTCAGCACCATACAACTTGCCGATATACTAATTACCAAACACAAAGTACACAGAATCTAAATTGGCCTTAAAGCTTCCTAAGAAGTAAATGAAAAATAATGCAAAAAATTTGACAAAGTACACTATAAATGGCTGAGAGTAAAAAATGGGATAATCTGCAAATAAACATACGAGAGGAGATAAAGCACAGTTACATAAAGTCATGCAAATGTCTAAACACCACTGAAATATTCAAAATGCCGCGGAAATGTCCACTATCAACAGCTCTTGCAGGTAGTATCACTGGTAAACAAACTTAAAAGTACATGTGAACCGGAAGTACATCCTGGGGTCAAGGTCACATCATTTCAGCTGATACCAGTCTATCCATAAAGATAACAGTGTGTTGTAAGCCGTCTTTTCTCAAGAAAAATCAGCCTTCAAACAATATCCATCTACTGTATGCTGTATCTCATCACCTGCATGTCAATGACGTCACGAATCAAGCGGCTCCATTGAGTCCCATCGTAACCACACAAGTCACACACATAGATAATAAATTCCAAACACTGTATACCCCTACTGGGGTAGAAACTGCCTCCCAGAGAATACACAGGTGGACACTACACACCTATAATATTGTAGATGGTGTGCTAGACTAGTCCTTAATATGGGTGACACTGGGCTGCTGGGATCATCTCATCTGGGTGCCGGGTACCCTTGATCCGTGCATGTCCCTACGTGGGCGCCAATTTGTAACCGGGTTGCACATGGGTCTAGGAAATGACTAGGACAACCAGGTCGGGTTCGTTCGTTTATTGAGCTTTACCACCCGCAATCTATATAATCCAAGTAGTAGCGTATAAAGATTGAACCTCGACTATGGGTTGAGGATCATACGCCTTAACCCGATCTATTAGGATAAGTACCAAAAACAGTTTAGTTTCTGTATATATCACATTATTACGAGAGGTGAGAAACACACCTATCTCCAGGTAAGGCTTTTTTCCTTCTGACAATTTACACAAAGAACTTTCCCTCCAAAAATACAGCCAATAAAATAAAAGGTCAATTAAAAGGTCATGTCAAGGGTCAAGTTAGTTATGGACATTACATACAAATATCATGCAGACAAGACATGGACAGTACAGGTGATACTGGACAATACTTAGGTAGGTAGGTCACATGACCATACCTATACATAGAACATATACAACATTGATACTCCATTAAGTGGTTACCACTTTCCATATACATCACCAGTACCTGTATATAGATATAACAAGTTCTTACTCTGCATTACACATAATACAGGTGCACTGCAATTATACACTAAAAATTCGTCAATATATACTTAGACCCTAATTTGCATAATAACTTTACAATACACAACTTGACCTACATGTACACTAATGTAAAATACAGTAAATTAACTGAAAAATAAAATACATTATTGGATTAGGTGAAATAGTTCACCTGGCCACACATCCACAAGTTTGTGTGATATGTGTTTAACACAATACTATATATATATATATATATATATATATAGAAAAAACTTGATTTGACGAGATGCGAGTAAATTATAAATAAAAATGATTTTTGACAAAAGAAGAAAGACGTTACATTTTTCACTAGCGCTTTCACTGTATTAGATCTTCAGGTGCATAGTAACTGTACATAATGGTGTGGCGTCACAACATGTTATCTGTTGATGACGTCATAATATAAAAGGGGCTAAAAAGCCACACCATATATAACATCCACGAGTTTGTGTGACCTGGCCCCACTTGTATAAAACATCTCATCTTGAGATTTCCTCAAGCCCAGATTTTCCTCAGCTAATATCTCCTTGAAAATATCTTGTATGAAAATTCCTCAAGGAATTTCAGGACATCCTAGCCGATGCCTTCCTCCTGTTCCTTGAGAAAATTCTACACAAGCCGTTTTTTAGGAGATATCAGCTGAGGAAAATCTTGACTTGAGGAAATCTCAAGTTGAGATGTTTTATACAAGTGGGGCCTGTTTCTACCACAATAATATATATATATAACATCCACGAGTTTGTGTGACCTGTTTCTACCACAATTTATATATATATATATATATAAAACATCCACGAGTTTGTGTGACCTGTTTCTACCACAATAATATATATATGTAACACCCACGAGTTTGTGTGACCTGTTTCTACCACAATAATATATATATGTATATATAACATCCACGAGTTTATGTGACCTGTTTCTACCACAATAATATATATATATAACATCCACGAGTTTGTGTGACCTGTTTCTACCACAATAATATATATATATAACATCCACGAGTTTATGTGACCTGTTTCTACCACAATACTATATATATATAACATCCACGAGTTTGTGTGACCTGTTTCTATCACAATACTATATATATATATAACATCCACGAGTTTATGTGATCTGTTTCTACCACAGTACTATATATATAACATCCACGAGCGTGTGTGATCTGTTTCTACCAAAATACTATATATATATATAACAACCACGAGTTTGTGTGACCTGTTTCCATCTATATATAACAACCACGAGTTTGTTTGACCTGTTACTATCTATATATAACAACCACTAGTTTGTGTGACCTGTTTCTATCTATATATAACAACCACGAGTTTGTATGACCTGTTTCCATCTATATATAACAACCACGAGTTTGTGTGACCTGTTTCTATCTATATATAACAACCACGAGTTTGTGTGACCTGTTTCTATCTATATATAACAACCACGAATTTGTGTGACCTGTTTCTACCAAATTAAAACAGTTATTCGGGGTATGAATTGATTTTTTTCTTCATCAACATGGGTTTCGGTTGTAAAACTGATTATATCAGAAATACTTGGGAAAATTATATCTCGGTGAAACAACGTATTACGATAGTAAATAATCGATCGTGTGATTACGTTTTTTTTTTTTTTTTTTGTTATCAATATAGTGATGTAATATTATACCATTATTGACTGTCGGTTTCTGATGATTTATTGACATGAGCAGGGTTCCGACCACGGGAAGGTTTCTCCAAATCCTAAAAATGTCGATGTTTTGATATATAATACTGCATTTAAGATGTCCATGTTATAATTGAAGATAAGTTTATAACAAGAAATAAGTTTATTTCTATTTGAGGTTATCAACTTGCAATGATAATCCTCTCATCGTGGAAATTTCCTCGACATCTCTCAAATGACTCTAAAACTGTTAAGTCTTTTAAAAAGTTTGTTACTAGAAGGTGGTCAAATAAAGGATTCATGTCATTTTGGAACATTTTCATTTTTGGGTTGCTATGCATTTTTAAAAGTCGTTAATTCAAATGAAAACCAGCATTTTCACATTATTAATTTTTCTTAATATGCAATGAAAGACGAAAATTCATTTAAACGTTTGCCGCGAAAATCATATAGTATGTCTGTTATTCAGGTAAAAATAAGAAAAATTATGTGGAATTATTTCTTGTTACACATATCTTAACGCCTGTACTGGAAATAGTAGTAATGCAACATCTGATATTTTTATAAGTTCATTTTTTGAAATAGAAACTTTCAAAAAATCATCAGAAAAACTGTTTTATACTGGATCTGTTTATTCATTTCTCAGAGGAATATATTATTAATTTTTAAAATAAACAACACAAAAAGGATTGCCAAATATAAAAAACAACATTTTAAAAATTGAAAATGAGTATGGATGCAGAGGTCATGCACGTGAGTGAAGCTGCATGCGCAAAATTTAGGGAAAAAATAGAACACCAGAAATGTGATGCAGACAACTGGAAGTAAACCGCGATGTTCGTTATGGAAGGGAAGCAACTCTAGATGAAAGTTGAAACAGCGATTCACCTATCTGCGCGAGAGCTTGCATGATAACACCTTGCCAATCAACCGTGTTAAGGTTAAAAAGGACCTTTACTAAATACGTGATTTTCTAGTCAGTTCAAAAACATGAAAGTCCAGCGTATATTCATTCGCTTTAGTGTCTGGCATGTGTAACTAGTACCGACAACTTTCATTCCTTTTCAGGAACAGATTGAAGTAACATCATGATATAATATTTCAGGTCATACTAATCTGAAACTTTGCATAAATTAATCAAAACTGATTATCAACATGTATATATCAAGATGTCGGGCGGTTGGACGTGCTTTTCAAAACGACTAACGAAAGTACACGAGTCTTAATGGCCGTGGGAATTCTCTGATTCTGTGTATATGTGTCTGGGTACCTCACGAAATATATTCTGATGTGTTTGACATAAATGGACCGTCATGATTCTGACACCTCAACAGTAAGTTAGAACGGACATAAATAACGCTGTTTTCCTGGGTTTGTCTATATTTGTTGAGTTTTGGAACAATTTTTTAGCAAAATCAAACGCTACACTCTGGGTTCTCTAATCCTTCAAATGACTGTAGGTTAAACTGATGATATGATTGTAAGTTACAGAAAATACTGTTGTGGAACCGAATTGATTCAAAAGGTTAGTTATGTCAATCTAGAATTTAAGTACATGTATGCTATCTTTGTATACAAGTGAAAAGAAACAATTCTCATTACTTTTTCTCTGCAATTTCGAAATAACCGCGTTGTCTACCAGAGTTGCCGTTCCTTAACAGTCACAATAAACCTTTGTTCAGGGCTCACGACTTTCACTACCAATGGTTGACCTCGCGGTTAGGGTAAAATGGTTGACCTCGCGGTCAGGGTCAAAGTTTAAAGTCGTGGAAAACTTTGGCAGCATACCAGGTATCACCAACAAAGAAAACAGTTGTAGACTCTTTTGTATGCCATCGATCAGCATGAAAGACATCATTTGCGTTTTTGAGAAATTTTTTTGCCAGTATTACTGACATCACAGTTTATCAACATATATCAAAACACGTCGATAGTTGAAAAGTGAAAGTTCAAACACGCTCTCCCAGAATGCATTGCGGTACCCCAACAACACCACTTTGAACGACTCACGCCATTTCAAGATTTTTGAGAAACGTAATTGTGTCAAATAAGAATTTCATAATTGTTTTCATGTTCCAAGTGTGCAGAGAAGGAATGTGACCCCTCTAACCTGTTTGTACGTACTTGCATCTGGTTTTGACAAACACATAAATATTCTAGGAAAAGCCTTTTAAATATTGATTCGGAAACACTGATGTAGGTTTGTGTACAATGTTATGTTTGTCACACTGACTAACTCTGCCTTACTTTATGGTTGATCGCCGAATAAATAATTTTCTGTGTCAAAGGTAAGTATACATTATACAACGTTCAATACTTCTGATTACAAACATGGCTGCAAAATGTATTCTGCGTGAATGGTAAGAAAAATAATTTTGATTTCAAAACAGAATCTTGTCGTGAATAGGTATCGAATGAAGTTGAAAATCGGAGATGTCTCACAACTTTCTTCCTAATAAAACATATTTATATAACACACATTGAATCCAAACTATGGTAGTCCGATAAGTGTCGGTAAAAAAAGCCAACCCATTTCATGACGTTTGTTTAAAACAATTGTGGTATTTCAACGTTCTATTTTCTGAAGTATCATTAATAGAAATATCGGTTGGAGGTTTTGAACTTTCTTTTGTGGTGATAAACAGGTTCTGTTTACCCCGACCCCACCACCACCATCAATATCCGACTGATAGTCTTCTTCATCTTCTGCCGATTTTTTTTTCACCTTTAAACATCAAATTGCTGCATTCTGTACTAGTCACAGTTATGTGTACCATTTGAAAAAGGTTTGTATACAATTCAGTTAAACATATTTGTGAAATTTCCACCCTTGAACTGTGATTTCGCCTCCTTAGGGTCGAACAGAACAAATCCGAATCGCAATATGCATACCAGACATCAAAAGTAAATCTGTATACTGATGGCAGATGTATAACTATCAATTAAACATTTCTTATGATACAGGGAGGTAGGTGTGGCGAGATTTATCTGTAACAGTTATGATACAGGTATGTAGGAGTGAACAGAAGATTAATGACCCCATCCTCTACTGCCACATTTGTTGGCCTCGGGTATATCTACCTTGCAACGATTGAAGTAAACGACCTGTCAGCGAGTAAGCTTTATCCGCCAATGAAATCACATTTAACATATGGCTTTACTTAGGTTATAACAACACTTCCTTTTCGAAAAGGGCAAACTTCTGAACGGACTTTATGTTAGAATGAAGCGTGAGCAAATCAGAATAGCTGTCGTTCTTTTTTGTTGCTGTTCTGGTGTACGTTTTGCATGATAATTAACTGTTAATTCATAAGAGAAATGGTTAAACAATGCATCAGACGGATGTGCTGTACTCGATGACCTGAAATTGTTTTTATATATACATGTGACCTGACCTGATTGTGACCTGACCTGATTGTGACGTGACCTGTGACCTGACCTGATTGTGACCTGACGTAAATGTGACCTGACCTGAATGTGACGTGACCTGATTGTGACCTGACTGACATACAATCTTAAGAGAGTTCAATGTGACCATTAAGGTGACACATACACGGCCTTAAGAAAGTACACGTGACTCTACCGATACTTGACCACAATGTGTGATATAAACACGTGACTATTAGGACAATTTGATAATAGGGGTATTGCATGACCTGATCAACACATGACCTGATCAGGATCAACATGTGATATCATCATTTTTATTCCTGTCATATTTATATCCTCTATTTTTTTTTTTTTTTTTTTGAAAAGAGATTTTAGATAGTAATTAAAAGAAGTCTGATTTGCCTTTTTATTAAAAAGGGAGAAAATTAACGTGGCAGTATCAAAACTTGAAATATCCATACCAACTTAAACTGGGAAAGTTATATAAACATATACCATGTTAATTAACACTGCATCATAGGATATTTGTCTCTCCCAGAGTGCATTGCGGTGGCAGTAAGGAACTACAACTCTGGTCGAGACTGAAAAAGATTGGAAACAAGTTATCAACGCTCTCCCAATATCTACGTTAAATATTACACAAGTATAGATAGGTAGACTTTAAAACATAAAAAGTAAGAAGAATTAATGGAAGAAAAAGAAACAAAAAGTGCCACAAAATGAAATGCGGATAGCTTTAACACTTACCGATGACTTTAATACGTCGTTTTTAATTTAAGAATATTATTTATTGATTCATTTAATTTCGCAACAGGCAGATTGTGGTCTCCAAATAACATTATAGGTTTCAAGTATGATTATGAGTATGCAAAAAATTATAAAGGTTTCAAAATTTCATATCCGTGTATTCAGTGCATTAAATAATAAAGGAAGAAGTGACAGATGACAATATGATCCAGCAGAACGGTCAGGGCAATCGACAATATTGATTCTAAGTCATAATGTACAGAAATATAGTCATAACTGAATGAGATTGGTAAGTAAGGGATGTCACTGTACTAGCTGGTGGTTACCTCCCTGAGCAACATACGAGAGGACAATCGTATGCCATTTAGGCATTTGACGCTAAGTTTCTTGCATAAGGACACATCCACGACAGCGTCTGTTTCAAAAACCGCCGAGCTCTACCGTATGAGCTCTGCCGTCCGAGCTCTACCGTATGAGTTCTGCCGTATGAGCTCTGCCGTCTGAGCTCTACCGTATGAGCTCTGCCGTCTGAGCTCTGCCGTCATCCCTCCCAAAGTAGACGGTATAAGTAATACGTAGGTACTACACTTTAACTAGGTAATTTTGCTTATTTATTCCGAAAAAAAAAAATTCTGGTACATTGGTCGATTGTGTTGCGTAATTCATCATTTAGAAAATCTAGAAGTGAACTATTGTTCATTTTAAATAACATTACTCTTTGTTTTGGTTTTTGTTGTTGTTTTCGGTGTTCTCTTTTTTTCTTTTCTTTTTTACTTTTTCTAGTGTATGTTTTGTTTTTGTTTTTGAGTTTTCTTTTTTTTTGTTTGTTTTTGTTTTTCTTCTTTCAGATCAAACTCATCAGTATGCGGACAGCTTCATATGTGGTTTTTAGAACACGAATACAATGATTATGACAAATAAATTCCCAGATACTACATCATTGAAGGATAAATCGGATCAATAAATACGGTTCTGGAACGAAGAAAATATTCGAAATAGCGAGGTAACGTCAGCTTAATGTCAAAACGAAAAGAACAGGTTAGAAAACGTCCTAAAACAGATCAGTATGTACTCCTGATTCTTCACAATCCATTTACAAGTTACAAGTTCATTTTGTACCATGTTACATGAGGGAGGTCTGTTGTACTGGAAGTGAAATTATTGAATATGATTATTAAAAATATTTGATTTCATTTACTTGGCTTAATTGTTTTTTTTACGTCCTATTAACAGCTAGAATCCTGTAAGAACGGCCTTCCAGTGTACACGGGATGAGTGCATTTGTGGAATGTGTGTGATTTGGGACGCTGAGATCTATATTTTGTGTAGATCTTGTTGTAGTGCGGTGGTAATACTACTAGACGTCTCTATCAGGATGACACAACAGGTGGCATTGCACTGACAAAGGGAAAACTACCAAAATGCTGCACGTTAAGCTAGGAGTAGTTACTACCATTTTTAAAGTTTTTGATATACCTCGGCAAGGATAATAAACCCAAATTGCGAAAGTTTGTAGTTAATTATTTTATTAATGATGCAAGCAACCTTACTTGTACAGTCAATATGGTAGTTATCACTGTAAATACTTCCATGCTGTCAATGTCAGAGTAAAGCTTGAATGAAAGTGATTCTCGTCTACTTTATCATACTCTTTAAAGTGTTCAATGGACTACGAATTTTCACATCCTGGCAGTGTTATAAGTGCGGAGAAAGCAGTTCTATACCGAGACTGAAGCGTTAGATAGTACGTTTGATTTTTTTCTTGGTTTCAATTCGGTCCGTCTTTAGTCGTTTTTCAACTTTTCCTATGAATCGCTACTTGTCATGAACGCTTAAGCGAATTAAACCAATGGTCTGAAGCATTCTTTGGGTAAGAGCAATCAATTTTAATGATTGGGGTCTGCCCCCTCCCCCGAAGGCCTATAGGCCAACGGGGAAAATTTATCACTTTCTTTAAAATTTATCTTGTTCTTCTGGAATTGCGGGATATTGTCCATATTTGGTCTGCAATCTGAAGCATACTTGGGCAAAGGGAAGTCAGTTTTGTATAAACGGTGGGTCTGACTCTCTGGGGCCAGAGGGGCGGGGCCTAATATTGAAAATCGATCAATTTCTGTAAAATTCTTTTTCTTTCTTAGAAATACCTGGATGTTGTCCTGAGTTTGGGTAAAGGGATATCAATTTGGATCCCAGCCTCTTAGGGCGGGAAGGACGGGGTCCAATACAGGATTTAGGGCAAATTCTCTTATTTCTCTTAGATTCTGTCACAATTTGGACTTAGACATGCTTGGGTGAATGGCATAAATCTTTATGAATGAGAGATAAATATAAGGTCGCCTTTCATTATCATGCAATTGATAGCATATACAATTCTTCTGGGCAAGGATTTTATAGTGCCATCCCGAAAGGTAGTTATATTAGTACTCGTTTTCAATTTAGAAACGGCGAAACTACTATTTACAAAAAGTGGCTTTAGTAGGTATTCTAACCAGAAGTAAGACGCAGCAGAGGACACTTACTTCAGAAGTAATAGTAGACTACGGCCACTACAGAGGACACTTACTTCAGAAGTAAGAGTAGACTACGGCCGCTACAAAGGACACTTACTTCAGAAGTAAGACGCAGCAGAGGACACTTACTTCAGAAGTAATAGTAGACTACGGCCACTACAAAGGACACTTACTTCAGAAGTAAGAGTAGACTACGGCCGCTACAAAGGACACTTACTTCAGAAGTAAGAGTAGACTACGGCCGCTACAGAGGACACTTACTTCAGAAGTAAGACGCAGCAGAGGACACTTACTTCAGAAGTAAGACGGAGCAGAGGACACTTACTTCAGAAGTAAGAGTAGACTACGTCCGCTACAGAGGACACTTACTTCAGAAGTAAGAGTAGACTACGGCCGCTACAAAGGACACTTACTTCAGAAGTAAGAGTAGACTACGGCCGCTACAGAGGACACTTACTTCAGAAGTAAGACGCAGCAGAGGACACTTACTTCAGAAGTAAGACGGAGCAGAGGACACTTACTTCAGAAGTAAGAGTAGACTACGTCCGCTACAGAGGACACTTACTTCAGAAGTAAGACGCAGCAGAGGACACTTACTACATAAGTAAGAGTAGACTACGGCCGCTACAGAGGACACTTACTTCAGAAGTAAGAGTAGACTACGGCCACTACAGAGGACACTTACTTCAGAAGTAAGAGTAGACTACGTCCGCTACAGAGGACACTTACTTCAGAAGTAAGACGCAGCAGAGGACACTTACTACATAAGTAAGAGTAGACTACGTCCGCTACAGAGGACACTTACTTCAGAAGTAAGACGCAGCAGAGGACACTTACTTCAGAAGTAATAGTAGACTACGGCCACTACAAAGGACACTTACTTCAGAAGTAATAGTAGACTACGGCCACTACAAAGGACACTTACTTCAGAAGTAAGAGTAGACTACGGCCGCTACAGAGGACACTTACTTCAGAAGTAAGAGTAGACTACGGCCGCTACAAAGGACACTTACTTCAGAAGTAAGAGTAGACTACGGCCGCTACAGAGGACACTTACTTCAGAAGTAAGAGTAGACTACGGCCGCTACAGAGGAGAAGTAAGAGTAGACTTACAGAGGACACTCAGAAGTAAGACGACTAGGCCGCTACAGAGGACACTTACTTCAGAAGTAAGAGTAGACTACGTCCGCTACAGAGGACACTTACTTCAGAAGTAAGACACAGAACACTTACTTCAGAAGTAAGAGTAGACTACGGCCGCTACAGAGGACACTTACTTCAGAAGTAAGAGTAGACTACGGCCGCTACAGAGGACACTTACTTCAGAAGTAAGAGTAGACTACGGCCACTACAAAGGACACTTACTTCAGAAGTAAGAGTAGACTACGGCCGCTACAGAGGACTCTTCCTACAGAAGTAAGACGCAGCTAGAGGACACTTACTTCAGAAGTAAGAGGGCCGCTACAGAGGACACTTCCTTCAGAAGTAAGAGTAGACTACGGCCGCTACAGAGGACACTTACTTCAGAAGTAAGACGCAGCAGAGGACACTTACTACATAAGTGAGAGTAGACTACGGCCGCTACAGAGGACACTTACTACATAAGTAAGAATAGACTAGGGCCACTACAGAGGACACTTACTTCAGAAGTAAGAGTAGACTAGGGCCACTACAGAGGACACTTACTTCAGAAGTGATAGTAGACTACGGCCACTACAGAGGACACTTACTTCAGAAGTAAGAGTAGACTACGGCCGCTACAGAGGACACTTACTTCAGAAGTAAGAGTAGACTACGGCCGCTACAGAGGACACTTACTTCAGAAGTAAGACGCAGCAGAGGACACTTACTACATAAGTAAGAGTAGACTACGGCCGCTACAGAGGACACTTACTTCAGAAGTAAGAGTAGACTAGGGCCACTACAGAGGACACTTACTTCAGAAGTAAGAGTAGACTACGGTCACTACAAAGGACACTTATTTCAGAAGTAAGAGTAGACTACGTCCGCTACAGAGGACACTTACTTCAGAAGTAAGAGTAGACTAGGGCCGCTACAGAGGACACTTACTTCAGAAGTAAGAGTAGACTACGGCCGCTACAGAGGACACTTACTTCAGAAGTAAGAGTAGACTACGGCCGCTACAGAGGACACTTACTTCAGAAGTAAGAGTAGACTACGGCCGCTACAGAGGACACTTACTTCAGAAGTAAGAGTAGACTACGGCCACTACAGAGAACACTTACTTCAGAAGTAAGAGTAGACTAGGGCCGCTACAGAGGACACTTCCTTCAGAAGTAAGAGTAGACTACGGCCGCTACAGAGGACACTTACTTCAGAAGTAAGAGTAGACTACGGCCACTACAGAGGACACTTACTTCAGAAGTAAGAGTAGACTACGGCCACTACAGAGGACACTTTCTTCAGAAGTATGAGTAGACTACGGCCGCTACAGAGGACACTTACTTCAGAAGTAAGAGTAGACTACGGCCACTACAGAGGACACTTACTTCAGAAGTAAGAGTAGACTACGGCCACTACAGAGGACACTTACTTCAGAAGTAAGAGTAGACTACGGCCGCTACAGAGGACACTTACTTCAGAAGTAAGAGTAGACTACGGCCACTACAGAGGACACTTACTTCAGAAGTAAGAGTAGACTAGGGCCGCTACAGAGGACACTTACTTCAGAAATGGGAGTAGACTACGGCCGCTACAGAGGACACTTACTTCAGAAGTAAGAGTAGACTACGGCCACTACGGAGGACACTAAATTCAGAAGTAAGAATAGACTAGGGCCGCTACAGAGGACACTTACTTCAGAAATGGGAGTAGACTACGTCCGCTACAGAGAACACTTACTTCAGAAGTAAGAGTAGACTACGGCCGCTACAGAGGACACTTACTTCAGAAGTAAGAGTAGACTACGGCCGCTACAGAGGACACTTACTTCAGAAGTAAGAGTAGACTACGGCCACTACAGAGGACACTTACTTCAGAAGTAAGAGTAGACTACGGCCGCTACAGAGGACACTTACTTCAGAAGTAAGAGTAGACTAGGGCCGCTACAGAGGACACTTACTTCAGAAGTAAGAGTAGACTACGGCCACTACAGAGAACACTTACTACAGAAGTAAGAGTAGACTACGGCCGCTACAGAGGACACTTACTTCAGAAGTAAGAGTAGACTAGGGCCGCTACAGAGGACACTTACTTCAGAAGTAAGAGTAGACTACGGCCACTACAGAGGACACTTACTACAGAAGTAAGAGTAGACTACGGCCGCTACAGAGGACACTTACTTCAGAAGTAAGAGTAGACTACGGCCGCTACAGAGGACACTTACTTCAGAAGTAAGAGTAGACTACGGCCGCTACAGAGGACACTTACTTCAGAAGTAAGAGTAGACTACGGCCGCTACAGAGGACACTTACTTCAGAAGTAAGAGTAGACTACGGCCACTACAGAGGACACTTACTTCAGAAGTAAGAGTAGACTACGGCCACTACAGAGGACACTTACTTCAGAAGTAAGAGTAGACTACGGCCACTACAGAGGACACTTACTTCAGAAGTAAGAGTAGACTACGGCCACTACAGAGGACACTTCCTTCAGAAGTAAGAGTAGACTACGGCCACTACAGAGAACACTTACTCCAGAAGTAAGAGTAGACTACGGCCACTACAGAGAAC